>NC_092711.1:84515717-84818042 GCF_047496885.1 Scyliorhinus torazame
AAACGGAGCACCCGGAGCAAACCCACGCAGACACGGGGAGAACGTGCAGACAGTTCCAGTGAACTGTCTGAGGAAACCAGTTACACAGCCTGAATAAACATAACATTCACAGCAGGGAGAGGCCATACACGTGTTGTGTCTGTGGAAGAGGCTTCAATTGATCATCCAACCTGGAGAGACACGAGGTAACCCAAATCATGGGGAATCCGTGGATATGTGGGGACTGTGGGAAGGGATTCCAAGCCCCATCTCAGCTGGAGATTCATCGACGCAGTCACACTGGGGAGAGGCCATTCTCCTGCTCTCAGTGTGGGAAGGGATTCATTGATTCATCCACCCTGCGGAAACATCAGCGAGTTCACACTGGGGAGAGGCCGTTCACCTGCTCTCAGTGTGGGAAGGGATTCAGTCAATTATCTAACCTTCAGGCACACCAGCGAGTTCACACTGGGGAGAGGCCATTCACCTGCTCTCAGTGTGGGCAAAGATTCACTCACTTATCCCACCTGCGCACTCACCAGCGAGTTCACACTGGAGAGAGGCCATTCATCTGCTCTCAGTGTGGGAAAGGATTTACTGAGTTATCCGCCCTGCGGAGACACCAGCGAATTCACACTGGGGAGAGGCCATTCACCTGCTCCCAGTGTGGGAAGGGATTCATTGATTCATCCACCCTGCGGATCCATCAGCGAATTCACACTGGGGAGAGGCCATTCACTTGTCCTCAGTGTGGGAAGGGATTCCGTGATTCATCCACCCTGCAGAAACATCAGCAATTTCACACTGGGGAGAGGCCATTCACCTGCTCTCAGTGTGGGAAGGGATTCACTCAGTCATCCGGCTTGCAGTCACACCAGCGAATTCACACTGGGGAGAGGCCATTCACCTGCTCTCAGTGTGGGAAGGGATTCACTCAGTTATCCACCCTGCAGAAACACCAGAGAGTTCACACTGGGGAGAGACCGTTCACCTGCTCTCAGTGTGGGAAGGGATTTACTCAGTTATCCAACCTGCATTCACACCAGCGAGTTCACACTGGAGAGAAGCCATTCACCTTCCCTCAGTGTGGGAAGGGACTCACTCGGTTATCTCACTTGCGGACACACCAGCGAGTTCACGCTGAGGAGAGGTCCTTCACTTCTCAATGTGCGATGGGATTGCATACTTCATCGCACCTGCTGTGATGCCAACAATTTCACAATTGAGTACAGTGGTTGGATTCTGCTGTTACTGTTTCTGCTCTACATCCAGGACTACGTTTTGTTCATTCTGACAGGTAGTCAATGGGGATGGTTGGAGGGTTTCTTTCTGCTGGACTGACCAGTCTCATCATTTTGCCTCCAGTGGGCTGATGCCCTTTGAGCTTTGTAGGTAATACCTGGCTTCAAATTGCACAAGAATCACAGAGTGAAAGGATGTTGGGAAGTGTGAAGATATTTAGTTGCTATTTCTGTTTGGAACCCCCAAAGCATGCCACGTTGCCATGGAGATGGGCCCTGGTGGTTACATGATTCTTTTGTTTAATTTATCTGGGCGTTCCTCACAGAAGAAAACTATCAGGGTGTGAGAGGTATGTTGTCAGAGGTGGTCTGGGAAACTGATTGGTACAGGGAATACCTAATATTTAAGGAATTATTACATATTTATCAGGGGTCAGTTTGCTCAGTTGGTTGGACGACTCTTTGTGATGCAGAGCAAGGCCAACAGTGAGGATTCAACTCCCGTACAGGCTGAGTTTATTCATGAAGGCCCCGCCTTCTCAACCAGGCCCCTCGCCTGAGGTGTGCTGACCCTCAGGTTAAATCACCTCCAGTCAGCTCTCTCTCTGTCAAAGGGGAGCAGCCTATGATCCTCTGGGATTTTTGTGACTTTTAATTTGCATATATACAACAAATATAGATTCTTTTAAGGAACAAAAATCCAACCGGAAACGTGATGCAACCATAGCGAACAAGAAAAGTTAAAGATCCCATGAGCTCCATTAGAATTCAGCAAAGGGGGACCAAGAAACTGATGAGAGCAAACTGGCCAGAAACATAAAAACCGACTGGAAAAGATTCTACAGGAATGTGAAAAGGAAAAGATTAGCAAAGACCAATGTGGGTCCATTCCAGGCAGAGACAGGAGAGTTTATAATGGGGAGTAAGGAAATGGCAGAGAAACTAAACAATGTGTGTCTGTCTTCACAGAGGAAGATACAGAAATTGTCCCCAACACACCAGAGAACCAAGGGACTGGCAGAGATTAGTATTGGTGAAAAAGTAGTACTGGAGAAATTAATGGGACTGAAAGTGAATAAATCCCCAAAAGCTGATGATCCACATCCCAGAGTGGTGAACGAGGTGGCTGTAGAGATCTCTATTCCTCATTCTAAATTCTCCTGACTATCTGGAATGGACAAACCTTTGTCTGAGCCAAACATTTCCTTATTACGTAGCCACAGAAACTTTTACAGTCCATTTTTATGTATTTTGCTAGTTCACATTCTATTCTATTCTCCCTTTTTTACCTCAGTGTCTTGGTCGAAGAACTGAAGTAAATCCTCGGAAATGAATCATCACTTTGGACAGGTTCTGAGACAATTAAGTTTTGACTTCCAGGACAGAGTTACTTAAATCGTGGAGTGTGATTTTAGATTGTGCAAAAAGGCAAAGTTCTAGTTTATAGTTTACTGTGTAGGTTTCCGAGTTAAAGTAGCTTCTAGTTTGTTTGTTGCATTAAAAGTCAGGAAACTTGAAGACCCGTCATGTGATCCTTTAATTTGTGGACTGGGAATTTGATTTTTTCCAAGAAGTTGCTGACCTTTATGGGGGTCCTAATCCGCAAGTTTTGTCTTCCTGTTTGACCCTCGGGCACCTTTCTGTCTCTATTGCTCGTGTCAATGACAGCCAGGTGATGGAGCTGAGGGCTGAATTTAGCTGAGAATAACGGGGCCTGTTCCCCAGTTGGGAAACTGCCATGGGCGTCGCTAATAGCGACAGGAAGCTGCTGGGGGACTGACTGGGAACTGTACCTCCAACCAATCAGGGGTGAGGGTGACCGGGGCTGATGGTGATGTGACCCCCAGGGTTCAGTGCCCCTGTGTCCAAAGCGGGGAGTCATGGGAGCAGGGTACAGAGGAGCCGAAGGGAAACCATTTGGGACCTGAACATTGTGAACATCCTGTTACTCAGGTTGTCTTTGATCCTCAAGTAATTTTCTGTTAGTGTTTTTAACGATGTTCTGTTTCGTCAATAAACTTTTAACAGGAAAATATTTGAATTTGTTGGAATTTTCCTGATTAAATTTGTTCACTTTCGGGAAAGTGGGTGAGAGGGTTTAACAGGCTCTTTAACAGAAAGTGAGTCCCTCTAAAGTAATTGGCAAAGGAGCCAGAGGGGTAGAGGAAATTTGAATTTTCTTTGACAGTGTTTGAAAATGGAGTTCAGGAAGTCAATTGTGACTGACTAATTTATCAAGGTTCTCTGAGGAAGTGACAAGGGATGTCAATAAAGGGGAACCTGTAGATGTGCTTTATCTGGATTTCCAGAAGGTATTTCCCATTGTGCCACATCAAAGGTTATTGCACAAAATAAGAGCTCATGGTGTGGAGTCAACATATCAGCATGGATAGAGGATTGGTTAGCGAACAGGAAGCAGCCAGTAGGTATAAATGGGTCATTTCTGGGTTGGTAAGATGTGACAAGTGGAATGTCACCAGGATCAGTGCTGGGCTCTCACCCATTTACAATCTGTATGAATGTGTTGGATGATGGGATTGAATGTCTGGCGGCTAAATTTTCTGAAGCCTCAACAACAGGTAGGAAAGTAATTTGTGAAGTGGATTTAAGGAGTCTGCAAAGGATACAAATAGGTTAAGTGAGTGGGCAAAAACCAGACAGATGGAGCATAATTTGGGAAAATGTGAATTGTCCACTTTGTCAGGAAGTATTAAATAAAACAATATTATTTAAATGGAGAGAGATGCAGAACTCTGAGTTACAGAGGGATCGGGGGTGCCCGATCCCAAGTTAGTCTGCAGGTACAGCAAGTACAGGAAGGTCAATGGAATATTATTGTTTATTGCAAAGGAAATCTAATATAAATGTAGGGATGTTTTGCTGCAGTTGTATAGAGTCAGAGAGGTTTACAGCATGAAAACAGGCCCTTCGGCCCAACTTGGCCATGCCGCCCAGTTTTTACCACTGAGCTAGTCCCAATTGCCGCATTTGGCCCATATCCCTCTATACCCAGCTTTCCCATAGAACTGTCTAAATGCTTTTTAAAAGACAACATTATACCCGTCTCTACTACTGCCACTGGCAACTCATTCCAGATACACGCCACCCTCTGTGTGAAACAATTGCCCCTTTGAGCCCTTTTGTATCTCCCCTCTTACCGTAAACGTACAGACTAAGATCACTTCTAAGCCTCCTGCACTCCAGGGAAAAAGTCCCAGCTTCTCCTTATAACTAAAACCATCAAGTCCCGGTAGCATCTGAATAAATATTTTCTGCACTATTTCTAGTTTAATAATATCCTCTCGAAAATAGGTTGACCAGAACTGTACACAGTACTCCAAGTGTGGCCTTACTAATATCTTATACAACTTCAGCAAGACGGCCCAACTCCTGTATTCAATGTTCCAGCAAAGATCAGTGGGAGACTAGAGGACTGGGAAATCTTTAGGGGGAACAGAAAGCTACTAAAAAAGCTATAAAGAAGAGTAAGATAGATTATGAGAGTAAACTTGCTCAGAATATAAAAACAGACAGTAAAAGTTTCTACAAATAGACAAAACAAAAAAGAGTGGCTAAGATAAATATTGGTCCTTTAGAGGATGAGAAGGGAGATTTAATAATGGGAGATGAGGAAATGGCTGAGGAACTGAACAGGTTTTTTGGGTCGGTCTTCACAGTGGAAGACACAAATAACATGCCAGTGACTGATGGAAATAAGGCTATGACAGGTGAGGACCTTGAGAGGATTGTTATCAACAAGGAGGTAATGATGGGCAAGCTAATGGGGCTAAAGGTAGACAAGTCTCCTGGACCTGATGGAATGCATCCCAGAGTGCTAAAAGAGATGGCTAGGGAAATTGCAAATGCACTAGTGATAATTTACCAAAATTCACTAGACTCTGGGGTGGTCCCGGCAGATTGGAAATGAGCAAATGTGACACCACTGTTTAAAAAAGGAGGTAGGCTGGAGATGGCGTCCTGTAAGGGAACGAGCCTAAAAACGCTGGTGATGGCGCCGCTACCGTTCTCCCCGAAAAGGTACACCACAAACCCAGTGGTGGTGGCGACCTTGAAGATCTAGGGGCAGTGGAGACGACATAGGGGAGTGACGGGTGCCTCGGTGTGGTCCCCGATAAGGAATAACCATAGGTTCGTCCCGGGGAGGATAGATGGGGGATTTCAATGTTGGCAGCGAGCAGGAATTAGGAAGCTGAAGGACCTGTTTGTGGACGGGACGTTTGCGAGATTGTGAGCATTGGAAGAAAAATATAACTTGCCACCAGGGAATGCTTTCCGATACATGCAAGTGAGGGCGTTTATGAGGCAACAGATAAGGGAATTTCCACGGCTCCCGACGCAAGGGGTCCAGGATAGAGCTTCGGGGGCATGGGTTGGAGAATGTAAAGTGTCTGAAATATACAGGGAGATGAGAGACGAGTGGGAGGCGATGGTAGAGGAGCTGAAGGGAAAATGGGAAGAGGAGCTGGGGGAAGAGATTGAGGAGGGGCTGTGGGCAGGTGCCCTAAGTAGGCTAAATTCCTCGTCCTCGTGTGCCAGGCTTAGCCTGATTCAATTTAAGGTTCTACACAGAGCGCATATGACGGGAGCAAGACTGAGCAGGTTTTTTGGGGTGGAGGACAGGTGTGGGAGGTGCTCGGGAAGCTCGGCGAACCACACTCACATGTTCTGGTCGTGTCCGGCACTGCATGAGTTCTGGGAAGGTGTGGCAAGAGTGAGCTCAAAGGTGGTGGGGGCCCGGGTCAAACCAAGCTGGGGGTTGGCTATATTTGGGGTTGCAGAAGAACCGGGAGTGCAGGAGGCGAGAGAGGCCGACGTCTTGGCCTTTGCGTCCCTAGTAGCCCGGCGAAGGATTCTACTTATGTGGAAAGAAGCGAAGCCCCTGGGCGTGGAGGCCTGGATAAACGACATGGCAGGGTTCATAAGACTGGAACGAATAAAATATGCGTTAAGAGGATCGGCTCGGGTTCACCAGGTGGTGGCAACCGTTCCTTGACTATCTCGCGGAACGATAATGGAAAAACAGAAAAGACAGCAGCAGCAACGTGGGGGGGTGGGGGGGGGGGGGGGTAGTATTATTCTGTGTTTTTGTTTTTTCTTAGTTAATTGTTAATATTTGCTTTTTGTTTATTTTTTTTTCCATCTGTTGTTAGTTTAATATATTATTTAAATAACGTTTAATGTATATTCCTTTATTAAGTTGTAAAAACGGAAAATCTTTGTTTGATAAACTTCAATAAAATATATTTTTTAAAAAGGAGGTAGGCAGAAAGCGGGTAATTATAGACCAGTGAGCTTAACTTCGGTAGTAGGGAAGATGCTGGAATCTATCATCAAGGAAGAAATAGCGAGGCACCCGGATGGAAATTGTCCCATTGGGCAGACGCAGCATGGGTTCATAAAGGGCAGGTCGTGCCTAACTAATTTAGTGGAATTTTTTGAGGACATTAACAGTGCAGTAGATAACGGGGAGCCAATGGATGTGGTATATCTGGATTTCCAGAAAGCCTTTGACAAGGTGCCACACAAAAGGTTACTGCATAAGATAAAGATGCATTGCATTAAGGGGAAAGTAGTAACATGGATAGAGGATTGGTTAATTAATAGAAACCAAAGAGTGGGGATTAATAGGTGTTTCTCTGGTTGGCAATCAGTAGCTAGTGGTGTCCGTCAGGGATCAGTGTTGGGCCCACAACTGTTCACAATTTACATAGATGATTTGGAGTTGGGGACCAAGGGCAATGTGTCCAAGTTTGCAGACGACACTAAGAGAAGTGGTAAAGCAAAAAGTGCAGAGGATACTGGAAGTCTGCAGAGGGATTTGGATAGGCTAAGTGAATGGGCTAGGGTCTGGCAGATGGAATACAATGTTGACAAATGTGAGATTATCCATTTTGGTAGGAATAACAGCAAAAGGAATTATTATTTAAATGATAAAATATTAAAACATGCTGCTGTGCAGCGAGACCTGGGTGTGCTCGTGCATGAGTCGCAAAAAGTTGGTTTACAGGTGCAACAGGTGATTAAGAAGGCAAATGGAATTTTGTCCTTCATTGCTAGAGGGATGGAGTTTAAGACTAGGGAGGTTATGCTGCAATTGTATAAGGTGTTAGTGAGGCCACACCTGGAGTATTGTGTTCAGTTTTGGTCTCCTTACTTGAGAAAGGACGTACTGGCACTGGAGGGTGTGCAGAGGAAATTCACTAGGTTAATCCCAGAGCTGAAGGGGTTGGATTATGAGGAGAGGTTGAGTAGACTGGGACTGTACTCGGAATTTAGAAGGATGAGGGGGGATCTTATAGAAACATATAAGATTATGAAGGGAATAGATAGGATAGATGTGGGCAGGTTGTTTACACTGGCGGGTGAAAGCAGAACTAGGGGGCATAGCCTCAAAATAAGGGGAAGTAGATTTAGGACTGAGTTTAGGAGGAACTTCTTCACCCAAAGGGTTGTGAATGGGCTAGGGTCTGTGAATCTATGGAATTCCTTGCCCAGTGAAGCAGTAGAGGTTCCATCATTAAATGTTTTTAAAATAAAGATAGATAGTTTTTTGAAGAATAAAGGGATTATGGGTTATGGTGTACGGGCCGGAAAGTGGAGCTGAGTCCACAAAAGATCAGCCATGATCTCATTGAATGGTGGAGCAGGCTCGAGGGGCCAGATGGCCTACTCCTGCTCCTAGTTCTTATGTTCTTATGTTCAATGAAACCAAATATGCCGAATGCCATCTTCACCACCCTGTCCACCCGTGACTCCACTTTCAAGGACCTATGAACCTGTACTTGGAGATCTCATTGTTGTATAACTCTCCCCAACTCCCGACCATTAACTGAGTAGGTCCTGCCCCGATTCGATCAACCAAAATGTATCACCTGGCATTTATCTAAATTAAACTCCATCTGCCATTCATTGGCCCACTGGCACAAATGATCAAGATCCCGTTGCAATCCTAGATAACCTTCACTGTCCACTATGCTACAAATCTTGGTATCATCTGCAAACTTACTAACCATGCCTCCTACATTCTCATCCAAATCATTAATATAAACAACAAATGACAGTGGACCCAGCACCGATCACTGAGGCACACCGCTGGTCCCAGGCCTCCAGTTTGAAAAAAAACCCTCTACAACCACCCTGTGTCTTCTGTCGTCAAGCCAATTTTGTATCCAATTGGCAACCTCACCCTGGATTCCGTGAGATTTAACCTTGTGCAAAAAACTACCATGCTGTACCTTGTCAAAGGCCTTGCTAAAGTCCATGTAGACAACGTCAACTGCACTGCCCTGATCTACCATCAAAAAATTCAATCAAATTCGTGAGACATGGGGCAGGATTCTCCGAGCCCCGGGCCGGAGAATCGCCGCAACTGCGCCATGCCACGCCGAGGAGCGGAGAATCGGTGCCATTTGCGCTGATGCGTTTGGCGCGCTGCTGGTCGCGGGCCGCTGTCCACATCTGGGCCGCCGATTCGGCGGCCCGGATAGGCTGAGCGGCAACGACAGAGTCCCGCCGGCGCTGTCCACACCTGCTCACAGCCGGCAGGAACTCTGGTCACTGGGTTGGGGGTTGCGGGGGTGGGGGGAGGCTCCGTTCACGGGGAGAGCCTCCGATGGGGTCTGGCCTGCAATCGGGGCCCACCGATCAGCGGGCTGGCCTCTCCCTCCCCGGGCCTACTTTGTTGCGCACCGGCCCCTGAACCCCTGCACCATGTTATGTAGTGGGCCGGCGCGTTCAGTAAGGCCACTGCGCATGTGCGGGTTGGCGTGGTGCCACTGCGCATGCGCGGGTTGGCGCGGTGCCCAGTTGGCGCCGGGAAGGGAGGCTGGAGCAGCATGAACCACTCCAGCGCCATGCTGGCCCCCTGTGGGGGCCAGAATCGGTAGTCTCTGCGGCCAGTTCACGCCATTGTGAAACACGACGGCTTTTCCGATGGCGTGAACACTCTGCCACAATCTGGGAGAATCCCGCCCATGATTTTCCACTCACAAAGCCATGCTGACTGTCCCTAATCAGTCCTTGCCTCTCTAAATGCCTGTAGATCCTGTCTCTCAGAATACCTTCTGACAACTTATCCACCACAGACGCAAGGCTCACAGGTCTGTAGTTCCCAGGCTTTTCCCTCTGGCCTTTCTTAAACAAAGACACAAGATTTGCTACCCTCCAATCTTCAAGCACCTCACCTGTGGCTGTCGATGATTCAAATATCTCTGCCAGGGGACCCACAATTTCCCCCCTCGCCTCCCACAATGTCCCAGAATACATTTTTTCAGGTCCCGGGGATTTATCTAACTGGATGTGCTTTAAGCTTTATCTAATCCCATTCCCCCCTCCCCACCCTCCCCCTCCACTTTGTGGGTAATCTGCAATCCCAAAACCAAATTTTAACAGTCCCAGCTCCCCATACCTTCCATTCTGTCTCTCCTAGCCTTGGCATCCAGGGATAATTTTGCGAACCTGCCTGTGTATCTGCCCTGGCAGTGTTTGATGATAGAGTGTAACTGGAGCTTTACTCTGTATCTAACCCCGTGTTGTCCCTGTCGTGGGAGTGTTTGATGGGGACAGTGCAGAGGAGGATATACGTTGTATCTAATCTTATGCGAGACCTATCGTGGGAGTGTTTGATGGGGACAGCATCGAGGGAGATTTACTCCGTATCTAACACCATTTTTTAGTAGCCTTGGGAGTCTTTCATGGGGCAATGTAGAGGGAGCTGTGCTGTAACTGATTGGAGAATGGTTCAAGCTGGCACTTGGTACTCAGATTTTCCAGTACAGATACACTTCACTTTAAAAATAACATTTCATTCAGAGATCAGAGAAACCATCACCAGTTCCTCCACTGCACCGCCCCCCCCCCCCCGCCCCCCCCCCCCCCCCCCCCCCGCCCCTCCCCAAAACCTGATCTATTATTCTAACTGCAGAATAACCAATGATTTGTACAGGTTTACATGACCTCTGTCCTTTTGTGCTCCACACCCAGAATTATAAAACCTTGGATCACTTTTTCAACTTGTCCTCCCACATTTAAAAGTTTGTGTATCTGAACTCCTTTTAGGGTTTAGGAGATACTAACCTGGACCTGGAGAAACTCAAGCAGGCGCTTCACTGTTCCCGTAACAGCCTCCCTGAACAGGTGCCGGAATGTGGTGACTAGGGGCTTTTCACAGTAACTTCATTTGAAGCCTACTTGTGACAATAAGCGATTTTCATTTTTTTTCATTGCATTTTCACTGCAGACAGGTCGCCATGGAAACGCTGATCAGACATTCCTTCGCTGCAGACAGGTCGCCGTGGAAACGCTGATAAGAAATTCCTTCACTGCAGACAGATCGCCGTGGAAACGCTGATAAGACATGCCTTTCCACAGAATCGACTCATTGGAAACTCAAATCGGATCGGGGAGAATTAAATTCTAATGTGTGATGTTTATAGCTACAGTAATGGAATTATCAGAAATAATCGAATTAACAGGCAGGGTAGTTTCGGGAAAATGAGGAAATTACTGAAGAAACTTAACTGCTGGGAATCAAGAATGTGTCCTTGTAAATCACAGATTAGAGAAATTCCTGCTGTCTTTTCCTCACTTGCTGTATGAACTGTATTCCGTACTGGGCCCCAAACCTCAGGCAAGATATAATGCACTTGGTAACTGTCCAGTACAGATTGACCATGATGAAGTGAGGCTGGTGACCTGAGTGAATCCCTTCCCACACACGGAGAACATTAATGGTCACTGTTAATGTATCTACTTCCACAACCTCCCCTGGCAATGCGTTCCGGGCACTCACCACCCTCTGCAAAACAAAAAAGACCTGGCTCGCACATCTCTAAACTTTGCCCCATGGACCTTAAACCTATGCCCCCTGGTGACTGGCCCCTCCACACTGGGAAAGAGTGCCTGCCCATGCACTCTATCCATGCCCCTCACAATCTTGTCGACCTCTATCAGGTCACCCCTCAACATCTGTCTTTCGAATAAAAACAGTCCGAGTCTCTTCAGCCTCTGCACATAGCTAGCACCCTCCAGACTATGCAATATCCTGATAAACCTCCTCTGCACCCTCTCCAAAGCCTCCACGTCCTTCTGGTACTGTGGCGACCAGAATTGTGGACAATATTCCAAGTGTCACCTGAACAAGGTTCGATACAACTGTAGTATAACTTGCCAGTTTTTATACTTGATGCCCCGTCCAATGAAGGCAAGCATTCCGTATGCTTTCTTGAGTACCTTGTCCATTTGTGCTGCGAACTTCCAACATCTGTGCACATGCACACACAGATCTCTCTGACTTTCTATATTCCCAGGAGTTTTGCCATTTACGGTATATTTCCCCTCATAATATAATATTCTCCTTAACCAGTAATGCTACTCCCCCACCCCTTTTACATTCCTCTCTATCTCTCCTGAAACATCTATATCCTCCAACGTTATGGGGCTGGTTTAGCACACTGGGCTAAATCGCTGGCTTTGAAAGCAGACCAAGGCAGGCCAGCAGCACGGTTCAATTCCCGTATTAGCCTCCCCAAACAGGCGCCGGAATGTGGTGACTAGGGGCTTTTCACAGTAACTTCATTGAAGTCTACTTGTGACAATAAGCGATTATTAGGGGCTGGTTCAGCACACTGGGCTAAATCGCTGGCTTTTAAAGCAGACCAAGGCAAGCCAGCAGCACGGTTCAATTCTCGTACCTGCCTCCCTGAACAGGCGGTGGAATGTGGCGACTAGGGGCGTTTCACAGTAACTTCATTAGAAGCCTACTTGTGACAATAAGCGATTTTCATTTTTCATTTCAGTTACCAATCCTGCCCTTCCTTTAAACATGTTTCTGTGATAGCCACAACATCGTAATTCCAAGTACTTAAGTGTTCTAAGTTCATCTGCCTTCCCGCTACACTTCTGGCGTTGAAACAAATACACTTCAAACCACTGTGTTTGAGCAGACAGGGTGATGTTGTTCTCTTATTTTTGTTCTCCAATTCCCCTTCAGTTATTACACCTTATACCCCAGCGCTCTGGTTCCCACCCCCCTGCCATACTAGTTTAAATCCTCCCGAGTGACTCTGGCAAATCTCGCAAATTGGTGCCCCTCCAGTTTTGATGCAACACGTCCTTCTTGTACAGGTCACACCTGTCTCAGAAGAGATCCCAGTGGCTGTTCACCCTCCCCCTTCAGGATGTCCTGTGTTCGTTCAGGGACATCCTGGACCGTGGCACCAGGGAGGCAACATACCATTCTGGAGTCTCTTTCCCATCCACAGAAGCGCCCATCTGTGCCCCTTACTATAAAGTCCTCTATGACTATTGATCTCCTGCATTTTGCCCTCCCCTGCTGAGTAACAGAGCCAGTTGCGGTGCCACTGTTCAGGCTGCTGTTGATGTTTTCCCCACTGGGCTATCTCCCCAAACAGTATCCACAACGGTATACCTGTTAGAGAGGGGGACAGCCATAGAGGATTCCTGCACTGCCTGCCTGCCCTTTCTCGCAGTCACCCATCCATCTGATCCAGTGAACAGACTGTGGACATAACTTTAACCAGTCACACAGCCTGAAAAAAATCAGCATACCATTCACAGCAGGGAGACACCATGCACGTGTCCTGTGTGGACGAGGCTTCAACTGATCATCCAACCTGGAGAGATACAAGGACACTGGCGCCATGGAGAAAGTGTGGAAATGTGAGGACTGTGCAAAATGGTTCAATGTTCATCTCAGCTGGAAAATCATCAACGCAGTCACACTGGGGAGAAGCCAATCATCTGTTCTGTGTGTGGGAAGGGATTCAGTAGGTCAGCCAGCTTCATGTCACACCAGCAAATTCCCACTGAGGAAAGCCCATTCAGCTGCACTCTCTGTGAAAAGAGGTTCAGGCAGTCATCTAACTTCAATGTATACCAGCATGTTCAGACTGTGGAAAGACCGTTCACTTGCTCTCGGTGTGGGAAGGGATTCATTCATTCATCCAGCTTTCTGATACACAAGCAAATACACACCGAGGAGAATCCACTTACTTGTACTCAGTGTAGGAAGAATTTCAGGCAGTCATCCACTCATTGCACTCCACCATATTCACACTGGGGAAAGACCGTTCATCTCCTCTGTATGTGGGAAGAGATGCTCTCAATCCTGCAGCCTGCTGTTTGTTACAGACACGTACTCACACAGGGGAGAAGCCGCTCATCTGCTCTGTGTGTGGAAAGGGATTCACTCAGTCATTTAACCTCTTGCTACGTCAACAGCTTCATGAGTGACTGAAGAGACTGGATTCTGCTGTTATTGCTGCTGTTAATCACAGACAAGATCGATAGTCTTACAATATTTGGTTTATTTCTGCTGATGTCAACAACCCCTATAACTGGCTGCAGTTTAATATTCTGGATTCGTCACTGAATTTGGGGCTGCAGAGTCTCTTTTTAAAGACATCTTTCCTCTTTATTCAAGGTCTCTCCCAGGAACACACTTGCTACAGCGTTATGAACTTTTACTTTAATCCTAAATAGTTTTTTGTGCAAAATCTATAATTCTGTTTCTGAAACATTCTACTGATCTCCAAGTGGAAAATGCTGATTAATCCTTGCTGACAATTCTTTCTGACTTACACATTCTTCACTGCGACACCACCATTATGAAATTAAATTATCAACATGAAATAAAACCATAAAATATTTCACAGGCTCATCAATAGAAACTTAATCAATCAACATTATTATTGATGAAGTTTGGAAGTTGCTGAGTTGAATAATTTCTGACACAGCAGCAGCAACATTTGGTAAAGGTGGAACCCACAATAAAGACTGGTTTGAGACCCACTCAGCAGAGATGACATCTGTCATTGAAGCATAAGGCAAAGCCTACCTGATGCCCAACATAAACCCAAGAGCTAAAACAGTGCATCACTTGGGACTTGAACATTGCCAAGACCTTTCCGTAAAAGATGGAGATGCTGTGCAAATAAACACTGGAGCAGCCTACGTCAAGGAATCTGAAACAAAAGATAGTTTCATATTTCTTTTGGTTTCAGATTCCAGCATCTGCAGTAATTTGCTTTTATCAAGGAATCTGAAATGCCTTTGATTATGGATTTTTTTTTTTTTAAATTTAGAGCACCCAATTAATTTTATCCAATTAAGGGGCTGTTTAGCACAGCCAATCTATTTGCCCTGCACGTTTTGGGGTTGTGGGAGCGAAACGCACGCAAACACGGGGAGAATCCCGGATGGGATTTATCCTAGGATTCTCTGGGAAGCTAGGGAGGAGATTGCTGAGCCTTTGGCTTTGACCTTTAAGTCATCTTTGTCTACAGGAATAGTGCCAGAAGACTGGAGGATAGCAAATGTTGTCCCCTTGTTCAAGAAGGGGAGTAGAGACAACCCCGGTAACTATAGACCAGTGAGCCTTACTTCTGTTGTGGGCAAAATCTTGGAAAGGTTTGTAAGAGATAGGATGTATAATCACCTGGAAAGGAATAATTTGATTAGAGATAGTGAACACGGTTTTGTGAAGGGTAGGTCGTGCCTCACAAACCTTATTGAGTTCTTTGAGAAGGTGACCAAACAGGTGGATGAGGGTAAAGCAGTTGATGTGGTGTATATGGATTTCAATAAAGCATTTGATAAGGTTCCCCACGGTAGGCTACTGCAGAAAATACGGAAGCATGGGATTCAGGGAGATTTAGCAGTTTGGATCAGAAATTGGCTAGCTGGAAGAAGACAAAGGGTGGTGGTTGATGGGAAGTGTTCAGACTGGAGTCCAGTTACTAGTGGTGTGCCACAAGGATCTGTTTTGGGGCCGCTGCTGTTTGCCATTTTTATAAATTATCTGGAGGAGAGCGTAGAAGGATGGGTGAGTAAATTTGCAGACAACGCTAAAGTCGTTGGCGTTGTGGATAGTGCGGAAGGATGTTACAAGTTACAGAGGGACATAGATAAGCTGCAGCGCTGGGCTGAGAGGTGGCAAATGGAGTTTAATGCAGAAAAGTGTGAGGTGATTCATTTTGGAAGGAATAACAGGAAGACAGAGTACTGGGCTAATGGTAAGATTCTTGGCAGTGTGGATGAGCAGAGAGATCTAGGTGTCCATGCACATAGATCCCTGAAAGTTGCCATTCAGGTTGAGAGGGTTGTTAAGAAGGCGTACGGTGTGTTAGCTTTTATTGGCAGAGGGATTGAGTTTCGGAGCCATGAGGTCATGTTGCAGCCTTACAAAAACCTGGCATTTGGAGTGTTGCATGCAATTCTGGTCACCGCATTATAGGAAGGATGTGGAAGCATTGGAAAGGGTGCAGAGGGGATTTACCAGAATGTTGCCTGGTATGGAGGGAAGATCTTATGAGGAAAGGCTGAGGGACTTGAGGCTGTTTTCGTTAGAGACAAGAAGGTTAAAAGGTGACTTAATTGAGGCATACAAGATGATCAGAGGATTGGATAGGGAGGACAGTGAGAGCCTTTTTCCTCTGATGATGATATCTTGCACGAGGGGACATAGCTTTAAATTGAGGGGAGATAGATATAAGACAAATGTCAGAGCTAGGTTCTTTATTCAGAGAGTAGTAAGGGCGTGGAATGCCTGTCTGCAACAGTAGTGGACTCGCCAACACTAAGGGCATTCAAATGGTCATTGGGTAGACATATGGACAATAAGGGAATAGTGTAGATGGGCTTTAGAATGGTTTCACAGGTCAGCGCAACATCGAGGGCTGAAGGGCCTGTACTGTGCTGTAATGTTCTATGATCTAATGTGCAAACTCCACACGGAGATTGACTCGGAGCCAGGATCGAACCAGGGACCGGCGCCGTGCTACCCTGATTATGGATTTGGGTGAAGTTCTCACCAACAGATGTACACATATCCCGCTGGGTTGAACAAGACTGTGAGCTGTACCCCTGTGAGAAGGACTCCTCCCAGTCTCTTTGACTGCAGCTTCCTGTCATGGTTGAGTTGGACAAGAAATCCTCATCACTTGAACTGGGAAAGGCCATTGATTGTTGAGCAAGCAGAAAGGCACCTAGCAAGGATGGCATTCCAGCTGAACTGTTCAAACACACAGTCCCATCGACTGTCACACCTTCATGACCTGCTCCTCCTCTGTTGTTGGCTGTTCCTCATTTCGAGGATGACATCTACTCAGAGTCACGTGTTTTCTCTTGTGGTCTTTTTGCGATTGGAGAAGGTGTTTCTTGACCCGCACATCTTTGGCAGAGATCCCTCTCTGTTACTCTCTGCCTCTTCATTGAGGCATTGGAACTCAAAAGTAATAATAATAATCTTTATTATTGTCATACGTAGGCTTACATTATCACTGTAATGAAGTTACTGTGAAAATCCCCCAGTCGCCACACTCTGGCGCCTGTTTGGGTGACTAATTCACCTAACAAGCAGGTCTTTTGGGGAGAATGCACAGACTCTGCACAGAAAGTGACCCAAGTGGGAATCGAACATGGGAACCTGGGACTCTGAAGCAACAGTGCTAACCACTGTGCTACCCTGGTGCCCTAATGATGCAGTTTGGTGGGCATGTTGTCACTATAGTGACTGATTGGCAGCTATTCGATAGGAGCTGAGGAGCATAAAGTGGGAACAATTGTTCTTGGGAAAACCACAACAGTAATGTGGGGGTTGTTTAAGGAGCACTTGCTGCGAATGCTGGATAGTTTTGTCCCACTGAGACGAGGAAGGAATGGTAAGGTGAATGAGTCTTGGATGACAAGTGAAATGGAGTTGCTAGTCAAGAGGAAGAACAAAGCTTATGTAAGGTTGAGGAAGCAAGGATCTAGCACGGCTCTAGAGGGTTACAAGGTAGCCAGGAAGCAACTCAAAAATGGACTGAGAAGGGGGCATGAAAAAGCCCTGGCGGGAAGGATTAGGGAAAACCCCAAGGCGTTCTACGCTTATGTGAGAAATAAGAGGATGATCAGAGTGAGAGTAGGACCGATCAGGGATAGTGGAGGGAACTTGTGCCTAGAGTCTGAGGAGATGGGGAGGCCCTAATTTTGCTTATTAGCAAATATTTTGCTTCAGTATTCACGAGAGAGAGGGACCTTCTTGCTCATAAGAGCAGTGTGAACCAGGTTAATAGACACGAACAGGTTGACATTAAGAAGGAGGATGTGCTGGAAATTTTGAAAAGCATCAAGATAGATAAGTCCCCTGTGCCTGACGAGATTTACCCAAGGTTACTATGGGAAGCGAGGGAGGAGATTGCTGCGCCATTGGCGATGATCTTTGCGTCCTCGCTCTCCACTGCAGTAGTACCAGATGATTGGAGGGAGGCAAATGTTGTTACCCTGTTCAAGAAAGGGAATAGGGACATCCCTGGGAATTACAGGCCCATCAGTCTTACGTCTGTGGTGAGCAAAGTACTGCAGTGGATTCTGAGAGATAGGGTTTATGACTATTTAGAAAACCATAGTTTGATTAAAGATAGTCAGCATGGCTTTGTGAGGGGCAGGTCATGCCTCACAAGCCTCATTGAATTCTTTGAGGATGTGGATATGGTGTATATGGATTTCAGTGAGACAGTTTCCCCATGGTAGGCTCATTCATAAAGTTAGGGGGCATGGGGACACAGGGAAATGTGGCTGTCTGGATACAGAATTGGCTGGCCAATAGAAGACAGGAAGGATATGAATGCTTTGGAGAGGGTACAGAGGAGATTTACCAAGATGCTGCCTGGACCGGAGGGCATTCCTTATGAAGAAAGGTTTAGTAAGCGAGGGCTTTCCTCACTGGAGCGAAGAAGGAAAAGAGGTGACTTGATAGAGGTGTATAAGGTAATGGGAAGCATGGATAGAGTGGATAGCCAGAGACTTTTCCCCAGGACAGAAATGGCTGTCACAAAGAGACATAATTTTAAGGTGATTGGAGGAATGTATAGGGGAGATGTAAGAGGTAGGTTCTTTACACTGAAAGTGGTGGGTGGGTGGAATGCACTGCCAGCAGAGGTGGTGGAGTCAGAAACATTTGGGACTTTTGGCACATGGACAGCAGTAAATTGAAGGTTAGGTTGATCTGAGATTAGGATAAATGGTCGGCACAACATCGTGGGCCAAAGGGCCTGAACTGTGCTGTACTGTTCTATGTTCTAAACTCTTCCCAGTCATTACGGTCAATGCGTATTACATAAGTGGGGAGTGAACAGGAGTGGAGTAAATTCAGAGACATGCAAGGCAGCACCCACTTATTAGCCAACCAGAACACCAGCTTTTTCAGCATTGTTTCTCCAGAGCTATTAAAGCTCTCGAAGGAAGGAAGCACAGGTTCAGGTGCTGATGGAGATCCTGGTGCATCCTCAGTCACCAATAGTAATTATATAAAATCGAGGTCTTGAAATATGTGGAGGTATGATCGATAAACTTGCAGATGGAAAATTGTTGGTGTGGTAACTAGCGAGGAGAAAAGCCTTAAATTACAGGATGATACAGGTGGGCTGATCATTTGGGCAGAACAGTGGCAAATGGAATTTAACCAGGAAAAGTGGCAGCTCTTGTACAGGGTCAGGACAGACATGGTGTGCCGAGTGACATCTGTGCTGGATCATTCTAGAAAACATTGACCGCATTCACCATCTGAAACTGTCACGATGCCCGAGTGATTGACGGCAGCTCCTGACCAATAGGAAGAGGAGTGGCGGTCTGGAGGACCGAGTCAGGGCGGCTGGTCCTCCAAACAATCGGAGTGAATGAGGGGCGGGACACGCTGTGATTGAAGCATGCGCAGTTTGGGTAATGGCGATGTCGAAGGGCATCTTCATTGAATTTACAGTGCTGAAGCAGGCCATTCGGCCCACCGGCCCTTAGAAAGAGAACCCCACTCAAGGCCGCGCCTCCACCCTAACCCCAGAAGCTTGGACACTCAGGGCAATTGATCATGAACAATCAACCTAAACTGCACATCTTTTGACTGGGAGGAAACGGGAGCACCCGGACGAAACTCACGGAGACAAGGGGAGGACGTACAGACACCGCACAGACAGTGACCCAAGCCGGGAATCGAACCTGGAACCCTGGAGCTGTGAAGCAACTGTGCTACTCACTGTGCTCCCATGCTGCCCTAACTTTTAATACTAAGAATCAAAGAAAAATTAACTATATTATACTGGAGAAAGAAGGTTGGAAAGATCTCAATACAAACACAAAAGTACAATTCAAATTCTTTCTTTTCTTTTACCCCAGTAATAGCCTTACAGAAACAACGGCCGTAATTCTCCGTTCACATCGCTACCGTGAATGGAGATTTGGATGAGTGCCAAATTCTCCGTTCTTCGTGAATTCCAAAATTGGTAAGAGGTGCTTAACAGTATGGAGGAAGCAAGAGATTGCAGGGGTGGGCGAAAACGTTGTGAAAAGCTGTTGTAAGCTGCAATCCTCGGAAAAGAGTTTCCGGGTCCCCATTTGTACCGAAGGAGCTGCAGCTCCTCATGTTTGGCTCGGGTTAACGGCCGCCATCTTTATTGGATGTGCATCAGGGCGCATGCGCGTTTGTCATCTTTGTCAGGGGCGATGTTTCAATGAGTGGGAGGAGTTTGTTCCCCATTGTTCAGAATGGAGACAACTTGTCCATCAACCTGGATTAGTCTTTGAGTCCCAATGTCTTGTTGATGATGCAAAGCGGTGGCAGAGATGGAAAGAAAAGGAAGCAAATCCTGCTCTCCGGATTTCACTGTCTTATTAGACATCCTGTCCCATGTGTCCCAGCTCTGTTCAGCCACATGAAGACCCAGGGTAGAAATTCATAACCCTGAGTAGATGTCACCCTCAAATTAGGGGACTGCTGATGACAAGAGGGTCACTGTGCAGCGGGGGGCATGAGCGGTCATCCTGGACCAGGAAGCAGGAGGGGAGAATGTTGTGGATTTCTATCCTGGACTGATAGTGATTAATTTTGGAAACTCCTTTTACAGGGGATTAGTAGGGGAGGATTTACACACAGCAAACTCAAACCAGGAGAAATGTTTATCTTTCCTGAATTTCATTTCTGGACTGACAGTGATGCCTTTGTAAACTTCTTTCACAGGGGCTGAGAAAGGGATTCGCAGACAGGAAACTCACAACCAATCCTCACATCAAATTCTGTCAGCACCATTCGGTGCTGCAATCCTCGGAAAAGAGTTTCCGGGACCCCATTTGTACCGAGCGGAGCTGCAGCTCCTCATGTTCGGCTCGGGTTAACAGCCGCCATCTTTGTTGGATGTGCACCAGGGCGCATGCGCGTTTGTCATCTTTGTCGGGCGATGTTTCAATGAGTGGGAGGATCTGGATCTGGAGATTATCGACCTTTGTGTGTAAGCATTGAGTTCCGTATCATTATCACTCACTGTATAAAATGACTACCTCCTTTCTCCCCTGTAGATCTTGTTCACAATCTTAAATCTGTGTCCCGTAATCCTTTTACAATCTACTGATGGGAACAGTTAAAAAAAATATTTTGCTGGGTTTGCCGTTGTTGTTTCTGGTGCCTGGGTCGATGCCGGGTGGTCTGTCTGCTTTCATTCCTTTTTCATGTTTTTGTAGTGGTTGAATCAGCTTGGACCAGTCCATTTAGGATCCAGAATACAATTGAAGTCTCCTCCAAGAACCAATTGATCTGTATCCAGGTCTGGGATGGATTCCAACAATTTTTTTACAAATGTTTCTATGAGATCCCCTCATTAAAAAAAAGATAAAGAAGCAGAATTAAGCCATTCAGCCCATCGAGTTTTCGAGTTTGCTCTGCCATTCGATCATGGCTGATATGTTTCTCATCCCCATTCATCCTGTATTGTAGCTCTCTTGAAATGAATGCGAACATTGCATTTGCCTTTCTAACTGCCGACTTTCCTTTATGTGTTCTTGGGATGTGGGTGTCGCTGGCTGAGCCGGCATTTGCTGCCCACCCCTAATTGCCCTTGAACTGAGTGGCTTGCTCGGCCATTTCAGAGGGGGCAGTTTGGGAGGATGTGAGGCTGAAGTGAATAAATGACAAAGGGGATAATGGTGCAAGACAAAACTGGGTGACAATGAGATAACATATGGACGATAAGGGAATAGTGTAGATTGGCTTTAGAGTGGTTTCACAGGTCGGCGCAACATCGAGGGCCGAAGGGCCTGGACTGCGCTGTAATGGTCCATGTTCTAAGTAAATAAATTAATAGGACAAGAGAATAAATAAAAGACAGGTCCTGGTAAATGGCAACAGCAGAACCGTTACCAGCACCAACTGTCTAAAAATATCGGAGTGATGATTATAATCTGAAATTACTGAAATGAATGTTGTGTCTGGAAGGTCAGAAATTGCCTGATCAAGGATGAGGTTCTGTTCCTCGAGTTTCCTTTGAGCTTTATTGGAGCAGTGCAGGAGGCCGAGGACAGAGTGGGAATGGGGCGGGGAATTAAAATATTAAATGATCAGAAGCTCAGGATTATGCTTGCTGACTGAATAGTGATGTTCCACAGTCACCCAATCCAGATTTCATCTCCTCAGTGTAGAACAGACCAAATCGTGAGCAGTGAATACACAATACTGGATAGCAAGAAGTACAAGTAATTCACTGTCACCTGGAAAGTGTGTTTGTAATCCTGGAATATGGGAAGGCTGGCGATGAACTGGTGGTTGTTGCATCTGTTGTGTCTGCATGGAAATGACTTACAGTGATGTTCATAAGAACACAAGAAATGGGAACGGGTGTAGACCATACGGCTCATCGAGCCTCTGCATTTCTTGCTGGGTGTAACCTGCCCAATCAGGCATCATTCTGGTACACTTTCCTGTATCTACCCCAGTCCTTCCAGACCCATCTTATGATATGGAGACATTAGCCTCAACAATCCTGTGCACTAATTTAGTCTGGCCCAGTGACACCGAGCTGAAATCCAGTCTTTCTTTGACACATTATTCTTAATGCCACAACTGACAGGTTAAGAGTGAAAAAGTCAACTGTTTAGCAGTAAGGGGAAGAGGCAAGTTTGTAGATGCTCGACAGCGTTACAGACTCATTGGATCTGCTTCTTCTGTCCCATCTTATATTTAGCTAATGGAAAATGATTAAAATACTGCAACACACAGGCATTTGGGGGCAATTGTGAGTTTGCTGCTCAGATTAAGTAAAGTCATAAAATGGATCTAGAAGGACTGGAGAAGATGCAGGCAAATATATTTAAATTATGCCTGAACTGGCAGGTTTTACCCAGCAACAAAGGTTGGACAGGGTGTAAACCTTTTCTCTGGAAAAGGGAATGAAGGATGACCTGATCCTGTAAGATTATGAAAAGGTTTGATATGAGAGACAAGTGGAAGATGTTTCCATTGGATAAGAATGAATATGAGTTAGTCATTAATTGATCTAATGTGCAGTTCAGGAGCAGTTCAGAGGGAGATCACTCACACACTTTCTGGGCAGCACGGTAGCACAAGTAGCTAGCACTGTGGCTTCACAGCGCCAGGGTCCCAGGTTCGATTCCCCTGGGATGTGAGGAGTCTGCACTTTCTCCCTGTGTCTGCGTGGGTTTCCTCCAGGTGCTCCAGTTTCATCCCACAGTCCAAAGAAGTGCAGGTTAGGTGGATTGGCCGTACTAAATTGCCCTTTATGTCCAAAAAGGGTAGGAGGGGTTATTGGGCTATGGGGATAGGGTGGAAGTGAGGGCTTAAGTGGGTCGGTGCAGACTCGATGGGCCGAATGGTCTCCTTCTACACTGTATGTTCTATGTGCAAAGGGATTTCCTCAGTTTTCCCACTGGTTAACACTCCAACTTTAAAAGCTCAAACTATTTGATCCAATTTCAGCTCATTGTTATTGGCGAGGGGCAGTTTAACTGTGGGGGAGGGCCCATACTATTTAGGTGCTGTATTAATTGATTTAATGCATTTGTTCCCTTGGCCCAATGTTACTAATCGTAATCAGTTCGCAAAGCATAATTTCCTTCAAAAAATATCCATTTTAATGGCGGGTTTATAACCCAACATGCGTTGCAGCTGAGAATGTGCTCTATCCACATGACAGAAGCTCCTCGCCCATGTGCAGAGTCCGGCTGTGACTGGAGCATGCGCAGTTCGGGCTGTGATCGGCGCATGCGCAGTTCAGGTTGTCGCTGACGGTGCGAGGAGCGGGGAAGAAACAATCGAGCAACTTTCAGGATTGGAGCCGGTGGGTGGCCAGGGAGCAATAGAAGCTGCGGAGTGAGCCGGGAGGCTTCATAAATACCCCGTGGAGGCTTCAACTCCCGAGTAAAATGTTAACGGTCCCGTCTTAAACAGCACCAAACAGAGTGAGAGCTGAGCGGTGACAGGCCCGGGTTACCGGCCGCCATCTTTACAGAGGACAAGGTGCCGCAGGGCGCATGCGCTGCGAGCCTGGACCGGATGCCAACTCTCCCGGATTGAGTGACTGGAGTCTCCAGCATTTTATTTTATTCATTTGTGGGAGTCAACATTTATTGCCCATTCCTAATTTTCCTGGAACCGAGCGGTTTGCTCGGCCATCTCGGAGGGCATTTAAAGAATCAACCACATTGCTGTGGTTTGGAATCGTGTTGGCCAGGCCAGGTAAGGATGGCAGATTTTCTTTTCTGTTCATTCACGGGATGTGGGTGTCGCTGGCTGGGCCAGCATTCAATGCCCATCCCTAATTGCCCTTGAACTGAGGGCATCTCAGAGAGCATTTTAAGAGTCAACAAGCTGACTGTATATCTGGAGTCACATGTAGGCCAGACCAGGTAAGGATAGAAGATTTCCTTCACTGAAGGACATCAGTGAACTAGGTGGGTCTTTGCAACAATCGATAATGGTTTCAGGGTCTTCAGAAGACTTTAAATGAATTCAAATTTAACCTTCTGTCTTGGTGAGATTCGTGTCTGGGAAATCATTAGGACAGTAAAGAAGATTTTAATGTATTTTTCTTTTAACATTTCTCTTAAGCGGATATACAAATATTGAAAATGGGATAAAGGTTGTTTGGCTGACAGTCAAACACTGTCCTTTAAGGTAATGAGTCCTTTTGCTTCCCAATTGGCCGAGGAAGGCAGTGTGTCACAAGGATGGATGTGTTGACCGATTAATGGCTGGAGGATGAGGGCAGGTCATGTGATCAAAGCTCCAGGAATACATTTAATCAAACTTGGTGAGGAGAGAATGTTTTGAATTTCTATCCTAAACTGACAGTGAGGTTTCTGTAAATTTACAGGATACTGGAAGTGGAGGTTTAACAGACTGGAAACGCAAACCAAACGTCACATCGCGATCTGACAGAGTCACTTGGTTCATCAGAAACTGAATATCAGCAGCATCTGGGTGTGGAAGGTAAAGGGTTTGTCTGTTCTGTCTGTGAGGGAAGATTTCAGGTCTCAGTGTGACTGGAAAAGCCCCGAGATTCACAAACCCTGGTTAGGCCAAACCTGGAGAACTGTGTTCAGTTCTGGGCAACAAACCTGAGGAAGGGTAGAATGGCCTTGGAGGGAGTGTAGCACAGATTTACCTGAGTGATATCTGAACACCCACTGGGGTTAAATTACAAAACTAGATTACACAAACAAATCATAAAGAGAAAAGCATTAGGTCCATTGAGTCCATGCCAGCTCTCTAATCGGCACGATAGCACAGTGGTTAGCACCATTGTTTCACAGCGCCAGAGACCCGGGTTTGTTTCCCGGCTTGGGTCACTGAATGGGCGGAGTCTGTACATTCTTCCTGTGTCTGCGTGGGTTTCCTCCAGGTGCTCCGGTTTCCTCCCACAAGTCCCGAAACATGTGCTTGCGAGGTGAATTGGACGTTCTGAATTCTCGCTCAGTGTACCTGAACAGAAGCTGGAGTGTGGCGACTAGGGGCTTTTCACAGGAACTTTATTGCAGTGTTAATGTAAGCCTACTTGTGACAGTCGATCATTTTTCCTCAGATAAGGACACCAAGGTGTGGTCTCACCAAGGCCCTGTATAATTGCAGCAAGACATCCCTGCTCTTCGACTCAAACCCTCTTGCTATGAAGGCCAACAAACCATTTGCCTTCTTTACCGCCTGCTGTACCTGCATGCTTCCATACAAAGTAGAAGCAGGCCACTTGGCCCCTCGACCCTGCTCCTTACATACACATCAGGAGTCGGTCTCTCGAACCTGCTCCTTGTATACAGAGTAGGAGTCGCCCCTTGAGCCTGCTCCTAACACAGAAACTAGGAGTCGGCCCCTTGAGCCTGCTCCATCATTCAATAATTTAAACCTCAACTCCACATTCCTGCCGACCCCGAAAATCTTTCACCCCTTTGCTTATCAAGAAGCTATCCATCTCTGCCTTAAATATATTCAAGAGCTTGACTTCCACTGCATTTTAAGGACACAAGTTCTAAGTCACAGAATCCCTACAATGCAGAAGGAGCCCAAGTCAGCACTAACCCTCTGAAAAAACACCCCACCCATCCCACCCTGCCCCATCCACATATCCCACCCAACGTGCACATCCTTGGAGATGAAGGGGCAATTTAGCACCTAACCTGCAAATCTTTGAACTGTGTGAGGAAACTGGAGCACCCCGAGGAAACCCACACAGACACGGGGAGAAAGTGCAAACTCCACAGAGTCACCCAGGGTCGGACGTGAACCTGTGTCCCTGGTGCTGTGAGGCAGCAGAGCTAACCACTGTGCCACCCCTGTCTTCCATCCCTCAAGAGAAAAAAAATTGTTATCCCCATCTGAAATGGGTGCCCCCTTATTTTGCAACCTTGACCCCCTTGTTCCAGATTCTCCCACAAGAGGAAACATCCTCTCCACATCCACCCTGTCAAGACCCCTCAGGATCTTATATAGTTCAATCCAGGTTTTACCCAAAACTTTAAATCTGTGTCCCGACTGCTTGTACGACCAGTGAGTGGAAACAAGAGTTTCTTTGTCCACCCGATGGAAATCTGGCATAATCTTGTGTACCTGAATCAAATCTCCCCTCAGCCTTCTCGGCTGGAACCATTCTGGGAAATCTCCTCTGCACCTTCTCCAAGAACCTTCAGATCCTTCCTGAAGAGCGGTGACCAGAGCTTTATAAAGATTCATAGAATAGAATTAGAACCATAGAATTCCTACAGTGCAGAAGGGGGCCATTCGGCCCATCAGGTCGGCACTGATTCTCTGAAAGGGCACCCTGCCTAGGCCCACATCCCTACCCTGTCCCTGTAACCCCATAGCCCCACCCAACCTGCACATCCCTGGACACTAAGGGGCAATTTATCAAGGCCAATCCACCTAACTTGCTCTTCTTTGGACTGTTGGAGGAAACCTGAGCACCGGGTTGGAACCCACGCAGACACGGTGCAAGGAGAAAGTGCAAACTCCACACACCCAGTCACCAAGGCCGGAATTGAACCCGGGTCTCTGGCGCTGTGAGGTAGCAGTGCTAACCACCGTGCCACCAGAAGCATAGCTTTTCTGTTGCGGTATCAATATTACTGTTTATGAAGCTCAAGATCGAAGTTACATTGCCAACTACTCTCTTAATATGTCTTGTCAATATATAAAATCCCTCTTCACCTCTTTCTCTCTCCTCCCAAAGAGCTCCTGTTAGACCGCATGACAGCTCTGGAGCAGCAGATGGACTCATTTTGGAGCATCCGCGATGCTGAGGATGTCGTGGATAGCACGTTTAGTGAGTTGGTACTGAGGGAGATAGAAAATGGGTGACCAAAAGACAGCAGGAGTAGGAAGACAGTGCAGGTGTCCCCCGTGGTCATCTCCCTGCGAAACAGATATACCGCTTTGGATACTGTTGAGGAGATGGCTCACCAGGGGAAGGCATCAGCAGCCAGGTTGATGGCACCGTGACTGGCTCTGCTGCGCAGCGGGGCAGGAAGAAGAATGGCAGGGCTATCGTGATAGGGGACTCAATCGTAAGGGGACCAGGCGGTTCTGCGGACGCAATCGAGACTCCAGGATGCTATGTTACCTCCCTGGTGCAAGGGTCAACGATGTCTCGGAGCGGCTGCAGGACATTCTGGGGGGGGGGGGGAGGAGGAGGGTGAACAGCCAGCTGTCATGGTGCACATCGGCACCAACGATATAGGTAAAAAACGGGGTCCTAGAAGCTGAATTCAGGGAGTTAGGAGTTAAACTAAAAAGTAGGACCTCAAAGGTAGTAATCTCAGGATTGCTACCAGTCCCACGAGCTAGTCAGAGTAGGAATGTCAGGATAGACAGGATGAATGCGTGGCTCGAGAGATGGTGCACGAGGGAGGAATTCAAATTCCTGGGGTATTGGTACCGGTTCTGGGGGAGCTGGGACCAGTACAAACCGAACGGTCCGCTCCTGGGCAGGACTGGAACCGATTTCCTCGGGGGGGTGTTTGTTAGAGCTGTTGGGGAGGGTTTAAACTAATATGGCAGGGGAGTGGGAACCGATGCAGGAAGTCGGAAGGTAGTAGAACAGGGACAGAAACAAAAGGCAATAAGGGGGAAAGTGTAAGGCAGAGAAGCCAGTCAAACAACAAAAGGGCGACAGTACAAGGTACAGTGACTGAGGGGAGCTCAGTGAATAGGCCCAGTAATACTAAAAGGAATAAAACGGGAAGTAAAAACATAAATGGTAAGCGACGCGGCAGGTTGTTGCATGAAGATATGGGTTCAACAACAAGGAAAATTAGGAGAAACGTTAAGAGGAAATATAACTTAGGAGAGGTTACTGATCGAGGTGTTTTAAGATTCAAAACAGGTATAAAAGGCGACATAAGTGTACTTTACCTGAATGCTCGTAGTATTCGGAATAAGGTAAATGAGTTAATGGCGCAAATCATCGTGAATGACTATGATTTAGTGGCCATTACTGAAACATGGTTAAAGGATGGTCATGACTGGTAGTTAAATATCTGAGGGTATCAAACTATTCGGACGGACAGAGTGGGTGGTAAAGGAGGTGGTGTAGCTCTGTTATTTAAGGAAGACATCCGGGCAATAGTAAGGGATGACATCGGTGCTATGGAGGATAAGGTTAAATCCGTTTGGGTGGAAATCAGGAATAGTAAGGCGAAATTGTCACTGACAGGAGTAGTCTTTCGGCCACCAAATAGTAACATTAGGGTGGGGCAGGCAATAAACAAAGAAATAGCTGATGCATGTAGAAATGGTACAGCAGTTATCATGGGGGATTTTAATCTACATGTCGATTGGTTTAACCAGGTTGGTCAAGGCAGCCTTGAGGAGGAGTTTATAGAATGTATCCACGATAGTTTCCTAGAACAGTATGTAATGGAACCTACGAGGGAACAAGCGGTCCTAGATCTGGTCCCGTGTAATGAGACAGGATTGATTCATGATCTCATAGTTAGGAATCCTCTCGGAAGGAGCGATCACAATATGGTGGAATTTAAAATACAGATGGAGGGTGAGAAGGTAAAATCAAACACTAGTGTTTTGTGCTCAAACAAAGGAGATTACAATGGGATGAGAGAAGAACTAGCTAAGGTAGACTGGGAACAAAGACTTTATTGTGAAACAGTTGAGGAATAGTGGAGAACCTTCCAAGCAATTTTTCACAGTGCCCAGCAAAGGTATATACCAACAAAAAGCAAGGATGGTAGAAGGAGGAAAAATTGACCGTGGATATCTAAGGAAATAAGGGAGAGTATCAAATTGAAGGAAAAAGCATGCAAAGTGGCAAAGATTAGTGGAAGACTAGAGGACTGTGAAATCTTTACGGGGCAACAGAAAGCTACTAAAAAAGCTATAAAGAAGAGTAAGATAGATTATGAGAGTAAATTTGCTCAGAATATAAAAACAGATAGTAAAAGTTTCTGCAAATATATAAAACAAAAAAGAGTGGCTAATGTAAATACTGGTCCTTTAGAGGATGAGAAGGGAGATTTAATAATGGGAGATGAGGAAATGGCTGAATAACTGAACAGGTTTTTTGGGTCAGTCTTCACAGTGGAAGACACAAATAACATGCCAGTGACTGATAGAAATGAGGCTATGACAGGCTCGGACCATGAGATGATTGTTATCACTAAGGAGGTAGTGATGGGCAAGCTAATGGGGCTAAAGGTAGACAAGTCTCCCGGCCCTGATGGGATGCAGCCCAGAGTGCTAAAAGAGATGGCTAGGGAAATTGCAAATACACTAGTGATAAGTTACCAAAATTCACTAGACTCTGGGGTGGACCTGGCAGATTGGAAATTAGCAAACGTGACACCACTGTTTAAAAAAGGAGGTAGGCAGAAAGCGGGTAATTATAGGCCAGTGAGCTAATTTCGGTAGCAGGGAAGATGGAATCTACCATCAAGGAAGAAATAGCGAGGCATTTGGATGGAAATTGTCCCATTGGGCAGACACAGCATGGGTTTATAAAGGGCAGGTCGTGCCTAACTAATTTAGTGGAATTTTTTGAGGACATTACCAGTGCAGTAATGGATGTGGTATATCTGGATTTCCAGAAAGTCTTTGACAAGGTGCCACACAAAAGGTTGCTGCATAAGATAAAGATGCATGGCATTATGGGTAAAGTAGTAGCATGGATAGAGGATTGGTTAATGAATAGAAAGCAAAGAGTGGGGATTAATGGGTGTTTCTCTGGTTGCCAATCAGTAGTTAGTGGTGTCCCTCAGGGATCAGTGTTGGGCCCACAATTGTTCACAATTTACATAGATGATTTGGACTTGGGGACCAAGGGCAATGTGGCCAAGTTTGCAGATGACACTAAGATGAGTGGTAAAGCAAAAAGTGCAGAGGATACTGGAAGTCTCCAGAGGGATTTGGATAGGTTAAGTGAATGGGCTAGGATCTGGCAGATGGAATACAATGTTGACAAATGTGAGGTTATCCATTTTGGTAGGAATAACAGCAAAAGGGATTATTATTTAAATGATAAAATATTAAAACATGCTGCTGTGCAGAGAGACCTGGGTGTGCTAGTGCATGAGTCGCAAAAAGTTGGTTAAGGCGGCGAATGGAAGTTTGTCCTTCATTGCTAGAGCGATGGAGTTTAAGACTAGGGAGATTATGCTGCAATTGGATAAGGTGTTAGTGAGGCTACACCTGGAATATTGTGTTCAGTTTTGGTCTCCTTATCTGAGAAAGGACGCACTGGCACTGGAGGGTGTGCAGAGGAGATTCACTAGGTTAATCCCAGAGCTGAAGGGATTGGATTACGAGGAGAGGTTGAGTAGACTGGGACTGTACTCGTTGGAATTTAGAAGGATGAGGGGGGGATTTTATAGAAACATATAAAATTATGAAGGGAATAGATAGGATAGATGTGGGCAGGTTGTTTCCATTGGCGGGTGAAAGCAGAACTCGGGCGTCTAGCCTCAAAATAAGGGATAGTAGATTTAGGACTGAGTTTAGGAGGAACTTCTTCACCCAAAGGGTTGTGAATCTATAGAATTCCTTGCCAAGTGAAGGAGTTGAGGCTCTTTCATTAAATGTTTTTAAGATAAAGAGAGTTTTTTGAAGAATAAAGGTATTAAGGGTTAAGGTGTTCGGGCTGGAAAGTAGAGCTGAGTCCACAAAAGATCAGCCATGAACTTGTTGAATGGCAGAGCAGGCTCGAGGGGCCAGGTGGCCTACTCCTGCTCCTATTTTGTATGTTCTTCTAACAATCCAGCCGTTTTCATGGTCACTTTTTCCCAGTGCCGGCCCCACAAATGACCAGATTCATTCACCTCAATTTCACAACCTGCCTTTGTGTTTTTGTGGATTCTCTCTCACTACTTACTTTCTGTTTTAAATCAGTTTCACGGGGTGTTCGAAGGGGAGTCTCAAGGTCTGGAAACTGAAACCAAGAATCACATCAGGATCTGACAGAGTCCTCAATTTATCACAAACTGAATATCATTGTACTTTGAACATGGAAGGAAAAAGCATCGTTCACAGTGGGGAGAACCCGTACACGTTTTGTGTGTGTGGACGAGGATTCAGTCGATCATCAGGCCTCACAAGCCACAAATGTAGTCACACTGAGGAGAAACCGTGGGAATGTGCGGACTGTGGGAAAGGATTCAGTTACCCATCCCAGCTGGAAACTCATCGACGCAGTCACACTGGGGAGAGACCATTCACCTGCTCCAAGTGTGGGAAGGGATTCACTGAGTCATCCAGTCTGTCCACACACGAGCGAGTTCACACTGTGGAGAAACCATTTCAATGTCCAGTCTGCGGGAAGTGCTATAAAAGATCTGGGGATCTGATGTGCCATCAACGTGTTCACACTGACGACAGACCGTTCAGGTGCTCTCACTGCGGGACTGGGTTCAGACGATCATCTCACCTCACTGTACATCAGCGAGTTCACACTGGGGAGAAGCCATTCGTCTGCGCCGAGTGTGGGAAGGGATTCACTCAGTCATCGGCCCTGCTGAGTCACCAGCGAGTTCACAGTGGGGAGAGACCATTCACCTGCTCCAAATGTGGGAAGGGATTCACTCAGTTATCCACCCTGCAGACACACCAGCGAATTCACACTGGGAAGAGGCCATTTGCCTGCGCCAAGTGTGGGAAGGGATTCACTCAGCCATCCGCTCTGCAGAACCACCAGCGAGTTCACACTGATGAGAGACCGTTTCAATGTCCAGACTGCGGGAAGTGCTATAAAAGTTCTGCCGAACTGATGCAGCATCAACGTGTTCACACAGACGAGAAACCGTTTAGGTGCTCTCACTGCGGGACTGGGTTCAGGCGATCATCTGACCTCACTGTACATCAGCGGGTTCACACTGGGGAGAGGCCATTCACCTGCACCGAGTGTGGGAAGGGATTCACTCAGTCATCAGCACTGCTGAGTCACCAGCGAATTCACACTGGGGAGAGACCGTTCACCTGCTCAGATTGTGGGAAGAGATTCACTCAGTCATCCCACCTGCTGACACACCAGCGAGGCCACAAGTAACTACAGTGATTGGATTTTGCTGATCCTCACATTCAGGACTGAACCATGTTCATTTGGGTCTCTTTCTGCTGATAACAAACTCCAGCCCATTTACAGGGGCTAATATTCTGGCTAAAAGTCAAATAAATCAGATTTGTGTTAAATGCGCAGTGTTGAAACTTTTTAATATCTCTGACACAGGTTAGTTCCTTTTGAAGTACTCTCACTCTCCCCTGTCTCTTCCATCCTCATCTCCAACAAGAAGTGTGAGGAGCTTGTGGAGCTTCTTTGTGACTGAGATTGAGTAAATCCGATCAGCTGCCTCTGCTGCTTCCCTCCCTTCCACGAGCCCACCGGACCAAAGTGCCTCTAAATTTCATCCTTTCCCGAGCCCTGAACCCACATCTTTCTCTAGTTTCTCACTCATCTCCCCTCATGCCCTCTCAGAGCTCATCTTGTCCATGAGGTCCAGCTCCTGCTCCATCGACCCGATTCCCACTGAGCTACTGATCAACCAACTACCCTGTGTCCATGGATATTGTCAACATTTCTCACTCTTCAGGTACTATCCCTCTGTCCTTCAAATCTGCCATCATCAACCCCTCCTCAATAAAACAAACCCTTGACCCTGCCATCCTTCCAAATTACTGCCCCATCTTCAGCCTCCCTCTCCTCTGCAAACTCTTTGAACATGTTGTCATCTCCGAAATCCTTGCCCATCTTTCCCAGAACTTCCATGTTTGAATCACTTCAATCAGTTCTCTGCCCTGTCACAGCGGTGAATACAAGAGACAAACAGAATCGTACCCGGAGGGAAAGACAGACAATCCAGGAGCTTGGATGCAAGGGCGGCAAGGTAGCACATTGGGTAGCACTGTCGATTCACAGCACCAGGGACTCGGGTTCGATTCCCGGCTTGAGTCACTGTCTGTGCGGAGTCTGCAAGTTCTCCCCGTGTCTGCGCAGGTTTCCTCCGGGTGCTCCGGTTTCCTCCCACAGTCCAAAGATGTGCAGGTAAGGTGGATTGGCCATGCTAAATTGCCCTTTGTGTCCAAAAGGTTAGGTGGGGCTACTGGGTTACAGGGATAGGGTGGAGGTGTGGGCTTAAGTAGGATGCTCTTTCCCAGGGCTGGTACAGACTCGATGGGCCGAATGGCCTCCTTCTGCGCTGTACATTCTCTGATTCTATGAGGTGAGATTGTCCTTTCTGAGCTTCAGCCAGGTGATGTTAAACACTCAGACGGGAAAGACAAAAATCTGCAACATGTTTAAAACAGCTGATTTATTTTACCAATATCTAGAATGTTGAACTCCAGTCCCTGAGAGGCTATTATCATCAGAAACAAACTCCAACTATCAGAGTAAAAACCTCCAAGTTCTGGTCAAGAGAGAGGCCATTTGGCCCACTGTATGTATGCTGGCTGAAGTGGAGCTATTCCGCTTCATCCCATTTTGCAGATCTCAGTCGATTGTCCTGTATGTCCCAGTCCTTCAATTGGATATCCAAGACATCTATTTTAAAGTGATCAGGATTTCTGCTTCTATGACCCTATCAGACAGTGAGATCTGGACGCCCACCACTGAAATGATGACCTCCTAGAAGCCATAGCTTTGCCAAAAGAAGTATCCATTCTAAAGTGTAAGGTCCGTATTCAAGACAACACTATAGAAGCACAAGGAAACACCCTTGCAGACCGAGTAGCAAAGGAAGCTGCCTCCCAGTGGGATTTTTCAGCAGAACCAAGACACATCTACAAATTGGGAGTGACCGATTTATTACAAGATCTACGTGAAATGCAACATGACTACACAAGAAGAGAAATGGTCATGATTAGACTCAGGCATCCAGTTGTATGATGATATTTGGAGACAAGTTCAGACTGATAAACCAGTTGCACCACAGGCACTGATGCCATTTCTGGCCCAACAGATCCGTTCATGGGGACATTTAGCCCCTCAACAGATGATGGCTCGATTCCAGAAAAGTTGGTGTGGGAAAGATTCAAAAAACATGCACAATTGGTATCAAACCACTGTGTAACATGTCAAAAGAACAACCTACGACCTATAACATCAATGCCTCAGCTAAAAGCTGCCCCTGCAGGACCATTCCAGAACATACAGGTCGATTACATCACCCTTCCTACATGTCAAAGATACACTGACATCCTTGTAATAGTGGATATGTTCTCTCGATGGGTCGAGGCTGCTCCAGCCAGGAGGGCTACAGCCACCCATACAGCCAAAGTCCTATGCAAAGGCTATATTCCCAGATGGGGAGTACCAGCTAGCATTGACTCAGACAATGGAACCCACTATACAGGTGCTGTTTGCCAGGAGGTGTGCAGGTTACTGAACATCGATTGGAATCTACACTGCCCTTATCATCCAGAAACATCAGGACAAGTGGAACGCATGAACCTGACTTTAAAAGAACGGTTGTCCAGATACAACCAAGAAGGCATAAATTGGATTCAAGCCTTGCCACTAGTTTTGTGCAAACAGAACCACAGGCCTAAGCCCATTTGAGGTCATCACTGGCAGACCCATGTCCCTGCCAGGAACTATTGACTTAAGAAAGGCAGACTGCCATCTGATGTGTGATGCTTTACTTAGTTATTGTCAAAACTTAACAAATGCTGTCAGGTGTTGGCGGCGTGGCGCGAGCCTCCTGAGGGGGGCCACAACTTGGTGCCCGGCGAATCCGTTTACAGAAAACAAATTCAGCGCGAACCGTTAGGAGCCAAGTGGGAAAGCCCCTACCAGATATTACTCACAAACCAGTCAGCCGTGAAACTCCAAGGAAAGAAATCATGGATTGACATTTCCAAAATCCCGACTCTTCCCTTCCCCAATGTGGAGATACCAGAACCAAAGAAAATGATAAACGATGAGGTTCAGAGATGGCGATCTGCAGGCCGCCCATTAAACACTTTCAAGGGATGGTATCAACATGTCTGTGATCAGAAACTGAATCCGCCCCAAGTAACCTTCCCAACTGGGACCATATGTTTAATCGGCTATAATCATCGAGCTTGGAATGTGGGACACAGTAATTGTGAATATTATTTGGATGTGAGTGCCAGTACACAGTGCACTCATGACACAAGAAAGGTCTATGGACGTGAAGGGAATCCCATCGAATTTAAAGGGCTACCTAATCACACCGATGGGACAAATTTGACAGAACGTTGGTCCCCACAAGTGGTTGCCCAATATTCTACCTATAATGGCACTTAGCTCCCAGTGAGCTGGAGAGGAGTGTGCTATTTAGGATTCATTGTCCCCTTCATCTGCCATTCCCTTTCCCTTTCCCTAGCCAATGCAATAAACGCAGACTCAAAACATGGACCTCATCCCACAGTTTGAGAAATATCAACCTACCACTATCATCATGAGGTCTAAACGCGAGATCACAGGGGCTGAGAAATTATCTTCTGCTCTCATCCCTGCCTATGGCGTCATTGTATTGACCAGAGAATACATTAAATTGGCCGCAGCATTAAGAAAATAGCCAATGACACTGCCCGAACCCGAAGTAGCATTTCAGCCGAGATGCTAGCCATTCGCACTGTGGCTTTACAGAATCGGGTGGCACTTGACTATTTGCTAGCCGAAAAAGGTGGCACCTGTGCCTTGATTGGTGCAGTGTTGCACCTACATCCCAGTAATTCAGAAGAAATCAAAAGCTTGTCAGCACATATTCAAGAAGAAGTTAGGAAACTTTACCAACCCTCTGACACCACTCTTTGGGGATGGCTCTCTGGATGGGTGGGTGGCACAGGAATTTCCATCATTCAGGGATTTCTCTTATTTTTCATTTTTGGGCTTGTCATTTACATAGTGGTCTTGCTGATCAGATGCATTGGCCAATGTCTGGCTACCCATAATGCCCCATCAATCAAAGTGGTTCATAGTGGTCCAACTGCACAACCAACCCAAGACATTGAACAAGGCTCCTACTATTGAACTTTTATTACAGCATTATTACCCAATTATTACTACAATCAATTTCCATTATTACTGAATTGTTATTGTACTGTATAATTACTTTTTTGAATAAAATACTTCCAGAATGCTTGTAATGCTTACAAAGCTTTGCCCGCTCCACTGTTGAAGGCTGTTCTCAAACAAGTGAACCATTCACGACAATGTGAATGAGTTCCTCCCCGTGCTTACTTCTATCCTGTCGCATTTCTTAATTTCTATGTGTTATTTTGATTAATCTTATTAATCTTTAGAAGAATCAAAAGGGGGGGACTGATAGAAATTGGCTTTTCTAGTCAGCTATAGATGATAAAGGTAAAAGGGTGAAATGAGAACACATTAATCATATTAAGCATTATTTGAGTGCAACAGTAGCTGGAAACCCATTAAGGGTTAATCCAGATCATACACTTTAATTTTCGTTCATTAAATCTAGATTTTAACATTTGCAAATTGCTTGAGACAAGCAACGTCAGTGATGCCAACTAGCTAAAAGACCCCATTGTATGCTGCTGCTTTTCCAGCACAGCAGTCCCGTTTCCATGGTAATAGACAGTCTGAGGTCAAAATGCCCTGAAGGCTGTGTTTTTTCAATTAATATTGAGATGCAGTTGTCGATAATTTGGAGAATTGGCAAGCGATGGAATGGGAAAATTAAACCAACATATTCAAATACCTATATCTCTTAAATTGATGGACAGACACTTTGGTCGAATTGATAAATTATAAATTCGTTCAAGCCAATCAGCAGTAAAAAGAAGGCCAGACTTTGAGATAACAATTCTCTTAAGAGTCACTTGCCGGAATGGAAAAGTGCTTCTGTTGCTCTGTTCTGTTTCTCTTCTTGCTCATTCCACCTATATTTCTGAAACCTTTGCTGCTCGCTTTGCTAATCGCAATTGCCCAGTTATTTTATCTGGTGTATTATGATTTGAATGAAAACTCAACTTCTATGTTCATAAAAGAAAATTAATCTGACTAGCTTGCGCAGGGCTAGTTCTTTCTAAATTTTGTATCAAAAACAAGTTTTCCAGTGGCACAGCTGACAAATGAAGTTCAACTGGACTTTGCCAAAAAGCACAGACTTGACCTCTGTTATTTGGGAACTGGGAAGGGATAACGCATATCCAAGGTTCTGACTAGACACAGAGATCTATTATCCCCCTTCCACTCCCAATCCTCTGCTAATTACTTTAAATCTAAACCCCTTGGTTATTGATCTGTTCATGAAATAGATCCTTCTTATCCATTCTATCCGGGCCCCTCATAATGTTAAACACCTCAGTTAATCTCTCCTCAGCGTCCTCTGTTCCACAGAAAACCACCTCAGCCTCTCCAATCTTTCATCATTGTTAAAATTCTCCATTTGTGTCAACATCCTCGTCAATCTCCTCTGCATCCTCTCTGGTATGAATACATCCTTCCTGTAATGTGGTGGCCAGAACTGTACTCCGTAATGCATCTGTGGTTTAACTAGTGTTTTGGACTGCTCCAGTATAACCTCCCTGATCTTATAATAAAAACAGAAAATGCTGGAAATACTCAGCAGCTCTGGCAGCATCTGTGGAGAGAGGGGTTTCAGATCTTTCCTCCAATAAAAATTGCTGGGAATATTCCCTGCTCTAGTACTCTTTGTCCCCGTGAATAACAACGTATCTCTCTGCCTTTATAATCACTGTATCTACCTCTCCTGTCACCTTCGGGGATCTGTGACATGCACTCTTATGCCCCTCTGTCCCTCGACACCTCACTATCATACCATTCATATTCTTTCCCTTTGTCGTGTTTTTCCTCCCCAAATGTATTTGTTACCCCGCGCTTCTCTGGATTGACCTCAATTTGCTACTTTTCTGACCGGCTGATCAGCCTATTGATGTCTTCCTGCAGTCATTACAGCCTTGGTTCAAACATGCACAAAAGTGCTGAATGCCAGAGGTGAGGTGAGACTGTCTGCCCTTGACATCAAGACAGCATTTGACCGAGTATGGCATCAAGGAGCCCCAGCTCATCTGGAGTCAATGGGAATCAGGGGGAACACTCTCCGCTGGTTGGAGTCGTACCTGGTATAAAGGAAGATGGTATTGGTGGTTGGAGGCCAACCATTTCAGCTCCAGGACATCACTGCAGGAGTTCCTCAGGGCAGTGTCCTCGGCCCAACCATCTTCAGCTGCTTCATCAATGATCTGCCTTCATCATAAGTTCAGAAGTGGGGATGTTTGCGGATGACTGTACAATGTTCAGCACCATTCGCGACTCCTCAAATAATGAAGTAGCCCTTGTCCAAATGCAGCAAGACCTGGACAATATCCAGGCTTGGGCTGATAAGTGGCAAGTTACATTCGTGCCACACAAGTGTCAGGCAATGACTACCTCCTCCAAGAGAGGATCTAACCATCGCCCCTTGACATTCAATGACATTCCATCGCTGAATCCCCACAATCAACATCCTGGGGGGTGCCATTGATCAAAAACTGAACTGGACGAGCCATATTCGCACTGCGGCTACCAGGGCAGGTCAAAGACGAGGAATTCTACAATGGGTAACTCATGTCCTGACAACCCCCCCCACAAAGCCTGTCCACCATCTGCAAAACACAAGTCAGGAGTGTAATAGAATACTCTCCACTTGCCTGGATGAGTTCAGCTCCAACAACACTCAAGAAGCTCAACAGCATCCAGGACAAAGCAGCCCGCTTGATTGCTCCTCCACAAACATTCAAACCATCCATCACCGACGAACAGTGGCAGCCATGTGTACCATCTACAAGATGCACTGCAGTAACTCATCAATGTTCCTTAGTCAGCACCTTCCAAATCCATTACCATCTGGAAGGCCAAGAACAGCAGATCACTGGGAATCCCGCCACCTGGAGAATCCCCTCCAAGTCACTCACCACCCTGACTGGGAAATATATCACCGTTCCTTCACTGTCGCTGGGAGAAAATCCTGGAACTCTCTCCCTAACAGCACAGTGGGTGTACCTACACCTGAAGGACTGCAGCGGTTCAAGAAGGAAACTCCCCACCACGTTCTGAAGGGCATCGAGGGATGGGCAATAAATGCTGCCTCAACCAGTGAAGCCCACATCCCATAAATGAATAATAAAAGTCTGCAGCTTTCTTGCTCACTGTCAAAAAGAGGGCCGTAAATTACTTAATCATGTCCCCATGTTAAAGTCTAAAGCATTGATATAGATCTCAAGAAGCATGGAATCATGTCCTGCGAAATCTAGAATCCCACTGGAAATACTCCACCAATCACAAACATACCTCTCGACCACTGCCCTTTGCTTCCTGCTGCTCCAGTTGATGTCACTTCCTGCACTTGTGATTGTTCTGGACATGAGAAGTATCCTGGTTTTCCCACGTGGAACAGGACTGGAATCCCCAGCCAGGTCTTTAGTTATTTGATTAGTTGACTTAAACAAAATAAACTTCAGATTAAAATAAATAAAGATTCATCAGCTTCTCACCAATCAGCTTCTTCCATTGAACTGAAGTCACCTTACTTTTATCAGGAATTCACTGAAATGTATTTGTTAATTGTTTTTAAAAATTAATTTCGAGTACCCAATTCTTTTTTTTCCCAATTAAGGGACAATATAGTGTGGCCAATTCACCTACCCTGCACATCTTTGGTTGTGCGGGTAAAACACAGGCAGACACGGGGAGAATGTGCAAACCCCACACGGACAGTGACCCGGGGCCGGGATCGAAACCAGGTCCTCAGCGCCTTCAGGCAGCAGTGCTAACCAGTGTGCCACCATGCCACCCTTTTTTGTTGATTGTTAATATCTAAACCTCTCAAATGATTAATTGACTAAAAAATTCAGGTGTCTTCACTCTGACAATTGCAACTTCATCTTTATCCCCTAGATTTGATGAATGGACCATGTACTGTAATTCTATGAACGATGATCAGATTGATTTTAGTTTTGTGATAATTAATGAATCATCTCACTTTATCATTGATGAATGCAGTGACCAGGATGTGCTCTCCACAGGACTGGGATGCCCTGTCATTGCCTTTATTTATTCCATTATTAACTGACTGAAGCAACAATAAACTTCAGGTTAAAATAAGAACATAAGAACTAGGAGCAGGAGTAGGCCATCTGGCCCCTCGAGCCTGCTCCACCATTCAATGAGATCATGGCTGATCTTTTGTGGACTCAGCTCCACTTTCCGGCCTGAACACCATAACCCTTAATCCCTTTATTCTTCAAAAAACTATCTATCTTTATCTTAAAAACATTTAATGAAGGAGCCTCTACTGCTTCACTGGGCAAGGAATTCCATAGATTCACAACCCTTTGGGTGAAGGCGTTCCTCCTAAACTCAGTCCTAAATCTACTTCCCCTTATTTTGAGGCTATGCCCCCTAGATCTGCTTTCACCCGCCAGTGGAAACAACCTGCCCGCATCTATCCTGTCTATTCCCTTCATAATCTTATATGTTTCTATAAGATCCCCCCCTCATCCTTCTAAATTCCAACGAGTACAGTCCCAGTCTACTCAACCTCTCCTCATAATCCAACCCCTTCAGCTCTGGGATTAACCTAGTGAATCTCCTCTGCACACCCTCCAGTGCCAGTACGTCCTTTCTCAAGTAAGGAGACCAAAACTGAACACAATACCCCAGGTGTGGCCTCACTAACACCTTATACAATTGCAGCATAACCTCCCTAGTCTTAAACGCCATCCCTCTAGCAATGAAGGACAAAATTCCATTTGCCTTCTTAATCACCTGTTGCACCTGAAAACCAACTTTCTGCGACTCATGCACTAGCACACCCAGGTCTCTCTGCACAGCAGCATGTTTTAATATTTTATCATTTAAATAATAATCCCTTTTGCTGTTATTCCTACCAAAATGGATAACCTCACATTTGTCAACATTGTATTCCATCTGCCAGACCCTAGCCCATTCACTTAGCCTATCTAAATCCCTCTGCAGACTTCCAGTATCCTCTGCACTTTTTGCTTTACCACTTATCTTAGTGTCGTCTGCAAACTTGGAAACATTGCCCTTGGTCCCCAACTCCAAATCATCTATGTAAATTGTGAACAGTTGTGGGCCCAACACTGATCCCTGATGGACACCACTAGCTACTGATTCATGAATAAAGATTCATCAGCCACTCACCAATCAGCTCGTTCCATTTGCCTGAAGTCACGTTATTTTTATCAGGAATTAACTGAAATGATTTTCTTCATTTTTGTTATATAAACAGTTTGGATTTTAACTTACTGAAGAATTCAGACTTTTTCACTGTTACAGTCACTTGTCATTCAGCTTCAACTTTATCCCCAAGATTTGATTAATTGAACACTGACTGCAATTATATAAATGATCAAATTGATGTCAGGTTTATACTAATTAATGAATCATGACTTATAGTTCATTAATACAGTGACCATAATGCTTCTCCATCCTCTCGCTGTACTCTTCATGTTTTATAAAGTTCTAGCATAATCTCCTTGCTCTTATATTCCAGGCCATGTCCAAGAAAGGATTCGATCTATCCAGCTACCTGTGGATAGGGACACCAATGCCTCCCTGTTGCTCACCAGTTCTAAGTCTCATCCTATTTATAGTTCATTCACTTGTCTTGTTTTCACTCTGAAATTCATTATCTCTCACCGTTTGTAGCACAATGGTTAACACTGTTACTTCACAGCGCCAGGGTCGATTCCCAGCTTCGGTCACTGGGTTGTAATGCAGAACAAGGCCAGCAGCGCGGGTTCAATTCCCGTACCAGCTTACCCCAATAGGTGCCGGAATGTGACGATTTGGGGCTTTTCACAGTAACCTCATACTTGTGGCAATAAAAGATTATTATGTCTGTGTGGAGTCTGCACGTTCTCTCCGTGTCCGCCTGGATTTCCTCCGCGTGCTCCAGTTTCCTCCCTCAAGTCCTGAAAGATGTGCTTGTTTGGTGAATCGGACATTCTGAATTCTCCCTGTGTACCTGAAAAGGCGCTGGAGTTTTAAAAAGATTGAATTCCATTTGCAATTGTTCTCCCCATCTGACCAGTCCACTGATATCTTCCTGCAGTCCATGGCTTTCTCCCGCAATGTCAACCATATGCAGAATTGTTGTATCATCTGCAAATTTCATAATCATTCATATGTACCAGAGAACTGTGGAACCCCACTGGAAACAGGCATCCAGACATCATTCAGTCCTGGATGTGATTCACAGCAGCAATAACAGCAGAATCCATCCCCTGCTGTCGCCTGTGAACTTGCTGTTGGCTCAGCAGGTTGTTTGACTGAGCGAATCCCCTCCCACACACACAGCAGGTGTACGGCCTCTCCCCACTGTGAACTATGTGTCAGCAGATTCCATTTACTTTTAAATCCCTTCTCGCAATCGGAGAATTGAAAGACCTCTGATCAGTGTGAATAAGTTGGTGTGTTGTAAGGTGGGATGACTGAGTGAATTTCTTGCAAGTGTATAGTCTCTCCCCAGTGTGAACCCGCTGGTGTATCAGATGGTCGGATGAATCAATGAATTCCTGCCCACACACAGGGCAGATGAACGGTCTCTCCCCAGTGTGAATTCAATGGTGTCTCAGAAGGTGAGGTGATCGGGTGAATTCCTTCCCGAACTTGGAGCAGGTGAATGGCCTGTCCCCAGTTTGAGTGCGCTGGTGTTTCAGAAGATCCTTTTTGCTTTTAAATGTTTTCTCACAATCAGAACAATTAATTTGTCTCAGATCAGTGTGAACAAATTGGTGAGTCAGAAGGTAGGAGGGACAAGTTGAATCTCTTCCCACAGTGGGAGCAGGTGAATGGCCTCTCCCTAGTGTGAGTGCCTTGATGTATCAGTAAATCCTTTCTGCTTTTCTAGTTCTTCTCACATTTAAAAGGTCTCTGATCAGTATGAACAAGTTGGTGTGTCAGGAGGTGTGATGACTGAGTGAATCCCTTTCCACAGGCAGAGCAGGTGAACGGCCTCTCGACATTGGCTGAAACTCTGCATCATGTCTCAAACTCCAGGAGAAAAATGGACCTTTCTGTTTGTGGCTGTAAACAGATGAAACCCTGTGGGTGTGGAGCAAACATTTCAACATTTGTTGTTGAAATATGGCAGCAGGATGAAACAATCCACCAACAATTCAGGGCTTGATTTAAGGGAATAACTAGGCAGTCAGGGAATGTCACCCTGAGGTCAAGGAGTCTCTGGTTTCAGTTGGTGCATGGACAGAAGAGTTAGGACAGGTTAGGGAGAAGGTTAATACTGTCATCATTCAGAACAACACAGACTTTCAAGCAACAACTGAGGAACTTTACTGTCCAATTTAATATTCACATAATATATTTATAGATCAGAGACAGAAGAACAGGAATTTGCAATCAGTTTGGAGATAACTCCGATATTTTCCATTCTTAAACATTTTGTCTTGAAAGATACCAAATGGGATGAAGCCAAATCTTGAAAAGGCAAAGTCTTTAGTTTAAATCATCACCGTGCTGTCAGTGGAAAGGGTTAACTTCTCTGCTCTCAAAGGTGTTGGAGCAAACGTGATCAAATGCGCACAACTGTGTTGACTTTACGTAACTTTATTTTCAGATATGAAATGAATCAAACACCATTTTAAACTTTGTTTTCTCAATTCATTTGTCAACTTTTTCAGCTTTGCCCAAATTAGTTTTTTCCCCTCTTTCTTCAGGCACTTTTCCAAGTGACTCAAATAAAACAAAAGAAAAATAAAAGTAAAACGATCAGCTTTCACAGGTAACCAAAGCTTCAACGTTCTTAGACCAAAAAGACTTAAAGAGGTGGAGCTTCCAAAAGATTGTGAAATCCAATGCACAAAATTAAGGCTGAAGATTAACTTCAGTGAATCCAACTTGTCACTGCCTTTTACAATTGTACAAGTAAATTGCAATTCATACTTAAAGATTTACTTTCACTCAGTAATTAGAACTTCACTTTTCTCAGCACAGACTCTTTAGATTAAACACCAATTGTTCACTTTGGGTGGCACAATAGCACAGTGGGCAGGTTGCACTGTTGCTTCACAGCGCCAGGGTCCCAAGTTTGATTCCCGGCTTGGGTGACTGAATGTGCAGAGTCAGCACGTTCTATTCATGTCTGCGTGTGTTTCCTCCCACAAGTCCCGAAAGAGGTGCTGTTGGGTAATTTGGGCATTCTCAATTCTCCCTCTACATACCCGAACAGGCGCTGGAATGTGGCGATAAGAGGCTTTCACAGTAACTTCATTGCAGTGTTAATATAAGCCTACTTGTGACAATACAGATTATTATCAGCTGGTGTGTGGAGAAGATCATGTTCCTGTAGATCTGTCAGCACAGAAACCGCACTGTGCGTTTGTAACCATTCAGTCTGCAAGTAGATGAATCTTTTAAACATGACCCTAGTGAAGGTCTTCCCGGTGCTGCTAAGGAGTGAGACATCCCTGTAGTTGCTACAATCTCCTCTGTCACTGCTGTTTTTATCAGTTGTGATGATTTTAGCAACATGCACATGGAATGGTTCCGACCTCCCAACAAAGGAGGAGATCGTGAAGGTGTGACAGTCGATGGGACTTTGTGTTTGAGCAGTTCAGCTGGAATTCCATCCTTGCTGGCCGCTTTTATGCTTGTTGAGCAATCAATGACCTTGTCCAACTGAACCATGACAGGAAGCTGCAGGAGAGTCAGACAGCGATTGGGAGATGTCCGTCTGATGGAGCACAGCTGACAGTCATGTTCAACCGAGCGGGACATAGATTATCATAGAATTTACAGTGCAGAAGGAGGCCATTCGGCCCATCGAGTCTGCACCGGCTCTTGGAAAGAGCACCCTACCCAAGGTCAACACCGCCACCCTATCCCCATAACCCAGTAACCCCACCCAACACTAACCCCACCCAGACTGTTTACATCTGTCAGGATGTCACCATCTGGGATTTCAAGGGAACGTCTTTGGTGATGGTCAGACCCAGAGCCCTCTTCTTCCCATCACACACAGCACATAGATTTCTGTTATCACAGGCAGTGTGGAATTACTGACGTTGGCTGTCCAGTGTTTATTTTCACAATCTCTCCATCTTTTACAAAACTGTCTTGACTACTTTCACATGATGCAGTGTTCTCGGTGTTGGGTTTATGTTGTACATCAGGTCGGCTTTGCTTTTTGCTTCAATGACAGATGTCATCTCTGCTGAGTGGCTCTCAAACCAGTCTGTGTTGTGGGTTCCACCGTTACCTTCGAATCCTGTCAGATCTTTCCAGTGCAGAAGGAGGCCATTTGGCCCATCGAGTCTGCAGTGACCCTGTGAAAGAGCACTCAACCTCGGCCCACTCCCCCGCTCTGTCCCCCTAACCCTGGCTGCTGCTGCTGTGTCAGAAATGATTGAACTCAGTGACTTCCAAGTTTCATCAATATCAATGTTGATTGATGAAGTTTTTATTGATGTGCCTGTGAAATATTTCACAGTTTAGTTTAATGCTCCTTGATAATGTCATTTCACAATGGACATGTTACTGTGAGGAATGTGTGAGTAACAATTGTCAGCAAGGATTAATCAGCACTTTCTAATTGGAGATGTTAATCAGTGGAACCTTTCAAACTCTGAATTGTAGATTTTGGATCAAACATCAATTTCGGATTGAAGTGAAAGTTCAGAATTGTCTTGTTCCTGTTCAGAGTTCCTGAATGAAGCTTCACCTTCCGCGGGACTCCTGACACCTGGAGCTTCTCAACTCCACTTCCCGCCCCCCCCGCCCCCACCCAAGCCCGCGCCCCTCCCCCTCCCTTCCTCCGCTCCCCCCCCCCCCCCCCGCCCCGCCCCTTTCTTGTTTGAAAAGCAACGGCCGCCGCGCGAGGGAGTGCGCGCGCCGCCGGCCAGCATCAGCTCAACAGCGAGGCCAAGCTTTCCTCAAACTCTCCCACAATCCCCCGCGCAGCCTCCTCGAGACAGCATGGCCCGGGCCCGGGCCAAGGGCAAGGAGGCAGGTGGAGACTGGAAGAAATTCCTCTGGGATTCCGAAATAAAAAAGCACTTTTTAGGCAGGACCGGCAGTCGTTGGCTCAAGATATTCTGGTTCTTCTTGATCTTCTATGGCTGCCTCGCTGGGATCTTCATTGGAACCATTCAAGCGCTGCTGCTCACGATTAGTCCATTTGAACCCAAACACCAAGACAGAGTTGCACCCCCAGGACTATCACAAACGCTGTATTTGTTCAAAACAGAAAGTTCCTTTAGTATGTCAGACCCAAACTCCTACGAAAGTTTTGCGAAAAGTTTGAACACGTTCTTGGATCTTTACAATGACTCCAGTCAGGGTGGCAACACTCCTTTTGAGAACTGTGAAGAGATTCCTCCAGCCTACATTCATGCAGGCCCACTGGATGATTCAGGACAGAAGAGAGCGTGCAGATTTTACCGGACGTGGTTTAAGACTTGCTCTGGATTAAATGATCCTAATTACGGTTATGCTGAAAACCCCGCATTGTTCCGAAGCTCAACAGGATTCTTAACTTTTATCCCGGGCCTCCGAAGAATTCCACCGAACTTGCAGAAGAGTTGCAAATCAATTATAATCCGTTTATTATTCCCATTCATTGTGCAGCAAAGAAAGAAGACTGAGATAAAGTTGGACCTGTGAAATAGTTTTCATAGAATTTACAGTGCAGAAGGAGGCCATTCGGCCCATCGAGTCTGCACCAGCTCTTGGAAAGAGCACCCTACCCAAGGTTCACACCTCCACCCTATCCCCATAACCCAGTAAGCCCACCCAACACTAAGGGCAATTTTGGACACGAAGGGCAATTTATCATGGCCAATCCACCTAACCTGCACATCTTTGGACTGGGAGGATTCAGCGGCTTTCCTTTGCAGTACTACCCATACATGGCAAGCGTCTGCAGGAAAAATACCTTCGGTTCTTTGTTGCTATTCAGTTTACGAACGTCAAACAGAACACGGAAGTGCGCATTGAGTGTAAAGTGTATGGTGATAACTACATAATACAATTTTCCCCATTATTTCAAATTAGTCTTGAACAAACTGTCGTATATATAGGACCTACACTTAATCTATATGCTTTACACTAGCTTTCTGCATTTACCTCGGTATGTAACATTAAAAACAATAGTAGTACATATTTATTCCACTGTAAATGATAATACTTGAGCTATGGGAATGCCCATTACTGTAAACTATAATTCCACTAATGTGTAGCAGTGTTTGTGTTCTTGGGTATTGCTGCCTTGTGCCTCATGTGAGTTTGAGTGTACATTCACAGGTCCTTCAAATTATGTTGCAGTTTTTAAGCACACTTTGCTTTCCAAGTTGTAAATACTCTGAAAATTGCCATGGTATTTGATTTTGTTTCTGTTATGCCCATGTGTATGAATATACTGCACTCTGAAGTTTGTGTCGGGGAGGGAGGAAAAGTTGCTTTTTTTTTGGCAACGTTAAGTGTATGGTGATGGGTTTTATTATGCTTCCTTTTAGATCTGTTTAGTCTTCAATCCATGTTGAGATCTGCGTCTGGCTATCAAGCTATTGTGATTAGTTATTAAAGTTGTTTGCTGGAACCATCACATGGTGGTGTCCAGGAATGTTTTAAACCATTTTCATGGAAGATTTTATATTTATGCAGTTGTAAAATTTTTTGCAAAGTGTAATTATAAAAGAGACCAAAGTCATTGGTAAAATCATAATCTTTATTTTAAACCAATGCAGTAGGATGGTGTTCATGGTGTGCAATGTAACATCTGTAAACTTGTTGGGAGATCAATACTCCACCCCATTTAAAACATCAACAAATAAAACTCATGAACCTAAAAAAAAGAGTTCTTGACTCAAGGAGAATATCACAGATGGTGCTTTTAAAATGGGACGTTGTAACTCTGAAAATCAGTGACATCTGAAAGTATTTAACTGTAGCCAATTATAGCATTTGTTAACATCAGCAGATATTGTCAGACCATCAATCCTGGATTTGATTAACAGCAGCACAAAGAGCAAAATCCAATCCCTGCAGGCACTTGACAACTTGCTGATGTCTCAGCTCATATCATGACTGAGTGAATCCCTTCCCACAGAGTCGATGTTGATCTCGGCCCTTTGTGAACCTTCTCCTTAGTGTGACTTTGTTGGTGTCTTAAAAGGCTGGATGACTGAGTGAAGGTAGCAAAGTTAAGGAGAAACTATTTCTACCAAAGGGCTGACTCTGTGGACTTCATTGCCCCAGAGTGCGGTGAATTCTGGGACAGTGAGTAAATTTCAAGAGGAGTTAGACAGATTTTTAATTGTACGAAGTCTTACAACACCAGGTTAAAGTCCAACAGGTTTGTTTCGATGTCACTAGCTTTCGGAGCGCTGCTCCTTCCTCAGGTGAATGAAGAGACCTCTTCATTCACCTGAGGAAGGAGCAGCGCTCCGAAAGCTAGTGACATCGAAACAAACCTGTTGGACTTTAACCTGGTGTTGTAAGACTTCGTACTGTGCTCACCCCAGTCCAACGCCGGCATCTCCACATCATGATTTTTAATTGGTAATGGGTTGAAGGGTTATGGCGAATGGGAAGGATGGTGGACTTACGGCCAGGATAAGGTCAGATATGATTGAATGGCGGAGCAGATTCAATTGGCCAAATGGCCTAATTCTGCTCCTATATCTTATGAACTTATCGACACAACCACACCTCACTTCCCTTGGAACAACATGAAGTGTCTACTGCTTTCCAGATCCTTTCCTTTCAACTCACATTTCAATTCGACTGCTTTGCATTATTCTCAACTCCAGAGAGAACAGACTCATCCCACAGAACCTCTCCTCCAAGGACAACTGCCTGATCTCAGGAATCAATCCAGTGAAACTTAGCTCCTCACTGGCAGTGAGCGAATAGAGAGAAGAAAGAGCAGAAAGGGGAAAAGTGATAGGGACACAGATCGGCAGAATGTAAGAGTGAAGGAGACTGAGCCAAATATAGAAACAAAGAGAGACAGAATGGGGTAGACATTAAAAGCAGCAGATACATTTCACCATTCCATATGATTGCTAACTTAGATTAACAGACAGAAAGAAGGAAAAAATACTTAGATTTAAACAGTGCCAGCAGAGAGTCAGGAAAAAGAGAGGAGCTGGTGTAGCCACGTAAAATGGCTAACCGGAAAGGCTGCTGGGAAAAGCAGGTAACAAGACAGAAACGGACAGCTGCAGACAGAATAGCATATTCGGCTCTGGGGAAGTTGGCCCAGATCGATACTCAGGGCTATTAACAGCCCATCCACCCAGACATCTGCAGTGTAATCAGCTATCCCCAGGAACAATTGCAACATATTAGCAATTGAATACCGGGCCAGACCTGTCGGCGCCTGCAGTGGCCCAAACAAAGGCAGGTCAACGACCACCCACCGATCGGGGAATCGCCTCGCAATTGGACGTATCGACCCCAGTGATTGGGAACAGGTCCAATCACTTGGGACTCAGGGTCAAGGGCCGCCCCGGGAGGCGGGAAGCCCCTGGGCCCTATAAGGTGAGGGGCCAAGTTCAGATCTCTCTCTCTCTCCCTTCTACGCCTGCTCGAGACCTTCGCAAGAACAGCAACCGGCAACTGTAAGTTTGAATCCAGCGATCGCTATCCGGTAAAGACTCCTAGCCTGGAGCAGCCTTTTGAATCCCGCAGGCCAGATCCGATTGGATAAGCCATTCGTTTCCCTGACTTGGTGGGCTCTTCCTAAAGTTAAGTATTGGCCAGTAGTGATAGGTTTATTATATAGATAGTAGTATTATTGTGTAAACATTACTTGTTGTATATAATAAATGACCGTTGATTTCAATCGTACTAAGCGGTGTGCTGACTTATTAATCATAACTTGAAATTGAACCACGTGGTGGTATCAGAAAGATACCTGGCGACTCGTGAGCAAAGGTGACGTAATCAGAGCTAATAAACTAAGGCTAAAAAGAGCAACACTGGGGAAGAAAGAACAAATGATCTTATGATGGGATTGATAAATGGAGTGATTAAATGACAAAGAGGATGATGGTACAGGGCAATATTGTAATAATGAGAGAAGTAAAAAAACTAATAGACCAAGAAAAGAAACAAAAGAAAGGTCCGATTTAAAATTATAAGAGACGAACCACTATCAACATCTAATATCTGAAAGATTGAATGATGGTCACGATCGGAAATTGTTGAAATGAATGTGCCTGATCAACAGATGAGTTCTCTGACCTACCATTCAGCTTCATTGGAACAGTGCAGGACATCCAGGGTACAGAGGTCAGACTAGGAGTGGAGCAGAGAATTCAAATGAATGCTCAGAATCACATTCATGGACTGAATGGTGATGTTCCACAAAGCAGTCACAAAATCTGAATTTAGTTTCAGAATAATGCAAAGCAGTCGAATTGAAAAGTGAGTTGAAAGGAAGGGATCTGGAAAACAGTAGACACTTCATGTTGTTCCAAGGGAAGTGAGGTCTGGTTGTGTCGATAAGTTCATAAGATATAGGAGCAGAATTAGGCCATTTGGACAATCGAATCTGCTCCGCCATTCAATCATGTCTGATCTTATCCTGGCCGTAATTCCACTGTCCTAAACTGTGTGAAGATCACATAGTGAGCAGCAAGTGAACATAACTAAATTGCAAGAAGCACAAGTATGTCCCGCGTCATCTGGAAAGTGTATTTTGGGATTTGAAATCCCTCTCTGGGCTGGAAACTCATGTGTAAATCTCACTGTAAAAAGATTGTTCACCAGTTGAAAGTGGAAAAGAGTTCACTCGGTCATGTCATTTACTGACTTGGCCACACAGTCACACTGGAGAGAGACCATTCAGATACATACTGTGTATGAGAGGGATTTACTCAGTTTCCCTACTCATTAACACTCCAGCTTTAAAGGTTCGAAAGGCTCTGATCCACAATTGCTGAATTCTTAATGGCAAGACAGAGTTTAAATATTCGGTGTATGGGGAAAATTCACTTGTTCACCCCACCTGCTGAGGCGCCAGTGAGTACATATCGAACTATTGGGGTTTATTCTGCAGTTAATTACACTGAGGACAGGACTATGCTTCCTGAGAAATTGGTTGATGCATCAATTAGTTCAATAATTTTACATGTTAACCCTATAACTGCGATCATAATCAGACATGAAATACAATTTTCGTCAAACAATATCACCTTTCAATGGCCGGGGTGGTACCCAGCATTCCTGGCGAAAGAGAATATGTCCTATCATCACAATAGCAGATGTATGCACATGCGCAGCGGATGTTGGTGAATAGAGCATGCGCCGTGCGTGTTCAGCCTGATCATGCGCAGTTTGGGTGCTGGAGCTGCAGGGACGCGGCGGAGTGGATGCACAGGCTTCAGAAACACCCAGTGGAGGAGGCCTCAAACCCAGAACAAGAAGCTCCCCGTCCCCAATTTGCACCGACCCCGGTGGTAATTGCAGAACCTCTGTAACTGGGGAGATGGGGGTAATTCCAGTGGATCAGAGACCCAGGCCAATGGTCTGGGGACAGGGGCTCAAATCCCACCCTGGAGTTGGGGAAGTTTAAATTAAATTAATAAAGGGGGAGGAATCTGGAACATAAATCCACTTTCAGTAGGAATGACCATTACAGCTATCATCAATTGTAAACTGATGGAAACCTGCTGTCCTTCCCTAGTCTGGCCTACAGGAGATTCAGACTCTCAACAGCCCTCTGACAAGGGTAATAAGGGGTCAGAAACAAATCCAATGAAACCCACATCCCATAAAATAACAAAGGAAAAATTGATGGACTTGGGTTAATGACAGTCATCTTCCTCGGCGGGCAGGACATGTGCAGGGTCATCACTGACCCTGTGCGGTGGCACAGTGGTTAGCACCGCAGTCTCACAACACTGGGAACACGGGTTTGATTCCGACTTTGGGTGACTGCGGGGAGTTTGCACCTTCTCCCCTTGTCTGTGTGTCAGGCTTGCCTCCTGGTGCTCTGGTTTAGTCCCACAGTCCAAAGGTGTGCAGGTTCGGTGGATTGGCATCCCTCAGTTGCCCCTTCATGTCTAAAGGTCCGGTGGTGTTATGGGAATAGCGTGAGGGAGTGGGTCCTGTCGGGTGTTCTTTCGGAGCGTCAATACAGACTCTGGGCTGAATGGCCTCCTGCACTGTAGGGATTCTATGAAATATATATGTAAATGTTCTGAATTGCTATCCTGGACTGACAGCAATGGATTTTGGAACTCCTTTTATAGGGTGGAACACCGCAAACTCAAACCAAAAAAAATATTTGTCTCTGTTGAATTTTTAACCTTCGACATTGTGTTCACAGGATGTTGGACAAGCAGGAGATGAAGGCAGGAAACTCAAACCAAACATCACATCAGGATCTGACGCGATTGCCTAAATTATTGTAATCTGAATATCATTTAATCTTGAACATGGAAGGAGAAAACAATGGAGAGAAACCGTCCACGTGTTCTGTGTGTGGACGAGGATTCAGCCGATCATCTGGCCTCTTGAGACATAAATGCAAACATGCTGGGGAGAAACCATGGAAATGTGGGGACTGTGGGAAAAGGTACAGATACCCGTCTGAGCTGAAAACTCATCAACACAATCACAGTGGAGAGACACCGTTCACCTGCTCCGACTGTGGGAAGGGATTCACCACCTCATCCATCTTGCTGACACACCAGCGAGTTCACACTGGGGAGAGACCATTCACCTGCACCAAGTGTGGGAAGGGGTTCATCTGTTCATCCCACCTATTGAAACACCAATGGGTTCACACTGGGGAGAGACCGTTTAGCTGCCAGGAGTGTGGGAAAGGATTTACTACCTCATCCATCCTGCTGACACACCAACGGGTTCACACTGGAGAGAAACCATTCACATGCTCCGAGTGTGGGAAGGGATTCCCTACCTCGTCTATCCTGCTGAAACACCAGCGAGTTCACACAGGGGAGAGGCCATTCACCTGTTCGGATTGTGGAAAGGGGTTCACTGATTCATCCGACCTGCTGAAACACCAGCGAATTCATAACGGGGAGAGGCCATTCATCTGCTCTGTGTGTGGGAAGGGATTTACTCAGTCAAAGACCCTGCAAAAACACCAGCGAGGTCACACCGGGGAGAGACCGTTCACCTGCTCTGAGTGTGGGCAAGGATTCACTCAGTCATTCATCTTGTTGAAACACCAGCGTGATCACACTGGGGAGAGGCCATTCATCTGCTCCAGTTGTGGGAAGGGATTTACTGATTCTTCCACCCTGCTGAGACATCAGCGAGTTCACACTGGGGAAAGGCCATTCACTTGCTCCAAGTGTGGGAAAAGATTCACTCAGTCATCCAACCTGCAGAAACACCAGCGAGTTCACACTGGGGAGAGGCCATTCACTTGCTCCAAATGTGGGATGGGATTCACTCAGTCATCTCACCTGCTGAAACACCAGCGGGTTCACCAGTGACTGCAGTGATTGGATTTTGATGTTAATCACATCCAGGACCAAATCTTTTTATTGGCATCTGTTTCTGCTGAGGTTAATAGACCCCAGCACAGTTGTAGGACATGTTATCGATAAAAGTTACAAAAAACAACTTTGTGTTGAGCAGTTTGGTGAATGTTTTTACTGTCCCTAACACAAATTAATTCCTTTTGAATGCTCTCCCCCTCCCCAGTCTCCTCCATCTTCATCACTAACAACAAGTGTGAGGGGCTCTTGGAGCTTCTTTGTAACTAAAATTGTGACAATCCGATCTGCTGCCTCCACTGCTTCCCTCCCTCCCACTAGCCCACCGGGACAAACTGACTCTTAATTTCCCCCTTGCCTGAGTCCTGAACACCCATCTTCCTCCATCCAGCCCCCACACACACAGCAGTGAGTTCATACTGCAGAGAGAGGGTTTAAATGCTGAGACTGTGACGGGAGCTGTAAAACCCACATTCACTGATGGTTCACCAGTGCAGTCACTCTGGTTCCACTGGTTCCACTCTATTCATCTGCTCTCAGTGCAGGAAGAGGTTCAGCCGATTGTCCATCCTGCAGCAGCACCAGTGAGTTCACACCGGGGAGAGGTCATTCAGTCCAAAGATGTGTGGGTGAGGTGGATTGGACATGCTAAATTGCCTTAGTGTCCAAAAAGGTTAAGTGGGGTTACTGGGTTAAGTGGGGTTAGTGGGTTACGGGGATAGGATGGAGGTGTGGGTTTGGGTAGGGTGCTCTTTCCAAGGGCCGGTGCAGACTCAATTGGCCGAATGGCCTCCTTAGCACTGTAAATTCTATGACCTGCTCCATGTGTAGGGAGGGATTCACTGAGTCATTCAACCTGTTAACACACCAGTGGGTTCATACCGTCGGAAGCTATTTTAAATGTGTTTTAAAATTTCTCTGGAGCTGATGTCCTATCAGCATGTTCACACTGACCATTCAGGATCTCACTGTGGGTTCAGGTGATCATGTGGACTCAGTATCCGCCAGCACAAGTTAATGAAAAGGATCCAAAGTGACACACAGCCTTAAACTAATACAGAAATTACAAAGTTATCTCACATACAATTTATAACAAGTGTGCATAAAATCAGTGCATAAAGGTGTCAGTGTGTAAATGTTGAGAGAGCAAAATATATTATAAAATACAGCATGACATATGCAAATAAAACATATTTGTAAGTAATATGAGTTAAACTGATGAAAGAACTATGAAAACTGATTGGAGAACTTAAATTCTTTAAGTTCACAAATCAAAGGTGGTTACATAGTGTGACAGAAAGTGACTGCTTCTTTCCAGAAACTGCAAGTTAAAGGTTAAACAAATTTAAGACACAAGGCTGAAGGTTTGAAATCTCACAGTTTTCTTCACTCAAACTGATGTATAACTGTTAATTTTCAATGGCAGGAGAGTTAACGGTTCCAGACCTTTGCTCATCCAACCTTTATGGGATTCACAGCAGTTGCCCTGTAATTAAACCATTAAAGTGTAACTTTGTCCTGGCCTCGGGCCATGGGATGTATTTCACTTGTCCAGTTTGGCAGGAAGAATCGAAAAAACAACATTCTTGTGATCTTATGAGACAAAATCCCATCTTCACACTGAGGATACCCTCCATTGTCCCGTGTGACACTATCACTGTGCTAAATGGGGTAGATTCAGAACACATCGCGATAAAAACAGGGTATCCAAGAGGTGCTGTGGCCATCAGCAGCCTAATATTCAATTACAATCAAACCTCATAGAACATAGAACATTACAGCGCAGTACAGGCCCTTTGGCCCTCGATATTGCGCCGACCTGTGAAATCACTCTAAAGCCCATCTACACTATTCCCTTATCGTCCATATGTCGATCCAATGACCACTTGAATGCCCTTAGTGTTGGAGAGTCCACTACTGTTGCAGGCAGGGCATTCCACACCCTTACTACTCTCTGAGTAAAGAATCTTATCTCTGACATCAGTCCGATATCTATCTCCCCTCAATTTAAAGCTATGTCCCCTTGTGCTAGACATCACCATCTGAGGAAAAAGGCTCTCACTGTCCACCCTAACTAATCCTCTGATCGTCTTGTATGCCTCAATTAAGTCACCTCTTAACCTTCTCTCTAACGAAAACAACATCAAGTTCCTCAGCCTTTCCTTATAAGATCTTCCCTCCATACCAGGCAACATTTTGGTAAATCTCCTCTGCACCCTTTCCAATGCTTCCACATCCTTCCTATAATGCGGCGACCAGAATTGTACGTAATACTCCAAATGCGGCCGCACCAGAGTTTTGTTCAGCTGCAACATGACCTCATGGCTCTGAAACTCAATCCCTCGACTAACAAAAGCTAACACACCGTACACCTTCTTAACAACCCTCTCAACCTGGGTGGAAACTTTCAGGGATCTATGTACATGGACAGCGAGATCTCTCTGCTCATCCACACTACCAAGAATCTTACCATTAGTCCAGTACTCTGTCTTCCTGTTATTCCTTCCAAAATGAATCACCTCACACTTTTCTGCATTAAACTCCATTTGCCACCTCTCAGCCAGCGCTGCAGCTCATCTATGTCTCTCTGTAACTTCTAACATCCTTCCGCACTGTCCACAACTCCACTGACTTTAGTGTCATCTGCAAATTTACTCACCAATCCTTCTACGCCCTCCTCCAGGTCATTTATAAAAATGACAAACAGCAGTGGCCTCAAAACAGATCCTTGTGGTACACTACTAGTAACTGGACTCCAGTCTGAACATTTCCCATCAACCTTGTCTTCCAGCTAGCCAATTTCTGATCCAAACTGCTAAATCACCCTGAATCCCATGCCTCCGTATTTTCTGCAGTAGCCTACCGTGGGGAACCTTATCAAACGCTTTACTGAAATCCATATACACCACATCAACTGCTTTACCCTCATCCACCTGTTTGATCACCTTCTCAAAGAACTCAATAAGGTTTGTGAGGCACAACCTACCCTTCACAAAATCGTGTTGACTATCTCTAATCAAATTATTCCTTTCCAGATGATTATACATCCTATCTCTTATAAACCTTTCCAAGACTTCACCCACAACAGAAGTAAGGCTCACTGGTCAATAGTTACCAGGGTTGTCTCTACACCCCTTCTTGAACAAGAGGACAACATTTGCTATAGGCCGGCATAATCCCTCACTCTACTGCTGGGAACACACAAAGCAAGTGTGGAGTACAAGGAAAGTAGAAAGAAACTTAAGCAAGGAGTCTGGAGGGCTAAAAGGGGTCACAGAAAGTCATTGGCCAGCAGGATTAAGGAAAATCCCAAGTCTTCTTAATTTTAATAATCTTCATTGTCACAAGTAGGCTTATATTAACACTGCAATGAAGTTACTGTGAAAAGCCTCTAGCCGCCACATTCCAGTGCCTGAGGGAGAATTCAGAATGTCCAAATTACATAACATCATGCCTTTAGGGACTTGTGGGAGGAAACCGGAGCATCCGGAGGAAACCCACGCAGACACAGGGAGAAATTGCAGACTCTCCAGAGTGTCCCAAGCCCGGAATCGAACCTGGGACCCTGGCGCTGTGAAGCCATAGTGCTAACCACTATGCTACCGTGCTGCCCATATATAAAGAGCAAGGGGTTAGCCAGGGAGAAGGTTGACCCACTCCAGGACAGGGGAGGGAATCTATGTGTGGAGCCAGAGGAAATGGACAAGGTATTAAATGAGTACTTTGCATCAGTGCTCACCAAAGAGAAGAACTTGGTGGATGATGAGTCTGGGGAAGGGTGTGTAAATAGTTTGCGTCATGCTAAGATTAAAAAGGAGGTACTGGGGGTCTTGAAAAATATGATGGTCGACACATCCCCAGGGCCTAATGGGATATATCCCAGAATACTGTGAGGCAAGGGAGGAAATTGCTGGGGCCTTGAGATAAATCTTTGTATCCTTACTAGCTACAGGGGAGGTCCAGAGGATTGGAGAATAGCCAATGTTGTTCCTTTGTTTAAGATGGGTAGCAAAGATAATCCATGTAATTACAGGCCGGTGAGCCTTACATCAGTGGTAGGGAAATTATTGGAGGGGATTCTTTGAGACACAATTTACTCCCACTTGGAAATAAGTGGACATATTAGTGAGAGGCAACATGGTTTTGTGAAGCGGAAGTCGTGTCTCACGAACTTAGCGAGTTTTCGAGGAAGTGACAAAGATGATTGATGAGGGTAGGGCAGTGGATGTTGTCTACATGGACCTCAGTAAGGGCTTTGACAAGGTAGGTCCCTCATGGCAGACTGGTACAGAAGATGAAGTTGCACAGGATCAGAGTTGAGCTGACAAGGTGGATACAGAAATGGCCGGTACAGCAATTGAACCCGTGCTGCTGGCCTTGTTCTACATTACAAACCAGCTGTCTAGCCCACTGAGCTAAACCTGCCCTAATCTTTTATTGTCACAAGTATGATGTTATTGTGAAAAGCCCCTCGTCGCCAGAGTCCGGCGCCTTTCCGGGTAAGTCGGTACTGGAATTGAACCCACGCTGCTGCTGGCCTTGTTCTGCATTACAAACCTGCTGTCTAGTCCACTGAGCTAGACCAGCTCATAAACCCTGGTGTCCTGGCAAATATTTATCTCTCAATCAACATTGCCAAAATCCGATCATCTGCTCATTGCCACATTGCGGTGTGTGGCAACTTGCTTTGTTGAAATTGGCTGCTGCATTTCCGACATCAGTGATCACACTTCAGAAGCTCTTTGGGACATGTTGTGGTAATGAAAGGCACTACAGAACTGAAAGTTTTAAATTGAAGATTAATGCTTTCTGATCCTAAATTTATTTCAGCGATCCCCAACTTCCCATTTAATAAATTTGCTTTGGTTTGGACAAGAATTGTTTTTTTTTTTAATTTAAGAGTACCCAATTCATTTTTTCCAATTAAGGGGCAATTTAGCGTGGCCAATCCACCTACGCTGCACAACTTTGGGTTGTGGGGGTGAAACCCACGCAAACACAGGGTGAATGTGCAAACTCCACATGGACAGTGACCCAGAGCCGGGATCGAACCTGGGACCTCAGCACCGTGAGGCAGTGCTAACCACTGTGCCGCCTTTGGAGAAGAATTTTAACCAATTAAAGAAAAGGCAGAATTCTCTGGATAGTCAATTAAAAGAAAAAGTTTACTGAACAACTTGAAGACAGTAACGTTCGCAACTTGAAGGCGGTGATCAGTCTGTAGAAGCGTAACCCTCCCTGGGTTCATCTTTGACAGTAATTTCCTTGGAACTCGGCCTCAAGTCTTCAGTACTTGGCCAGCAAGGAAGACCTTCGGAACATCGACCTTTATCCCCAAAGTGACCATTACCTCATGTCAGAGTTGGGCCTGTTGTAACATGACCATTGGTCAATTGGGCACTAGTTTAATTTACTTGAATCTCCAATTCCTGACACCACCTTAGACAGGAATACAATTGAACTGTTTCATACAGTTCCTTTATCTGATTCTGTACAATTCCTTTTTCATACAGTTTCAAATGTTGAGGCTAATCAGGGCTGGAAGGAGACACCAATAGTTGTGGGGGTGAAACCCACGCAGACATGGGGAGAATGACAGAGACCCAGGGCCGGGATTCGAACCCGGGTCCTCAGCGCCGTAGTCCCAGTGCTAACCACTGCGTCGCTGTGCTGCCTGCCCTGGGTGTAATTGAGAACAGAAACAATAACAGCAGAATCCAATCCCTGTAATCAGTTGTGAACTTGTTGGTGTCTCAGAAAGTGCAATGAATTACAAAATCCCTTTGCACATTGAGGGCAGGTGAATGGCGTCTCCCCAGGATGAACTCCCTGGTGTGACTGCAGACGGCATACCCGAGTGAATCGCACAAATCGTCATAAACGGGTGTGAGATAATTGGGATTATGGAGACACGGCTGCAGGGTGACCAGGGATAGGAACTGAATATATTCAGTATTTAGGAAGGACAGACAAAAAGGAAGAGCAGTGGAGTGGCAGTGCTGGTTCAAGAGGAAATTAATCATGGCGCTGAGGTCCCAGGTTCGATCCCAGCTCTGGGTCACTGTCCGTGTGGAGTTTGCACATCCTCCCCATGTTTGCGTGGGCTTCGCCCCCACAACCCAAAGATGTGCAGGGTAGGTGGATTGGCCACGCTAAACTGCCTCTTAATTCAGAAAAAAATGAATTGGGTACTCTAAATTAAAACAAAAAATGAATTAGGAGAAGGGAATGTGCAACAAAACCTGGGTATCCTCGTACACCAGTAACTGAAGGTAAGCAGGCAGCTACAGCAGGTGGTAAAGGAGGCAAATGGTATGCTAGCCTTCATTGCGAGCGGATTAGAGTACAGAAGCGGGGATAGATAGTTTTTTGAAGAATAAAGGGATTAAGGGTTATGGTGTTCGGGACGGAAAGTGGAGCTGAGTCCACAAAAGACCAGCCATGATCTCATTGAATGGCGGAGCAGGCTCGAGGGGCCAGATGGCCTACTCCTGCTCCTAGTTCTTATGTTCTTATATCTTGCTGTCATTATACAGGGCCTTGGCGAGGCCATACCTGGAATATTGTGTGCAGTTTTGATTTCTGTATCTGAGGAAGGATGTTCTTGCTCTAGAGGGAGTGCAGCAAAGGTTTTCCAAGCCGATTCCTGGGATGGTGGGACTGACATATGAGAGCTGAATCAGTTAGGTTTATTATATTCATTGGAGTTCAGAAGAATGAGGGGGGGATCTCATAGAAACCTATAAAATTCTAATAGGACTTGACAGGGTAGATGTGGGAAAGACTTTCCCGATGGTGGGAATGTACGGAACCAGAGGTCGCAGTCTGAGGATACGGTGTCGATCATTTAGACAGAGATAAGGAGTAATTTCTTCAACCAGAGAGTGGTGAGCCTGTGGAATTTCTTACCACAGGAAATAGTTGAGGCCAATACATTCTATGTTTTCAAGAAGCAGTTCGATATAGCATTTAGGGTGTAGGGGATCAAAGGATATGGAGGGGAAAGCGGGATTAGGCTATTGAATTAGATGATAAGCCATGATCATAATGACTGGCAGAGCAGGTGCTAAGGGCAAAATGGTCTCTTCCTGCTCCTACTTTCTATGTTTCTATGTAATCCCTTCTCACACTAAGAGCAGGTGAATGGCCTCTCCCCAGTGTGAACTCGCTGGTGTGTCTGCAGTCTGGATAACCGAGTGAATCCTTTCCCACAGAGGGAGCAGGTGAATGGCTTCTCTCCAGTGTGAACTCGCTGATGTTTCCGCAGGGTGGATGCATCAATGAATCCCTTCCCACACTGAGAGCAGGTGAATGGCCTCTCCCCAGTGTGAACTCGCTGGTGTGTCTGCAGGCTGGATAACCAAATGAATCCCTTGCCACACTGAGAGCAGGTGAATGGTCTCTCCCCAGTGTGAATACGCTGATGTTTCCGCAGGGCGGATGAATCACTGAACCCCTTCCCACACTGAGAGCAGGTGAATGGTCTCTCCCCGGTGTGAATTCGCTGATGTGTCTGCAGATTGAATAACCCTGTGAATCCCTTCCCACATTGAGGGCAGGTGAACGGCCTCTCCCCAGTGTGAACTCGCTGATGTGACTGCAGATTGGATAACCCTGTGAATCCCTTCCCACACTGAGGGCAGGTGAATGGCCTCTCCCCAGTATGAGCTTGCTGGTGTCTCTGCAGACTGGATAACCAAGTGAATCCCTTCTCACACTGAGAGCAGGTGAATGGTGTCTCTCCAGTGTGAATTCGCTCGTGCTTCCGTAGGGTGGATAACTGAGTGAATCCCTTCTCACACTCAGAGCAGATGAATGGCCTCTCCCCAGTGTGATTGCGTTGATGAATCTCCAGCTCAGATGGGAATCTGTATTCTTTCCCACAGTCCCCACATTTCCACGGTTTCTCCATGTTTTGGGTCTCCTCGTGTCTCTCCAGATTGGAAAATCAGTGGAAGCCTTGTCTCCACACAGAACTTTGTGCACGGTCTCTCCTCACTGTGAATGGTGTGATGTTGTTTCACGCTGTGTATCTGGTTGAAGCTCTTTCCACAATCAGTTCACTGGAACACTCTCACCCGGGTGTGTGTTGTGTGCGTCTCGGTGCTTTTCCAGTCACACTCACGTTAAAAATCTTTTGAAGCCGACAGATTGGATGAACATTTCTCCTTCTCGCCGATGATATTCAGAGCCCGATGATATTCAGGTCAGAAGGAATCGAGTGAGTTTGTCACATCGAGATGTGATGTTTGAGATTTCTGTCTATAATTCCTCCTCTTCCAATAACCTTTAAAAATGATTTACAAAAGTCATCAGTGAGCACAGGATAGAAATTCAGAACAGACAATTCTCGTTCCTATGGAACTTGATTTTCTCTCTCGTTCTCCAAAAGCTGTAAATCTCCATCCCACACACTGTCCCTCCATTCTGACTCTGCTGTATCTAATATTCACCCTCCCAATTCTCCTGAAGGTGCTGACTCATGTTGACTGACAGATCCAAGCTCAGCTCACTGCTTCCTCACCAGAACACAGAGATTAGAATGGGAGCAAGAGTAGGCCATTCGGCCCACCGAACCTGCTCAACCATTCAATGCGATCCTTGGCCGATCTACTTCAGCACCATTTTCCCACACGATCCCCATATCCCTCGATATCTTCAGTATCTAGAAACCCGTCAATATTTGTCTTGAACATACCAGATGACTGAGGCTCCACATTCCTGTGGGGTAGAGAATTCCAAAGCTTCACCACATCCTTGAGTGAAGAGATCTCTCATCTCAGCTTTCTCTCTATTTTCCTCCCTGTTCCCCATAACCCTTAACTCCATTGTCAATAAAATATCTGTCAAACTTGTGCTTCAATATATTCAATGACCCCCAGATACAACTGGTCCCTGTGGAAGAGAAATCCAAAGACTAACAACCCTCTGAAGGAAGAGATGACTGGAAATCTATAACGTAGCTACAGTCTGATATTACAACACGAGATATAATTAAACATTTACTTTATTACAGAACCGTAAATAATATATCTAATTTGTACCATGTAACAACACTAGACATATCTCTGTCCATTATTCATTTAATTGCCCTGAAATGTCAGTCATCTCCTGGGGAAACCACCCCTTTCATTGTGAACGTTAGGAAAGAGACAATCCTTTTTTGAAATAAATTGAGTAACCAATTATTGTTTTTCCAATTATGGTGCAATTTTGCGTGGCCAATCTACCTACCCTGCACATCTTTGGGTTGTGGGGGTGAGACCCACACAGACATGGGGCGAATGTGCGAACTCCACAAGGACAGTGACCCGATGCCTAGATCAAAGCCGGGTCCTCGGTGCTGTGAGGCAGCAGTGCTAACCACTGTGCCACCAGAAACCATTCTTTTAGTCAGACAAATAAATGTACCAACCTGTTAAGGAGATGGGTGGGAGGAGTTGGGTACACTTTGTGGAGCCGTGAACCTTCATGTATTTTTTTTCCCAATTAAGTGTCAATCTAACCTCGGCTAACCACTGAGCCACCGTGCCTGCCCCTAATGATGACTTTTATAAACTCCTTTTACAGGGTATTACAAGGGGAGGATTTACAGATGGAAACTCAAATCGAACTTCACTTCAAGATTTAACAGAGTTGGGTAGCACGGTGACCTAGTGGTTCGCACAGCTACCTCACGGGGCAGGTCCCCGGTTCGATCCCGGCTCTGGGTCACTGTCCGTGTGGAGTTTGCACATTCTCCCTGTGTCTGCGTGAGTTTCGCCCCCACAACCCAAAAATGTGCAGAGTCGGTGGAATGGCCCTTCATTGGAAAAAATAAATTGGGCACTCTAAATTTTAAAAAATTGTTTTTGTAAAGGTTTAACAGAGTCACTCCATTCATCAGGACCTGAATATCATTGGCCTGTGAATGTGGAAGAAGAAATGTTTGTCTGCTCTGTCTGAAGGAAAAGGTTTTCAAGATTAGCGTGACTGAAAAAAAACCGATACACACTCGACTCGAGTGAGTGTTCCAGTGAACTGACTGTGGAAAGAGCTTTAACCAGTTACACAATCTGAAAAAACATCACACCATTCACAGTGGGGAGAGACCATACACATGCTCTCTGTGGGGACAGACATAAACTGATTGTCAAATTTGAAGAGGGACCAGGACACCAGCAGCATCCTGAAACCATGGAAATGTGGGGACTGTGGGAAGGGATTCAGATCCCCATGTGAGCTGGAGATTCATCACCGTAGTCACACCGGCGACAGAGCACTCACCTGTTCTGAGTGTGGGAAGGGATTCACTCAGTTATCCGAGTGAGGATTTTCCAGGATTTGAGAGCCGAGCTAGTGAGGAAGCGAGCGGCCTTTAATAAGGTTCAGGCTGCTCCATGTAAGAAAGGAGTTTGATTCGGGGTGGTATACCCGGCAAAGCTGCGGGTTACAAATTAGTCCAAAGACTTCCATTTCGAGACACCAGAGGAGGCGAACATGGTAAAGCATGGACTGGGGTCCAATTATCTCTGTTGGACAAGATCTATGTTTCCTGTGCGGTGGGATGGGTGTTGTATCCTCTGTATAGTTTTGATATTTTCTGATAAAATCTGTTTTTCTGTTTGGGGTGAAGGGAGATTTTCTTTATGAAGCACAATGTAGACATATAGGGGGTGGGGAGGGAGACGGGTTAGCTATCTGATGACTAAAGAACTGTTTTTGTTTTACTCTTGAGTGTATGGGTGCATATATGGCGCCCACCTTGGGGGTTCTTGGCCTGCACATTTTGAAGATTTACTGGATAGTCCCTCATGGCTGATTGTGTGATTGGGGGGGGAACCCCTGATTCAGCTGGTCATCTTGAACGTAAGGGGATTGAGTGGACCAGTGAAGAGGTGGAGGGCTTTCGCTCACCTAAAGAATCAAAATGTTGGTGTGGTGTTCTTGCAGGAGACTCACTTGCGGGTTAGAGATCAGACCAGACTGTGGAGGGGTGAGCCAAGTGTTTCACTCGGGCTTTGACAAAGGGCTCGAGGTGCTGCAATTCTTTTTAAAAATAAATTTAGAATACCCAATTCATTTTTTCAAATTAAGGGGCAATTTAGCATGGCCAATTCACCTACCCTGCACATCTTTGGGTTGTGGGGGTGAAACTCATGCAAACAGGGGGAGAATGTGCAAACCCCACACAGGCAGTGACCCAGGGCCGGGATCGAACCTGGGACCTCGGCGCCGTGATGCAGCAGTGCTACCCAGGGCACCACTGTGCTTCCCGTCAGGTGCTGCAATTCTAATCGATAAACAGGTCCCTCTTTTGGTCACTAACATCATTGTGGACACTAATGGGAGATATGTGGTGGTCACTATGTCGTTGGGTGCTGGTGAATGGCAAGCCCCTAACTGGGACGATGTGTCATTTGAAAAAAAATTGTTGGGATCCATCCCAGATCTGGATACACAACAATTGATTCTTGGAGCAAACATCAATTGCATACTGGATTCTAAAATGGACTGGTCCAAGCCCATTCAACTGCTACAAAAACAGGAAAAAGGAATGAAACCGGACAGATCATAGGGCAGTGACCCGGGCATCGGAAATGACAACGATGAACCCAGCAAAAGATAAAGAAAAGCTGTTCATTAGCAGATTGTAAAAGGATTATGGGGCACAGATTTAAGATTGGGTACAAGATCTACAGGGGAGATGTTACACAGTGAGTGATAATGATCTGAATTCAATGCTTACACACAAAGGTTGATAATCTCCAGGTCCTGATAACTCGAATGTTGCTGTCAGAATTTGATGTGAGGATTGGTTGTGAGTTTCTGGTCTGCGAATCCCTTTCTAAGTCTCTGTGAAAGAAGTTTACAAAGGCATCACTGTCAGTCCAGAAATACAATTCAGGAAAGATAAATATTTCTCCCGGTTTGTATTTGCTGTGTGTAAATCCTCCCCGACTAGCCCCCTTTAAAGGAGTTTCCAAAATTAATCACTGTCAGTCCAGGACAGAAATTCACAACATTCTCCCTGGTCCAGGATGACCGCTGATGCGCCCCCTCTGCACACAATCCCTCTTGTCATCAGCAGTCCCTTGATTTGAGGGTGTTGTCTACTCAGGGTTGGGAGTTTCTGCCCTGGGTCTCCATGTGGCTGAACAGAGCCGCAGAGCTTTGGACACATGGGACAGGATGTCCAATGAATCTTGTATTTACAGTGCAGAAGGAGGCCATTCGGCCCATCGAGTCTGCACCGGCCCTTGGAAAGAGCACCACATTTCAAGCCACACTTCCAATCTATCCCCTCAACCCAGTAACCCCACCCAAACCCTTTTGACACGAAGGTCAATTTAGCATGGCCACTCCACCTAACCTGCACACTTTGGACTGTGGGAGGAAACCGGAGCACCCGGAGGAAACCCACGCAGACAGTGAAATCTGGAGAGCAGGATTGGCTTCCTTTTCTTTCCATCTCTGCCACCGCTCTGCATCATCAATAAGACATTGAGACTCAAGGACTCATCCAGGTTGATGGACAAGTTGTCTCCATTCTGAACAATGGGGAACAAGCTCCTCCCACTCATTGAAACATCGCCCCGTCAAAGATGACAAACGCGCATGCGCCCTGATGCACATCCAACAAAGATGGCGGCCGTTAACCCGAGCCGAACGTGAGGAGCTGCAGCTCCGCTCGGTACAAACTGGGTCCCGACAATATTTTCGCGGTTTCCAGCTTACAACAGCTTTATACAACGTTTCCGCCCACCGCCGCGATCTCTCGCTCCCTACATATTGTTGAACGCCTCGTACCAATTTCCGATCTGAAAAAGACGCCCTTCCACTTCGCCATTACCCACACTGCGCATGCTTCAATCACAGGAGACTCCGCCCCTCATTCACTCCGATTGGTTGGAGGACCAGCTGCTCCCGTTTGATCCTTCAGACCCGCCCCTCCTCTTTCTATTGGCCCGGAGCTACCGTCAATCACCCGGGCATTGTGACGGTGACAGAACCTGAGACCGGCCACAGGCTCAGGCTGGCTCTCTGATTGTCCAATAATAACAGTGAGAGTCTCAGTGGGACAATCAGACAATAATAGTGAAAATGGGGCCCAGAGGATAAACAGCAAAGGATTCACTCACTTTGAGAGTAACAAACACAGTGTATGTTCCAATAAGTCAGGCTGCAGTGTGTGAGTGAACACATCTTTGGATCCAGTGTAGAATCATAGAATCCCTACAGTGCTGAAGGAGGTCATTCGGCCCAGTGAATCTACACCGACCCTCTGAAAGATCAACCTACCTTGGCCAAACCCCCACCCCGTAACCCCACCCAGGGACAATTTAGCACTGACAATCCACCTAACCTGCACATCTTTGGACTGTGGGAGGAAATCTTTGCAGCCACGGGAAGAATGTGCAAACATTGAAAACAGCGCGGGCGGTGAGTGAGCCGGGACAGTGAAAACAGCGCGGGAGCTGAGTGAGCCGGGACATTGAAAACAGCGCGGGAGCCGGGACATTGAAAACAGCGCGGGCAGTGAGTGAGTCGGGACAGTGAAAACAGCGCGGGAGCTGAGTGAGCCGGGACATTGAAAACAGTGCGGGAGCCGGGACATTGAAAACAGCGCGAGAGGTGAGTGAGCCTGGACATTGAAAACAGCGCGAGAGGTGAGTGAGCCGGGACATTGAAAACAGCGCGGGAGCTGAGTGAGCCGGGACATTGAAAACAGCGCGGGAGCTGAGTGAGCCGGGACAGTGAAAACAGCACGAGAGGTGAGTGAGCCGGGACATTGAAAACAGCGCAGGAGCTGAGTGAGCCGGGACAGTGAAAACAGCGCGAGAGGTGAGTGAGCCGGGACATTGAAAACAGCGCGTGAGATTTAAAAAGCGCAGGAGCTGCGAGTCAGAGCGGAGATTTTAAAAGATCGCGGCCTAGTTTCGGGAGCCGTTCAGAGGAGGAGGAGCAGTCTCTGTCAGGGAGAGAACCTGAGAACATCTAAGACACTCAGAAGGTAAGAAGGTAAGTAAGTGATTTTTACTCATTTTTACTTTTATACCTTTTTCAAATTGTGTGTGTCGGGGGGAAACGGAAGTGACATCACAGAAAAGCTGTGACCTGAGTGGCTGGTTGGGAATCTACAGTAAATTTTAAAAAATTAAGCATTGGTAACTAATTAAACATAATTACTTTATTAGAATTTAGAGGGGTATCTCAGCCAGAGATCGGCGAGTACTATATTTAGCTTTCTCATTTATATTAGAAATCTAGTGCTAGGAAACAGATAGTTAACAGTAACTTTGAAAAAATAAAAAAAATATATATTTTTAAAAAATAATTAAACTATTAATTTTAATTAATTGACGTAATGTCAGTTAGAGGGGTGCAGTGCTCTGACTGTGAGATGTGGCAGGTCCGGGAAGCCTCCAGCGTCCCGGATGGCTTCATCTGCAGAAAGTGCACCCAACTGGAGCTCCTCACAGACCGCATGGTTCGGTTGGAGCAGCAATTGGATGTACTTAGGAGCATGCAGGTGGCGGAAAGCGTCATAGATCGCAGTTATATAAATGTAGTCACACCCAAGGTGCAGGCAGAGAAATGGGTGACCACCAGAAAGGCCAGGCAGTCAGTGCAGGAATTCCCTGTGGTTGTTCCCCTCTCGAACAGGTATACCCCTTTGGATACTGTCGGGGGGGGGGGGGATAGCCTATCAGGGGAAAACAGCAGCAGCCAGAGCAGTGGCACCATGGCTGGCTCTGATGTTCAGAAGGGAGGGTCAAAGCGCAGAAGAGCAATAGTAATAGGGGACAATATAGTCAGGGGCACAGATAGGCGCTTCTGTGGACGTGAAAGAGACTCCAGGATGGGATGTTGCCTCCCTGGTGCCAGGGTCCAGGATGTCTCCGAACGGGTAGAGGGCATCCTGAAGGGGGAGAGCAAACAGGCAGAGGTCGTTGTACATATTAGTGCTAACGGCATAGGCAGGAAGGGGCATGAGGTCCTGCAGCAGGAGTTCAGGGAGCTAGGCAGAAAGTTAAAAGACAGGACCTCTAGGGTTGTAATCTCGGGATTACTCCCTGTGCCACGTGCCAGTGAGGCTAGAAATAGGAAGACAGAGCAGCTAAACACGTGGCTAAACAGCTGGTGTAGGAGGGAGGGTTTCCGTTATCTGGACCACTGGGAACTCTTCCGGGGCAGGTGTGACCTATATAAGAAGGATGGGTTGCATCTAAACCGGAGAGGCATAAATATCCTGGCCGCGAGGTTTGCTAGTGTCACACGGGAGGGTTTAAACTAATATGGCAGGGGGGTGGGCACGGGAGGGATAGGTCAGAAGGTGAGAGCATTGAGGGAGAACTAGGGAATAGGGACAGTGGGGCTCTGAGGCAGAGCAGACAGGGAGAAGTTGCTGAACACAGCGGGTCTGGTGGCCTGAAGTGCATATGTTTTAATGCAAGAAGTATTACGGGTAAGGCAGATGAACTTAGAGCTTGGATTAGTACTTGGAACTATGATGTTGTTGCCATTACAGAGACCTGGTTGAGGGAAGGGCAGGAGTGGCAGCTAAACGTTCCAGGATTTAGATGTTTCAGGCGGGATAGAGGGGGATGTAAAAGGGGAGGCAGAGTTGCGCTACTGGTTAGGGAGAATATCACAGCTGTACTGCAGGAGGACACCTCAGAGGGCAGTGAGGCTATATGGGTAGAGATCAGGAATAAGAAGGGTGCAGTCACAATGTTGGGGGTTTACTACAGGCCTCCCAACAGCCGGCAGGAGATAGAGGAGCAGATAGGTAGACGGATTTTGGAAAAGAGTAAAAACAACAGGGTTAAGGTGATGGGAGACTTCAACTTCCCCAATATTGACTGGGACTCACTTAGTGCCAGGGGCTTAGACGGGGCGGAGTTTGTAAGGAGCATCCAGGAGGGCTTCTTAAAACAATATGTAGACAGTCCAACTCGGGAAGGGGTGGTACTGGACCTGGTATTGGGGAATGAGCCCGGCCAGGTGGTAGATGTTTCAGTCGAGGAGCATTTCGGTAACAGTGACCACAATTCAGTAAGATTTAAAGTACTGGTGGACAAGGATAAGAGTAGTCCTAGGATGAATGTGCTAAATTGGGGGAAGGCTAATTATAACAATATTAGGCGGGAACTGAAGAACATAGATTGGGGGCGGATGTTTGAGGGCAAATCAACATCTGACCTGTGGGAGGCTTTCAAGTGTCAGTTGAAAGGAATTCAGGACCGGCATGTTCCTGTGAGGAAGAAGGATAAATACGGCAATTTTCGGGAACCTTGGATAACGAGAGATATTGTAGGCCTCGTCAAAAAGAAAAAGGAGGCATTTGTCAGTGCTAAAAGGCTGGGAACAGACGAAGCCTGCGTGGAATATAAGGAAAGTAGGAAGGAACTTAAGCAAGGAGTCAGGAGGGCTAGAAGGGGTCACGAAAAGTCATTGGCAAATAGGGTTAAGGAAAATCCCAAGGCTTTTTACACGTACATAAAAAGCAAGAGCGTAGCCATGGAAAGGGTTGGCCCACTGAAGGATAGGCAAGGGAATCTATGTGTGGAGCCAGAGGAAATGGGCGAGGTACTAAATGAATACTTTGCATCAGTATTCACCAAAGAGAAGGAATTGGTAGATTTGAGTCTGGAGAAGGGTGTGTAGATAGCCTGGGTCACATTGAGATCCAAAAAGACGAGGTGTTGAGTTTCTAAAAAAATATTAAGGTAGATAAGTCCCCAGGGCCTGATGGGATCTACCCCAGAATACTGAAGGAGGCTGGAGAGGAAATTGCTGAGGCGTTGACAGAAATCTTTGGATCCTCACTGTCTTCAGGGGATGTCCCGGAGGACTGGAGAATAGCCAATGTTGTCCCTCTGTTTAAGAAGGGTAGCAAGGATAATCCAGGGAACTACAGGCCGGTGAGCCTTACTTCAGTGGTAGGGAAATTACTGGAGAGAATTCTTCGAGACAGTATCTACTCCCATTTGGAAGCAAATGGACGTATTAGTGAGAGGCAGTATGGTTTTGTGAAGGGGAGGTCATGTCTCACTAACTTGATAAGAGTTTTTCGAGGAGGTCACTAAGATGATTGATGCAGGTAGGGCATTGGATGTTGTCTATATGGACTTCAGTAAGGCCTTTGACAAGGTCCCTCATGGTAGACTAGTACAAAAGGTGAAGTCACACAGGATCAGGCGTGAGCTGGCAAGGTGGATACAGAACTGGCTAGGTCATAGAAGGCAGAGAGTAGCAATGGAAGGATGCTTTTCTAATTGGAGGGCTGTGATCAGTGGTGTTCCACAGGGATCAGTGCTGGGACCTTTGCTGTTTGTAGTATATATAAATGATTTGGAGAAAATTTAACTGGTCTGATTAGTAAGTTTGCAGATGACACAAAGGTTGGTGGAATTGCGGATACCGATGGGGACTGTCAGAGGATACAGCAGGATTTAGATTGTTTGGAGACTTGGGCGGAGAGATGGCAGATGGAGTTTAATCCGGACAAATGTGAGGTAATGCATTTTGGAAGGTGTAATGCAGGTAGAGAATATACAGTGAATGATAGAACCCTCAAGAGTAATTAAAGTCAAAGAGATCTAGGAGTACAGGTCCACAGATCACTGAAAGGGGCACACAGGTGGAGAAGGTAGTCAAGAAGGCATACGGCATGCTTGCCTTCATTGGCCGGGGCATTGAGTATAAGAGTTGGCAAGTCATGTTGCAGCTGTACAGAACCTTAGTTAGGCCACACTTGGAGTATAGTGTTCAATTCTGGTCGCCACACTACCAGGAGGATGTGGAGGCTTTAGAGAGGGTGCAGAAGAGATTTACCAGAATGTTGCCTGGTATGGAGGGCATTAGCTATGAGGAGCGGTTGAATAAACTTGGTTTGTTCTCACTGGAACGAAGGAGGTTGAGGGGAGACCTGATAGAGGCCGACAAAATTATGAGGGGCATGGACAGAGTGGATAGTCAGAGGCTTTTCCCCAGGGTAGAGGAGTCAATTACTAGGGGGCATAGGTTTAAGGTGAGAGGGGCAAGGTTTAGAGTAGATGTACGAGGCAAGTTTTTTACGCAGAGGGTAGTGGGTGCCTGGAACTCGCTACTGGAGGAGGTGGTGGAAGCAGGGACGATAGTGACATTTAAGGGGCATCTTGACAAATACATGAATAGGATGGGAATAGAGGGATACGGACCCAGGAAGTGTAGAAGATTGTAGTTAGTCGGGCAGCATGGTCGGCACGGGCTTGGAGGACCGAAGGGCCTGTTCCTGTGCTGTACATTTCTTTGTTCTTTGTTGTTTGTCCACACAGACAGTGACCCAAGGTCGGAATCAAACCCAGGTACCTGATGCTTGAGGCAACAGTGCTAACTACCGAGCCACCCCCGAAACTCTGTCATAATTAGACAATAACCTGTCTGTTATTCCAAATCTGATGTCTGTTACTCTGTCACTATTATTATTAGACAACAACCTATCTGATATTCCAATTCTGGTGTGTGTTACTCTGTTACTGTTATCATTAGACGCTAATAGGAGGGCAAGATGCAAGATAGCATTGATATTTTGAAGTCTCTGTGTTGCAATGGGTGTCACTGGGAGGTGTGTGATAAAATAGGAATGGAACCATCATGACAAAGAATGGCATGGTGGCAGTGGTTAGCACTGCTGCCTCACGGTGCTGAGGACCAAGGTTCGATCCCGGCCCCGGGTCACTGCCTTGTGGAGTTTGCACATTCTCCCCATGTCTCCGTGGGTCTCACACCCACAACCCAAAGATGTGCAGGCCAGGTGGATTGGCCACTCTTTTGAGGTCCACCAACAAAATAGAACAAAGGAAACAAACTTAGGGACAAAGCAAAAAGGGCCGCTCCCGTTAGGGGCACTGCCCGAACGTAACAAAGACCAGCAGAAACTTAAAAACATCTAATGAGAGTGCATTTAAAGGGGTCAATAAAGCACCCAACCCCTGCGGTGCCCACCGGGCATGGAAGGCTATGATGGTGCCCATGGACACTGCAGCTCCCTTTCTAGGGACACCCAGCTGCGAATGTAGCCATGGAAAAGAGGAAAACAGTCTGATCAGATGACCCCCTCGGTTGCCCGCTGCCTGGAGCTAGAAATGACGCGCTTCGCCAGGCCCAGAAGCAGGTTCACAAGGAGGTAAGTGGTGCTGGTTCGCGAGGTCTTCGGCCAAAGTAGGACTCAGTAAAAACACAGTCCGTGCTCCCACCCTGGAACAACCACCCAATGGAATCCACCTCCTCCCTGCTCCTGTGGAGTCTTCAGGCCGGGAGGAGGCTCAGCAAACACACTGCCCACTCAATCCCCCTGCCCCAGAACAAGCACACTGGTTAGAATAAGGAGGGTTGTGTCCTTGCTAAAGGCAGATGTTATCAGTTGGTAAGACTGGGCCAGGCCGTCAACCCGGGAGGGGGCCAGCAAACAAGCAGTCCAATGGGCTTTAATCCCACCTTGGTTTTGAAGTTGCTTTGGAGGCAGTTCAGTGAAGTTTCACAAGTCTGATTTCTGGGTTAGGAGAGTTTGTTTTATGGAGCAAGATTGAACCTGATTGGTCTGTACCTGATGGAGTTTAGAAGAATGAGAGGTGATCTTATTGAAACATCTAAGATTCTGAGGGGTTTTGATGAAAGAATATTTTCCCACATGGGGATTCAGGAACTAAGGGGGACAGTTTAAAGATAAGAGTTCTTCAATTTGACACTGAGATAAGGAGAAATGTCTTCCCTCAGAGGCTCATCAGTCTGTGGATGAAAGCAAATTACTGCGGATGCTGGAATCTGAAACAAAAACAGTAAATACTGGACAATCTCGGCAGGTCTGACAGTATCTGTGGAGAGAAAAGGGAGCTAACGTTTTGAGCCTGGATGACTCTTTGTCAAAGCTGAGTTTGTGGAATTCTCTTTCCCAGAGAGCAGTGGCGCTGGGTCACTGAATATACTCAAAGCTGAGTTCGTCTTTTTTTTATCTACTGGGGGGTCAAAGGTTTTGGGGGCAGACAGGAAAATGTAATTAATGGCACATTCGGATCAGCGTTTATTGAATGGCAGAGCAGTGTCAATAGGCCGAATGGCCTACTCCTGCTGCTAATTCTGATGTTATTCTTCTTCTGTTCTTCGGATTGCTACACATGGAAGTAACACCTCCCCCCTCTGGAGGGGCCTGTCAATCATCGAGACAATGATTTTCTCTCCTGGTCACCGGGACCCTGAAGCACCGCCTCTGTTACGTCATCAAGATGGCCCCTTAGCCGCTCCGCTAAACAAAGATGGTGGCCGTGGAACTGGGCCTGATACCGGATAAAAGCTCCGCACTTGCAAACGTGGGATTTGCAGAGTCTTATTCCGGGCTCGCAGGCCTCCGAGCAGTGACATTGCGCATGCTCCAGATACAGCCCAGCATTGCGTCTGCGCACTGGGCTCCGTGGAATGAATCGGGTACATTCACAGACGCAGGGAATGTTGGGTAATAGCCGCACCATTGAAACAGTTAATGCAAAATAACTTGGGTTACCAACTGCGAAAATAATCAAACAAATTATTGTCAATGGATATTCTGCTATTCTTCATTTCTCAAAATGATTAAATGCTGCTCTCCTGTGGAATAATGCAGCACTTAAAGGTTTTTATCCCCAATGGGTTCTTCCTTTCTCTTCCCCAGAAGATGCAAACTCTTCCTGGGTTCAATTCGAGAATCAGTAATTCCTCCATCTTCTTCCCTCTTGCTCGTCATACTGAATGTTCAGTGTTTTCTAGAATTATCCAGCACAGATGGAAGACACTCGGCACATCATCTTGATCATGACCAGTGTTCTGGCGAAAAGAATAAATAGGGTGGTCAATAGGACTTTAAACTAAAGATTGGGGGGGGGGGGGGGGAGGGAAAGTCAGGGAACCAAAAGGTGAAGTAATCAATGGGAAGCGTAGCTGCTTAGGAATACAAAAAAGCACGAAAAGACAAAACTCAGGAGAGGTTATGATAGTCCCCATCCCACAAAATATGACACAGTGTATGGAAAGGCTCAGTAAACCAAGGTCCACCACACTAAGAAAACAAAAAGGGACGGTCAATAGAGAATTAAAGGTGCTATATTTAAATGCGCGCAGTGTATGGAACAAGGTAGATGAGCTTGTGGCCCAGATTGTGACTGGCAGGTATGATGTGGTAGGCATCACAGAGACATGGTTGCAGGGGGTTCAGGACTGGCATTTAAACATCCAGGGATTCACAACCTATCGAAAAGACAGAGAGGTGGGCAGAGGGGGCGGGGTTGCCTTGTTAATTAGGAATGAAATTAAATCAATTGCACTAAACGATATAGGATCAGATGATGTGGAGTCTGTGTGGGTAGAGTTGAGGAACTACAAAGGCAAAAAAAACATAATGGGAGTTATGTACAGGCCTCCTAACAGTGGTCAGGACCGGGGGCACAAAATGCACCACGAAATAGAAAGTGCATTTCAGAAAGGCAAGGTCACAGTGATCATGGGGGACTTCAATATGCAGGTGGACTGGGTAAATAATGCTGCCAGTGGACCCAAGGAAAGGGAATTCATTGAATGTTTAGAGGAGGGCTTTTTGGAACAGCTTGTGACGGAGCCACGAGGGAACAGGCCATTCTGGACTTAGTGTTATGTAATAAGCCAGACTTGATTAAAGATCGTAAAGTAAGGGAGCACTTAGGAGGCAGTGATCATAATATGGTAGAATTCAATCTCCAATTTGAAAGAAAGAAGGTAGAATCAGATGTAAAGGTGTTACAGTTAAATAAAGGGAACTACAGGGGCATGAGGGAGGAACTGACGAAAATCGACTGGGAGCAGAGCCTAGTGGGAAAGACAGTAGAACAGCAATGGCAGCAGTTTCTGGGAGTAATTGAGGACACAGTACAGAGGTTCATCCCAAAGAAAAGAAAGGTTATCAGAGGGGGGATTAGGCAGCCATGGCTGACAAAGGAAGTTAGGGAATGCATCAAAGCAAAAGAGAAAGCCTATAATGTGGCAAAGAGTAGTGGGAAGTCAGAAGATTGGGAAGGCTACAAAAACAAACAGAGGATAACAAAGAGAGAAATAAGGAAAGAGAGGAACAAATATGAAGGTAGGCTAGCCAGTAACATTAGGAATGATAGTAAAAGTTTCTTTAAATACATTAAAAACAAACGGGAGGCAAAAGTTGACATTGGGCCGCTCCAAAATGACGCTGGTAATTTTGTGATGGGAGACAAGGAAATAGCTGAGGAACTAAATAAGTACTTTGCGTCAGTCTTCACAGTAGAAGACATGAGTAATATCCCAACAATTCTGGAGAGTCAGGGGGCAGAGTTGAATATGGTAGCCATCACAAAGGAGAAAGTGCTAGAGAAACTAAGAGGTCTACAAATTGATAAATCTCCGGGCCCAGATGGGCTACATCCTAGAGTTCTAAAGGAGATAGCTGAAGAAATAGTGGAGGCGTTAGTTCTGATCTTTCAAAAGTCACTGGAGTCAGGGAAAGTCCCAGAGGATTGGAAAATCGCTGTTGTAACCCCCCTGTTCAAGAAGGGAACAAGGAAAAAGATGGAAAATTATAGGCCAATTAGCCTAACCTCGGTTGTTGGCAAGATTCTAGAATCCATTGTTAAGGATGAGATTTCTAAATTCTTGGAAGTGCAGGGTCGGATTAGGACAAGTCAGCATGGATTTAGTAAGGGGAGGTCGTGCCTGACATACCTGTTAGAGTTCTTTGAAGAGATAACAAATAGGTTAGACCAAGGAGAGCCAATGGATGTTATCTATCTTGACTTCCAAAATGCCTTTGATAAGGTGCCGCACGGGAGACTGCTGAGTAAAATAAGGGCCCATGGTATTCGAGGCAAGGTACTAACATGGATTGACGATTGGCTGTCAGGCAGAAGGCAGAGAGTTCGAATAAAAGGTTCTTTTTCGGAATGGCAACTGGTGACGAGTGCTGTCCCGCAGGGTTCAGTGTTGGGGCTACAGCTGTTCTCTGTATATATTAACGATCTAGATGATGGGACTGGGGGCATTCTGGCTAAGTTTGCCGATGATACAAAGATAGGGGGAGGGGTAGGTAGTATGGAGGGGGTGGGGAGGCTGCAGAAAGATTTGGACAGTTTCGGAGAGTGGTCCAAGAAATGGCTGATGAAATTCAACGTGGGCAAGTGCGAGGTCTTGCACTTTGGAAAAAAGAATAGAGGCATGGACTATTTTCTAAACGGTGACAAAATTCATAATGCTGAAGTGCAAAGGGACTTGGGAGTCCAAGTCCAGGATTCTCTAAAGGTAAACTTGCAGGTTGTGTCTGTAATTAAGAAAGCAAATGCAATGTTGTCATTCATCTCAAGAGGCTTGGAATATAAAAGCAGGGATGTACTTCTGAAGCTTTATAAAGCATTAGTTAGGCCCCATTTAGAATACTGTGAGCAATTTTGGGCCCCACACCTCAGGAAGGACATACTGGCACTGGAGCGGGTCCAGCGGAGATTCACACGGATGATCCCAGGAATGGTAGGCCTCACATACGATGAACGTCTGAGGATCCTGGGATTATATTCATTGGAGTTTAGGAGGTTGAGGGGAGATCTAATAGAAACTTACAAGATAATGAATGGCTTAGATAGGGTGGATGTAGGGAAGTTGTTTCCATTAGCAGGGGAGACTAGGACCCGGGGGCACAGCCTTAGAATAAAAGGGAGTCACTTTAGAACAGAGATGAGGAGAAATTTCTTCAGCCAGAGAGTGGTGGGTCTGTGGAATTCATTGCCACAGAGGGCGGTGGAGGCCGGGACGTTGAGTGTCTTTAAGACAGAAGTTGATAAATTCTTGATTTCTAGAGGAATTAAGGGCTCTGGAGAGAGAGTGGGTAAATGGAGTTGAAATCAGCCATGATTGAATGGTGGAGTGGACTCGATGGGCCGAATGGCCTTACTTCCGCTCCGATGTCTTATGGTCTTGTCATGTCTGTACTGACTTTGTACAAGAGCCATGGTTTCCTGGTTAAATTCCATTTGCGACTGTTCTGCCCCCATATGACCAGCCCATCTGTATCATCCTGTGATTTAAGGCTTTTGTCCTCGCTAGTTCCCACACCAACAATTTTCCATCTGCAGACTTATTGATCATACCTCCAATCTTCACGTATTTCAAATCCTAGATTTTATATATAATTACTATTGGTGGCCGAGGATGCACCAGGATCTTCCTGTGAGACATTCGGGAGCTTTAATAACGCTGGAGAAACAATGCTGAGAAAGCTGATGTTCTGGTCAAGGCTAATAACTGGGTGCTGCATTGCCTGTCTCTGAATTTACTCCACTCCTGTTCATTCTCCACTTATGCAATAAGCATTGATCATAATGACTGGGAAGAGGTTGCTGCTAATTGGTCACTATCGTGACAACATGTGCATCAAACATCATCATTAGGGTGGCACGGTAGCACAGTGATTAGCACTGTTGCTTCACCGCACCAGGGTCCCGGGTTCGATTCCCGCTTGGGTCACTGCCTATGCAGTCTGTACGTTCTCCCCAAAAGACGTGCTTGTTAGGAGAATTGAGCTTTCACCTGAACAGGTGCCGGAGTGTGGCGCCTTGGAGATTTTCACAGTAACTTCATTGCAGTGTTAATGTAAGCCTACTGATGTCAATAAAGATTATTATTTTTTGTTTTATTGATGTTCTTGTAAAATATTGACCTGTTATATTTTCTTTGATAATTTACTTTCATAATGGAGGTGGCACCGTGAAGAATGTGTCAGTCAGTAAGGATTGTCGGTGAGGATTGATCAGCATTTTCTAATTGGAGATGTTAATCAGAGGAAGCGTTCAGGCACTGAATTGCAGAGTTTTTTACAAAAACAACTTAGGACTGAAGTAAAAATTCATAATTTTATTGTTCATCAGTTTCTTTGGGAGGTCTTAAATCGAAGGATAAGATCACAGATGATGCTTTTAAAAAGGGACCCTGCCATCACAAAAACCAACATATATCTTGAAGATTAAACTCCAGCCAGTTAACATTAGGAGGAAAGTAAATAATAATAATCTTTATTGTCACATAGGGACTTAAATTAACACTGCAATGAAGTTACTGTGAAATGCCCCTCATCACCACATTTTGGTGCCTGTTCGGGTACACTGAGGGAGAATTCAGAATGTCCAAATTGCCTAACAGCACGTCTTTCGGGACTTGTGGAAGGAAACCGGAGCACCCGGAGGGAACCCACACAGACACAGGGAGAACATGCAGACTCCGCACAGACAGCGACCCAAGCCGGGAATCGAACTGGGACCCTGGTGCTGTGAAGCATGAAGGAGCATTGAGGGAGCATTAAGGTTCAGACAGGAGAAGATCACCAGGAACGATGGAGAAATAACAGAAATATTAAATAATTACTTTGCATCATTGTTTCCCAGGGAGAGAGAACAGGTCAACAGGACATTGAATGATAAGGTGATTATTGATTGCACTAATCAAACTCAAAGGGGATAAAGCCCCTGATCTGAATGGATTACATCCATGTATTTTAAAAGATTCGCAGGGAGGGACATTACTGCTCAAATTTAATAATTCATTAAAAAGGTTCAGTTCTAAAAGACTGGCAGCTCAGTAATGTAATTCCTATAATTAAAATGGTGGCCAGAACATGCCCAGGAAATTATGAAACAATTAGCTGCACATTGGTAAATAATCAAATCCTGAGTAAAGGAGGGAACTTTTAAAATCTGGAAAAGATAAACATAACAATGAATAGTCAATATGGATTTCAAATGGGAAAATCTTGTCTGACCAAAGTTATGTGTCTTGCTGCTTGTGCGTGTGCTGCTTATCATTAGGTGTAAGCAACCTTCCTCCCCAATGTGGTTCCTGAGAATTCCATTGATTTGAATGGTACGATTTGAGTCAGAGAGTTTTTCCAGGAGTGAAAGAGGCGCTTTGACCCATCGGGTCTCCACCAGCCATCAAGCACCTATTTACTCTAATCCCATTTTCCAGCACTTAGTCCGTAGCCTTCCATGCAATGGCATTTCAAATGCTCATCTAAATACTTCTTAAATGTTGTGAAGTTTACATTCTCTACCACACTTTCAGACAGTGAGTTCCAGATTCCCACCACCCTCTGGGTGAAGAAGTTTTTCTTCGCATCTCCTATAAACCTCCTGCCATTACCTGAAATCTATGCACCTGCTTATTGACCCCTCCGGTCAGGGGAAAGTTCCCTTCTATGCCCACTGGTTATTGACCCTTCCACTCAGAGGAAAGATTCCTTCCTATTCATCCCATCTATTCACCACTAATTCACTCAATAATTTTATATACCTCAATCAGGTCCCCCTCAGCCTTCTCTGCTCCAAGGAAAACAATCCCAGCCGATCCAGTCTCTCTTGCTTGCTGAAATACTCCAGCCCAGGCCATCCTGGTGAATCTACTCTGCATCCTCTCAATTGCAATCACTTCCTTCCAGAACTGCACACACTACTCCAGCTGTGGTTTAACCAGCATTTTTTACAGCCCCATCATAACCTCCCTGCTCTTATAGTCTATGCCTCAGTTAATAAAGGCAAGGATTCCATATTGCTTTTTAATCCCCCTATCTACCTGTCCTCCTGTCTTCAAGGACCGATGGATATGCCCACCAAGGTCCCTCTGATCCTCTAGGGTCCGACCATTAATTGTTTATTCTCTTGCCTTGTTTGCAGATTCTTTACCCAGCGCGAAACTGCAGGCTGACGGTGTGCTGTGTAAAACCTGACATTCCACAGGCCCCACTTTCCTGGAACAACATGAAGAATCTGTTTAAAGCCACAAATACAAAGCTCCAGTTTTCTCCTGGAGTTGAGACAAATCAACTTTCAAAATGATGCAGACTTTCAGCCAATGAGGGAGATCCGGGCTGAGCCCCGCCCCTCATTCACTCCGATTGGTTGGGGGACCAGCTGCTCCCGCTCTGTTCTCCAGTCCCGCCCCCTACTCCAAATGGCCCGGAGCTGCCGTCAATCACTCCCAGGGCATGGTGGGCTGGAGCATGCGCAGTGCCTGGAGTAGCTCCGGTTGAGACGGTTGTGCGGAAATTCTCAGTCCGATCTGCTACCGCCGGGTAAGTCATGAGGGAGGGATTGAGGCGGCGGATGTGCCGGCGGCTTCATAAAAACTCCGTTCAGGCTCCAAGCCCCGAATACGAAGCTCGGATACAGCAGCTGAACCGGCGAAAGCTGCTCGGGCTTTTCCCCAACACAGGCCTGGGTGGACGAAGTGTGGGGCAGGGCGCATGCGCACGGAGCGAGCGCCCCTGCGTTGCCCCGCCTCCCATTCATTCTGGTTGGTTGGAGGACCAGCCGCTCTCTTTCGGTCCCTCAGCCACGCCTCCTCTCCCGATTGGTCCGAACCTGCCGTCAATCAGTCCCCGGGCATTGTGAGCTGGAGCAAACCCTTCACCATCATTGTCAGCTCCCTGGTTTGCAGCTGCGGAGCTTCTCCCTCCCGGGAACAGGCCCAGGTTAACGGGCACCATCCTGCTTCAGACACTGGAGGATGGTTCACATCAGAGGATGGGGGAGGGGCGATAAGAAATAAGAGCTTCCACTTTTTACTCAAATCAATGAGGACTCATCTCTGGCAAGGAAGGAAACCCTGGCAGGTGGGCGGGGAGGATTCACAAACACCCGCTGGAGGCCCCAAGCCCCCAATAGGACCCATTGATTTTATTGTCAGTCTGCAGACAGGAGCTGGAGAACTGAACCCAGGCAGAGGAGAGGGAGGAAGAAAACTGGGAGTGGAGGAAAGAAATGGTGCCGATGGTGAGATGGGTTTGGATTTCAGCCCAGGGAGGAGGGAGACTGTGTGGGATGGGGATTTCCAGCTTTGGGGGAACAAGAGAGGAAAAAATGTTCCAGAGAAACTAGAATTGCCTGTTGTACACTATTGTAAACTCCTTTTACAGGGGGTTAGAATTGGAGAAGTTACACATCATAAACTTGTAGTGCACAAAGACTCCGTGAGACGAATAGAGTGAAGTCGATGAGGCTTTATTAAGCGTGTCTGTTCCCCCGCAGCTCAATAGTAGAATGGCCTGCGGGGGAGGACTCCGGCTTCTTATACTCCGCCTTCAGGACGGAGCTAGAGGTCAACGGCCAACCAGGACCCGGGATCTGTCAGCCAATGACATTAGGGCTTCCAGTCCCACATGACCCCTAATACATACTATCACAAAACTCAATCCTTGTCAAAAATGAACCCGGCGGGGTGATGCTTCGTATGGTGGTAAGGGTTTACAGGGCTGGTCCTGGGAGGAAAAAACAGTCACATGGCAATACAGTATTGTACAATTTTGTCCTGTTTCAACTATTTACAGAAGGTATCGGGAGAAAAGCAAAATGTTCTTGTGAAAAGTCCATACATTGATTTAGATCGACGCCACGAGTCGGTCGGGCGGTCTGGTCGTCCGTGTCGATCGCCGCGGCCCCGGTGGTGGTGGTGCTTGTACCGGTGTTGTCGTCTCCGGGATCCTTACGGTTTCCGCTTGGGCTTTATTCTTGGTCGGGCCTGAGGGGAGGGGAACCGATCCTCCTGGGAAGTGGGCGGTCGCGGGGTGCGGCGGTGGCAGGAAGGGGGGGGGTTGGGTGAATGGTGTCGGGGGGGGGGTGTGTGTTGCCGGCGGGCGCCAGATCCCGCAGGGAGACCGTGTCCTGTCGGCCATCGGGGTACTCCACGTAAGCGTACTGCGGGTTCGCGTGGAGGAGGTGAACCCTTTCGACCAACGGGTCCGCCTTATGTGCCCGCACATGCTTTCGGAGCAAGATGGGTCCTGGGGCCGCCAGCCAGGTCGGCAGCGACGTTCCAGAGGAGGACCTCCTAGGGAAGACAAGGAGACGCTCATGAGGCGTTTGATTAGTGCTCGTACATAATAGCGACCGGATGGAGTGGAGAGCGTCCGGGAGGACCTCCTGCCACCGTGAAACTGGGAGGTCCCTGGACCGTAGGGCCAGTAGGACGGTCTTCCAGACCGTGCCGTTCTCCCTCTCTACTTGCCCGTTCCCCCGGGGTTGTAGCTGGTCGTCCTGCTCGAGGCTATGCCCTTGCTGAGCAGGAACTGGCGCAGCTCGTCACTCATGAAAGAGGACCCCCTGTCGCTGTGGACGTATGCGGGGCAACCGAACAGTGTGAAGATGGTGTTCAGGGCTTTAATGACTGTGGCCGCGGTCATGTCAGAGCAGGGAATGGCGAATGGGAAGCGGGAGTATTCGTCCACCACATTAAGAAAGTATGTGTTGCGGTCGGTGGAGGGGAGGGGCCCTTTGAAATCGAGACTAAGGCGTTCAAAGGGGCGGGAAGCCTTAATCAGGTGCGCACCATCCGGACTGAAAAATTGCGGTTTGCATTCCGCGCAGATGTGGCAGTCCCTTGTGACTGTACGGACATCCTCTAAAGAGTATGGGAGGTTGCGGGACTTGATAAAGTGGAAAAACCGAGTGACCCCCGGGTGGCAGAGGTCCTCGTGGAGGGTTTGGAGGCGGTTAATTTGTGCGTTGGCACATGTGCCGCAGGATAGGGCATCGGACGGCTCGTTCAGCTTTCCGGGACGATACAAAATCTCGTAGTTGAAGGTGGAGAGCTCGATCCTCCACCTTAAGATCTTGTCGTTTTTGATTTTGCCCCGCAGTGCATTATCGAACATGAAGGCTACCGACCGTTGGTCAGTGAGGAGAGTGAATCTCCTGCCGGCCAGGTAATGCCTCCAATGTCGCACAGCTTCCACTATGGCTTGGGCTTCCTTTTCCACTGAGGAGTGGCGGATTTCTGAGGCGTGGAGGGTCCGGGAGAAAAAGGCCACGGGTCTGCCCGCTTGGTTAAGGGTGGTTGCTAGAGCTACGTCTGAGGCGTCGCTCTCGACCTGGAAGGGGAGGGACTCGTCGATGGCGCGCATCGTGGCCTTTGCGATATCCGCTTTGATGCGGCTGAAGGCCTGGCAAGCCTCTGTCGACAGAGGGAAGGTAGTGGTCTGTATTAGGGGGCGGGCCTTGTCTGCGTACTGGGGGACCCACTGGGCGTAGTATGAAAAAAACCCCAGGGCTTTGGAGCAGTGCGGGAGGGGAAATTCCATGAGGGCGCGCATACGTTCGGGGTCGGGGCCTATTATCCCATTGCGCACTACGTAGCCCAGAATGGCTAGCCGATTGGTGCTAAAAACGCACTTGTCCTCGTACGTGAGGTTCAAGGCTTTGGCAGTCTGGAGGAATTTTTGGAGGTTGGCGTCGTGGTCCTGCTGGTCGTGGCCGCAGATGGTTACATTGTCGAGATACGGGAACGTGGCCCGCAACCCATGTTGATCAACCATTCGGTCCATCTCCCGTTGGAAGACCGAGACCCCGTTTGTGACGCCAAATGGGACCCTTAGGAAATGGTATAATTGCCCGTCTGCCTCGAAGGCTGTGTACTTGCGGTCACTTGGGCGGATGGGGAGCTGATGGTAGGCGGACTTGAGGTCCACGGTGGAGAAGACTTTATATTGGGCAATCCGATTGACCATGTCGGATATGCGGGGGCGAGGGTACGCGTCTAGTTGTGTGTACCTGTTGATGGTCTGGCTATAGTCTATGACCATCCTTTGTTTCTCCCCTGTCTTCACTACTACCACCTGCGCTCTCCAGGGACTATTGCTGGCCTGGATTATGCCCTCCTTTAGTAGCCGCTGGACTTCGGACCGAATGAAGGTCCGGTCCTGGGCGCTGTACCGTCTGCTCCTAGTGGCGACGGGTTTGCAATCCGGGGTGAGGTTCGCAAACAAGGACGGGGGTTGCACCTTGAGGGTTGCGAGGCCGCAGATAGTGAGTGGGGGTATTGGGCCGCCGAATTTGAACGTAAGGCTCTGTAGATTGCATTGGAAATCTAATCCCAGTAAGGTGGGGGCGCAGAGTTGGGGAAGGACGTTTAGTTTGTAGTTTTTGAACTCCCTCCCCTGCACCGTTAGGGTAACTATGCAGAATCCTTGGATCTGTACGGAGTGGGATCCTGCAGCTAGGGAAATCTTTTGTGCGCTGGTATAGGTGGTCAAGGAACAGCGTCTTACCGTGTCGGGGTGGATAAAGCTCTCCGTGCTCCCGGAGTCGACTAGGCATGGTGTCTCGTGGCCGTTTATTAGCACCGTTGTCGTCGTCGTCTGGAGTGTCCGGGGCCGAGCTTGATCGAGCGTAATTGAAGCGAGACGTGGTTGTAGTAGTGGAGTGGGGTCTGTTGTTGCCGTCCAAGATGGCGTCGGGGATGAACAAAATGGCCGCCCCCATACATCGCAGATGGCGGGGGGGGTGGACAAAATGGCCGCCCCCATACATCGCAGATGGCGGCGGGGGTGGACAAAATGGCCACCCCCACGCGTCGTAGAGGTTTGGGGTGGTCCAAGATGGCGGCGCCCTTCCTCCCCTCGTGGTGGTCGGGACCCAAAATGGCGGCGTCTGCAGGTCGCACATGGGGCGCTGGGGGGGTTGGAGAGCGTTAGGACCGCACGGGGCTCCCTCATCTCCGGGGACAGCGGTGGTCGGGACCCAAGTTGGTAGCGCCGGCGGGTCAGACGTGGGGCGCGGGGGGGGGGGGATATTAGGGGGGCGTTAGAGACGGCCAGAACTCCCTCTTCTCCGTGGGGAGTGGTGGTCGGGACCCAAAGTGGTAGCGCCGGCGGGTCATACATGGGGTGCGCGGGGGGGGGGGGGTTGGGGATCGTAAGCGGCGTGCAGGGCTCCCTGTTCTCCCGGGACCGCGGTGGTCGGGACCCAGAGCGGCTGCGCCTGCGGGTGGGGAGCGTAAACGGCTTGCAGGGCTCCCTGTTCTCCCGGGACAGCGGCGACCTCACGGGACCGGCACACAACCGCGAAATGGCCCTTTTTCCTGCAGCTCTTGCAGATCGCTGCGCGGGCCGGGCAGCGCTGCCGGGGGTGTTTCGCCTGGCCGCAGAAATAGCAGCGGGCGCCCCCGGTGCGACTTGGCGTTTGGACCGCGCAAGCCTGTGGGGTGTCCGGGGGGGGTGGGGGGTGGGTTTGTCGCAACGGGTACGTACGGAGCCCAATGGGCTGCTGCGCGGCCGGGGCCGTAGGCGCGGGTATTACGCGCGGCCACGTCTAGGGAGGCTGCTAGGGCCCGGGCCTCTGAGAGTCCTAGCGACTCTCTTTCTAGAAGTCTTTGGCGGATTTGGGAGGAATTCATACCTGCCACAAAAGCATCGCGCATTAACATGTCCGTGTGTTCATTTGCGTTCACCGAAGGGCAGCTGCAGGTTCGTCCCAAAATCAGCAGCGCGGCGTAGAATTCGTCCATCGATTCTCCGGGACCTTGCCGTCTCGTCGCGAGCTGGTAGCGAGCGTAGATTTGGTTAACTGGGCGGACATCGAGACTTTTCAGTGCTGCAAACGCCGTCTGGAAATCCTCCGAGTCTTCGATGAGGGAGAAGATCTCCGTGCTCACCCTCGAGTGCAGGACCTGTAGTTTTTGGTCTTCTGTGACCCGGCCGGTGGCCGTTCTGAGGTAGGCCTCGAAACAAGTCTGCCAGTGCTTGAAGGCTGCTGCCGCGTTCACTGCGTGGGGGCTGATCCTCAGGCATTCCGGGATGATCCTGAGCTCCATAGTCCTTTTTTTTTTTAGGCACGCTTAATAAATTGTAGCGCACAAAGACTCCGTGAGACGAATAGAGTGAAGTCGATGAGGCTTTATTAAGCATGTCTGTTCCCCCGCAGCTCGATAGTAGAATGGCCTGCGGGGGAGGACTCCGGCTTCTTATACTCCGCCTTCAGGGCGGAGCTAGAGCTCAACGGCCAACCAGGACCCGGGATCCGTCAGCCAATGACATTAGGGCTTCCAGTCCCACATGACCCCTAATACATACTACCACAAAACTCAATCCAACAGAAAGGTTGATTTCTATCCTGCATTGACAGTGATGACTTTTGTAACATGAGATTACAGCTCTCAGGAAAGATTAAATGGAGAGGGGCCTTTTTTCTATTGAAAACAACCAATTAAGCGGTGGCCTGATAGAAATCTTTAAAATTATCAGTTCTTTAAAATTATCAGTACTTTTGAGAGGGGTCGATGTGAGAGAGTCCAAAATCAGTGACCATTAATAAACAACAAGTCATAATTACAAGATAGTTACGAATAAATCCAAGGGGGCAATTTGGACAAATTTTTTATCACATGTTCAGAATGTGCAACTCATTACCATGGGAAGGAGTTGAGGAAACTGCTGAGATGTTTTCAAAAGGAAACGGGACAAGCACATGAGAGAAAATGGAATCGAAAATCAGCTGCAAGGCTGAGATTTGATAGGTGTGACAGTTGGAGATGTATAAGACCATAAGACATAGGAGTGGCAGTAAGGGCATTCGGCCCATCGAGTCCACTCCATCATTCAATCATGGCTGATTTCAACTCCATTTACCCGCTCTCTCTCCATAGCCCTTAATTCCTCGAGAAATCAAGAATTTATCAACTTCTGTCTTAAAGACACTAACGTCCTGGCCTCCACCGCCCTCTGTGGCAATGAATTCCACAGACCCACCACTCTCTGGCTGAAGAAATTTCTCCTCATCTCTGTTCTAAAGTGACTCCCTTTTATTCTAAGGCTGTGCCCCCGGGTCCTAGTCTCCCCTGCTAATGGAAACAACTTCTCTACATCCACCCTATCTAAGCCATTCATTATCTTGTAAGTGTCTATTAGATCTCCCCTCAATCTCTTAAACTCCAATGAATATAATCCCAGGATCCTCAGACGTTCATCGTATGTTAGGCCTACCATTCCTGGGATCATCCGTGTGAATCTCCGCTGAACCCGCTCCAGTGCCAGTATGTCCTTCCTGAGGTGTGGGGCCCGAGTAAGGACAGCAGCAGAATTTGTGACAGAATGGCCTGTTTGTGTCTTATATATTCACAGTAATTCAATGTAATCTCCTTTTACAGAATATTTGCAGATGTAAACATCATGTTGAGATCTGACAGTCACTTGATTCATCAGGACCGGCCTTTCAACGTGGAAGGAGAAATGTTTGTCTGTTTTGTCTTTCGGGAGAAAATTCAAAAATCACTGTGATTGGAAAAGCACCGAGACACAGACATCAAAGTAATTTTCCACAGTTAGCTGGAACTGAGCTTTAACCAATCACACAGCATGAAATTAAATTGCAGCATTTACATCAGGGAGACACCGTACTCAGGCTTCAACTGACTGCAAATCTGCATCCCACCTACACCTGGTAACCTGTCAATAACCATGGAGAAACCGTGGAAATGTGGGGACTGTGGGATGGGATGCTATTCTCTGTCTGAAATGCAAACTCATCGACGTATTCACACTGGGGAAAGGCCGTTCATCTGCTCTGTGTGTGGGAAGGGATTCACTCTGTCATCCCACCTCCTGACACACCAACTTGTTCGTACTGATGAGAGACCGTTTAAATGTGCTGACTGTGAGAAGAGCTTTAAAAGCAGAAATTATTTACTGACACACCAACGCACTCACACTGGGGAGAGGCCGTTCACCTGCTCCGTGTGTGGGAAGGGATTCATTCGTGCATCTCACCTCCAGACACACCAACTTGTTCATACTGATCAGAGACCTTTTAAATGTGCTGACTGTGAGAAGAGCTTTAGAAGCAGAAATAATTTACTGACACATCAACGCACTCACACTGGGGAGATGCCATTCACCTGTCTGGAATGTGGGAAGGGATTTAATGATTTGTCAAACCTCCGGACTCACCATCAGGTTCACTCTGACCAGAGACCGTTTAAATGTGCTGACTGTGAGAAGAGCTATAAAAGCAGAAATAATTTACTGATACATCAACGCACTCACACTGGGGAGAGGCCATTCACCTGCTCCGTGTGTGGGAAGAGATTCACATGTTCATCCGACCTTGTGATACACCAATTTGTTCACACTGATCAGAGACCTTTTAAATGTGCTGACTGTGAGAAGAGTTTTAAAAGTAAAAAGCATTTAATGTCACATCAACGGACTCACACTGGGGAGAGGCCATTCACCTGCTCCGTGTGTGGGAAGAGATTCACATGTTCATCCGACCTTCTGAAACACCAGCGAGTTCACACTGGGGAGAGACCGTACACTTGCCCCATGTGTGAGAAGAAATTCACTCGGTCATCCGACCTGACTTCACACCAACTTGTTCACACTGATCAGAAACCTTTTAAATGTTCTGAATGTGAAAAGAGATTTAAAAGAAAAACAAGTCTGCGGAAACACCAGCGAGTTCACACTGAAACAGAATCATAGAATTTACAGTGCAGAAGGAGGGCATTTGGACCATCGAGTGCACCGGCCCTTGCAAAGAGCACCTTACTTAAGCCAACTTACCTCCAACCTAACCCATAACCCCACCTAACCTTTTTGGATACTAAGGTCAATTTATCATGGCCAATTCATCTAACCTGCACATCTTTGAACTGTGGGGGGAAACCGGAGCACCTGGAGGAAACCCACGAAGACACTGGGACAATGCGCAGACACCGCACAGACAGTGACCCAAGCCGGGAATCAAACCCGGGACCCTGGAGCTGTGAAGCAAATGTGCTAACTGTTAAATCCCAAATTTCTTTACCCGTCAGTCTGGCCTCAATAAAAGTCGAGATGGATTTGCAGGTACAGCATTAGTTATTTTATTTAGCTTGCAAGCTTGATTCATTTCACAGAGGCATAAGACACACACATCTAGTCTCCTACACCCCGGAAAGCGAATGAACAAAGAGACAAAGGGATCTCTGCAAATCAATTCAAATGGTATCAAGTTTCACATACACGATTCCCATAGGTCATCCTATACCACTCCTGACCTAGTCAGACATTCTGATTGGCTCACTTCCAATCCCTTCCTCTGGCCCCTATTACCCAGCATCCTTTTCTCCTCCTATGGTGGACACACCTCCTCCTTGCTTTGCCATGCGGTCTGAAATCCTTTGTCTGTGAACTCACCAGAATGAGACTGGCCTATCTCTACATTACAGTAACTAATATCCCTAAAGTAACTATTTTATATCACATTCGTCATAACCACTGTGCTACTGTGTCACCCAAACGTGGGAGCTGTACTTGGGAGAGGCTGTTCAACCGCTCCGTGTGTGGGAGGAGATTCACTCAGTCAAACAACCTGAACAGACATCAGCAAGTTCACAGGCAACAGCAGGGTTCAGATTCAGCTGTTGTTGCTACTGTTAGTCACATCCAGGACTGAATGATGCCTGGATGTCTGTTTCCAGTGGGGCTCCACAGTTTCCAGTATATAACAATGATTTAGACTTAAATGTATGCACCAGGATTACACAAAAGGTGCAGATATGTTTTAGACAATGAGGGAGAAAGCCATGGACTGGGTCAGGTGGACAGAAAAATGGTGAATGAAAATTTAGATACGGAGAGGTTCGAAACACACGACAGTTAATTCCCGATAAAAATAAGGTCACTGATTGGTGGGGAAGCTACAAATAATCCTTTTTAAAAATAATAATAAATTCAGAGTACCCAGTTATTCTTATTTTTTTCCCAATTAAGGGGCAATTTAGCGTGGCCAATCCACCTAACCTGCACATCTTTAGGTGGTGGGGGTGAAACCCATGCAGACACGTGGAGAATGTGCAAACTCCACACGGACAGTGACCAAGGGCCAGGATTCAAACCCGGCTCCTCAGCGCTGTAGTCCCACTGCTCCACGTGCTGCCCTAGCTACATATAATTCAAATAACTTTATTGAACAGTTCTCAAATGGAAAGGCACTTGCCCACATTAAAACTAAGGATCTGCAATTGACCTTTGATCAAGCAAGTCATATTTAGGGCAAGATTATAAACAGACGGCATTCATTTAAAGTGATTATAAAAAGAAGCAATGCTGAGCAAAGCTAGGAGAGTGGGCAAAGAAGTGGCAGATGGAATACAATGTGGAAAGGTGTGAGGTTATGGACTTTCGAAGCAGGCATAAACTATTTTCTAAATGGGGAAATGCTGAGGAAATCACAAGCACAAAGGGAATTGGAAGTCCTTGTTCAAGATTCTCTTCAGGTTAACGTGCAGGTTCAGTCGGCAGTTAGGAAGGCAAATGCAATGTATTCATGTCAAGAGGGCGAGAATACAAGTCCAGGGATGTAATTCTGAGGCTGTATAAGGATCTGATCAGACCCCATTTGGAATATTATGAGCAGTTTTGGGCCCCGTATCTAAGAAGGACGTGTTGGCCTTGGAAAAGGTCCAGAGGAGGTTTACAAGAATGATCCCTGGAATTAAGAATTTGTATGAGGAACGGTTGAGGACTCTGGGTCTGTACTTGTTGGAGTTTAGAAGGATATGGGGGAATCTTATTAAAACTTATGGGATACTGCAAGGCCTGGGTAGAGTGGACATGGAGAAGATGTTTCCACTAGTTGGAAAAAGTAGAAGCAGTGGACACAATCTCACACTAAAGGGCGATCCTTTAAAACAGAGTAAGAAGTCTTACAACACCAGGTTAAAGTCCAGCAGGTTTGTTTCGACTCACTAGCTTTAAGGGCACAGTTCCTTCCTCAGATGATGATGAGGAATTAAAACAGATGAGGAGGAATTTCTTCAGCCAGAGGGTGGTGAATCTGTGGAACTCTTTGCCACAGAATGCCGTGGAGGCCAAATCACTGAGAGTCTTTAAGATGGAGATAGATAGATTCTTGATTAATAAGCGGATCAGCGGTTATGGGGAGAAGGCAGGAGAATGGAGATGAGAAAAATATCAGCCATGATTGAATGGCGGAGCCGATCCGATGGGCCTAATTCTGTTCCTATGTCATATGATGTGAAGAAAAACATTCTGTGCTGCGTGTGGGAGCATGAATGCACTGCTCGAAAATGTGGTGGAGGCAGATTCAATTGATGCCTTGAAAATAATTGGACAACTATCTGTGACTATCAAATCAGCCATGAGCTTATTAAATGGTGGAGCAGACTGGGCTGAATAGCCAACTCCAGCTCCTTGCTCATCTGTTCGTATCTTTTGAGGAGAAAAATATCTACAGAGTTCAGGGCCAATGACAGGGGATTGTGACTGTTGCAGAAAGTTGGCACAGGTACAATTTGTTGAGTGCCTTTGTTTTGTGCTGTCACCTTTCTATGCCTCTGTGTTATGAGGGAAATGCAGAGCACCAATGCAAGAGAGGCAGATTACTCCCTCGATATGGATTGGACTTGTTTATTGTCACGTGTACCGAGGTACAGTGAAAAGTATTATTCTGCGAGCAGCTCAAACAGATCATTTTGTAAATGAAAAGAAAGTAAACTAAAAAGAAAATACATAATATGGCAACACAAGGTGCACAATGTAAATATATAGACAAAGGCATTGAGTGAAGCATACAGGAGTGTAGTATTAATCAGGTCAGTCCAGAAAAGGGTCATTTAGGAGTCTGGTAATAGCGGGGAAGAAGCTGTTTTCAATCTGTTTGTGCGTGTTCTCAGACTTTTGTATCTCCTGCCCGATCGAAGAAGTTGGAAGAGTGAATAAGCCGGGTGAGAGGGGTCTTTAATTATGCTGCCCGCTTTCCCCAGGCAGCGGGAGGTGTGGATAGAGCCAGTGGATGGGAGGCAGGTTTGTGTGATGGACTGGGCTGTGTTCACTACTCTCTGACGTTTCTTGCGATCTTGGGCCGAGCAGTTGCCATACCAGGCTGTGATGCAGCCAGATAGGATGCTTTCTATGGTGCATCTGTAAAAGTTGGTAAGAGTCAGTGTGGACATGCCAAATTTCCTTAGTTTCCTGAAGAAGTATAGGCGCTGTTGTGCTTTCTTGGTGGTAGCGTCGATGTGCGAGGACCAGGACAGATTTTTGGTGATGGAAACCCTGTGCCCCAGTGCAGGAGAGGCTGGTTGTTGGGCAGTGTGAGCTGAACATACATGGCTGGATAAAGATTAAGGCAGATGTCAAGACCCTTGGAGTGAAAACAAGTCTGGAGGGAGTGGGTCAAAAAACCTGGGGATTTGCATTTTGTATGAATCGTGAGTGACCCAGTCACAATTATGAACAGTAAACTAAATCTATCACTGGTTTGATGAGATGAGTCGATGGGCCGAGTGGCCTCCTTCTGCAATGTAAATTCTAAATTCTTTGATTTAACGTGTCCCAGGTGTTGTAAATACTGTACATACTGTAGATCAGTCTGCTTGCTGCCCATGTCTAAGTGATATCAGAATAATGTGCTTCTGTATTAAATAAAGTATCCAAAACTCTCATTGTGCTTCATGCCCAGCATCTTCCCTAACTGTGGATCTTCTGTTTTGCTAACAGGTCCAGGTATTTCCAATCAGCTCGGAGATAACTCCCTCATTTCCCATTCCCAAGAATTTTATTTTGAAAGATAACAGGTGGGATTTTCCGGTCGCACTCCTCCACCTTACCAAACTCCCTAAGCCCAGACCGGAAAGTCCCGCCCAAGGTAAAGGACCTGTAAAGGGGCGGCCCGGTAGCACAGTGGTTAGCACTGTTGCTTCACAGTACCAGGGTCCAAGTTCGATTCCCGGCTTGCGTCATTGTCTGTGCGGAGTCTGCATGTTCTCACCGTGTCTGTATGGGTTTCCTCCGGGTGCTCCGGTTTCCTCCCACAAGTCCCGAAAAACGTGCTGTTCGGTAATTTGGACATTCTGAATTCTCCCTCTGTGTACCCGGACAGGCGCTGGAATGTGGCGACTAGGGGATTTTCACAGTAACTTCATTGCTGTGTTAATGTAAGCCTACTTGTGACTAAAGATTATTATTTAAAAAATGTTCCAGCAAATTTTCATCCCGCCCGCGATGATTCCCGCAGCCGGAAATATGACCCCAACAAATGGGATGAACCCAAATCTTTAAAAGGCAAAGTCGTTATTTCAAATCATTGCCGTGCTGTCAGGGGAAAGGGTTAACTTCTCTGCTTGTTTACAAAAGGGAAGAGGAAACAGTCACAAAGCTTCCCACAGCTTGTGAGCTCCGAAACATAACTTCAAGGCTGAAGTTTATATTCAGAGATTGAAACATTTTAGTGCCTTTTCCATTTGTACCAGTAAATTGTGATTCGCACTGAAAGGTTTACTTTCACTCAGTAATTAGAACATTTCACTTTCTCAGCACAAATGCTTTAGGTCAAATCCCAATTGTTTTCTTCCCTTGTAGCTGGTGTGTGGAGAAGATCATGTTCACTGTAGATCTGTCAGCACAGAAACCGCACTGTGCTTCTGGATAAACTCAGTCTGCAAGTAGATGAATCTTTTAAACATCACCCAAGTGAAGGTCTTCCCCTGACTCGAAGGAGTGAGATGTCCCTGTAGTTGATGCTGTCTCCTCTGTCACTGCAGTTTTTATTGCATCACACATGTTCCGTGGACCAGTCTCACAGCCCAAAAGGGGAGGGCAGGAAGGTGTGACAGTCGATGGGACTTTCCGTGTGTGGGCAGTTCAGCTGGAATTCCATCCTTGCTGGGCACCTTGCTGTTTGGTCAGCAATCAATGGCCTTTTCCAGCTCAAATGACGAGAGTTCCTTGTCCAACTCAACCATGATAGGAAGCTGTAGGAGAGTCAAACAGAGACTGGGAGATGCCCTTCTCACAGGGATACAGCTCACTGTTGTGTTCAACCTAGCTCCTCCTCACTCTCTCACCATGACTGACACTGAGCATGCTCAGAGCACACACCCACACTGCACCTGCGCACTGGCCTCGTACACTCACTGATCGGGAACTTTCTGCAGCGTGGGGGATTCTGGGTAACACAGCCGCCATAGAGCAATTAGTAAACAGGAAGATTCTATTTCACAGAAGTTACACATCATAAACTCAATCCAACAGAAAGGTTTGTCTCTTTGTGATTTCTATCCTGCATTGACAGTGATGACTTTTGGAACATGAGATTACAGCTCTCAGGAAAAATTAAATGGAGAGGGGCCTTTTTCCATCGAAAACAACAAATTAAGGGGTGGCCTGATAGAAATCTTGAAAATTATCAGTAGTTTTGAGAGGAGCGATGTGAGAGAGTCCAAAATCAGTGACCATCAATAAACAACAAGTTATAAACACAAGATAGTTCTGAATAAATCCAAGGGGACAATATGGACAAAATTATTTTTCACAGGTTCAGAATGTGCAACTCATTACCATGGAAAGGAGTTGAGGAAAGTGCTGAGATGTTTTCAAAAGGAAACGGGACAAGCACATGAGAGCAAATGGAATCGAAAATCAGCTGAAAGGCTGAGATTTGATAGGTGTGACAGTCGGAGATGTGTGCCGAGTATTGACAGCAGCAGAATCTGAAAATGAAAATCGCTTATTGTCACAAGTAGGCTTCAAATGAAGTTACTGTGAAAAGCCCCTTGTCGCCACATTCCGGCGCCTGTTCGGGGAGGCTGGTACGGGAATTGAACCGTGCTGCTGGCCTGCCTTGGTCTGCTTTCAAAGCCAGCGATTTAGCCCTGTGCTAAACAGCCCCTGAATCTGTGACAGAATGGCCTGTTTGTGTCTTTATATTCACAGTATTTCAATGTAATCTCCTTTCATTGAACATTTGCAGATGCAAACATCGTGTTGAGATCTGACAGAGTCACTTGATTCATCAGGACCGGCCTTTCAACGTGGAAGGAGAAATGTTGGTCTGTTTTGTCTTTCGGAAAAAATTTCAAAAATCACTGTGATTGGAAAAGCACCGAGACACAGACATCAAAGTAATTTTTCACAGTTAGCTGGAACTGAGCTTTAACCAATCACACAGCATGAAATTAAATTGCAGCATTTACATCAGGGAGACACCGTACTCAGGCTTCAACTGATGATCCAAGCTCGAGAGACATAGGGACATTCACACCAGAGGAATCAAGAAGCAGCTATAGGACATTCAGCTCCGTGAGCCTGTTCCACCATTTAATAACATCACGGCTGATCTGACAGTGACCTCAAATCTGCATCCCACCTACACCTGATAACATGTCGATAACTATGAAGAAACCGTGGAAATGCGGGGACTGTGGGATGGGATTCAATTACCCATCTGAATTGGAAACTCATCAACGTATTCACACTGGGGAAAGGCCATTTACCTGCTCTGTGTGTGGGAAGGGATTCACTCGGTCATCAGACCTCCTGAGACACCAACTTGTTCATACTGATCAGAGACCTTTTAAATGTGCTGAGTGTGGAAAGAGCTTTAAAAGCAGAAAGGATTTACTGACACATCAACGCACTCACACTGGGGAGAGGCCATTCACTTGCTCCATGTGTGGGAAGGGATTCACTCAGTCATCAGACCTCCTGACACACCAACTTGTTCATACTGATCAGAGACCTTTTAAATGTGCTGAGTGTGGAAAGAGCTTTAAAAGCAGAAAGGATTTACTGTTACATCAACGCACTCACACTGGGGAGAGGCCATTCACTGTCAATGCAGGATAGAAATCACAAAGAGACAAACCTTTCTGTTGGATTGAGTTTATGATGTGTAACTTCTCCAATTCTAACCCCCTGTAAAAGGAGTTTACAAAAGCCATCACTGTCAGTCCAGGACAGAAAGCCTGAACAGGCAATTCTAATTTCTCTGGAACATTTTTTCCTCTCTTGTTCCCCCAAAGCTGTAAATCCCCATCCCACACATTCTCCCTCCTCCCTGGGCTGAAATCCAAATCCATCTCACCATCTGCACCATTTCTTTCCTCCACTCCCAGTTTTCTCCCTCCCTCTCCTCTGCCTGGGTTCAGTTCTCCAGCTCCTGTCTGCAGACTGACAATAAAATCAATGGGTCTTATTGGGGGTTTGGGGCCTCCAGCGGGTGTTTGTGAATCCTCCCCGCCCACCTGCCAGGGTTTCCTTCCTTGCCGGAGATCAGAGTCCTCATTGATTTGAGTGCAAAGTGTAAGCTCTTATTTCTTGTCCCCCTCCCCCATCCTCTGATGTGAACCATCCTCCAGTGTCTGAAGCAGGATGGTGCCCGTTAACCTGGGCCTGTTCCCGGGAGGGAGGGAGAAGCTCCGCAGCTGCAAACCAGGGAGCTGATAATGATTGTGAAGGGTTTGCTCCAGCTCACAATGCCCGGGGACTGATTGACGGCGGGTTCGAGCCAATAGGAAGAGGAGGCGGGGCTGGAAGACCGAACAAGAGCGGCTGGTCCCTCAACCAATGAGAGTGAATGGGAGGCGGGGCAACGCCAGGGCGCTCGCTTCATGCGCACGCGCCCTGCCCCACACTTCGTCCACCCGGGCCTGTGTCGGGGAAAATCCCGAGCAGCTTTCACCGGTTGAGCTGCTGTATCCGAGCTTCGAATTCGGGGCTTGGAGCCTGAACGGAGTTTTTATGAAGCCGCCGGACACACCCGCCGCCCCCATCCCTCCCTCATGACTTACCCGGCGGTATCAGATCGACTGAGAATTTCCGAACGACCGCCTCAACCGGAGTTACTGCAGGCACTGCGCATGCTCCAGCTCGCCATGCCCGGGGAGTGATTGACGGCAGTTCCGGGCCATTTGGAAAAGGAGGCGGGACTCGAGGACCAATCGAGAAGGCTGGTCCTCCAACCAATCAGAGTTAATGAGGGGCGGGACTGAGCCCGGATCTCCCTCATCAGCTGAAACTCAGCATCATTTTGAAAGCTCAACTCCAGGAGAAAACTGTTTGTGGCTTTAACAAGATTGTTCATGTCCTGTGGAATGTCAGATTTTACACAGCACACCGTCAGCCTGCAGTTTCACGCTGGCCAAAGAATCTGCAAACAAGGCAAGAGAATAAACAATTAATGGTAGGACCCTAAAGGATCAGAGGGACCTTGGTGGGCATATCCATTGGTCCCCGAAGACAGGAGGCCAGATAGATAGGGTGATTAAAAAGGAATATGGAATACTTGCCTTTATTAACTGAGGAATAGAATATAAGAGCAGGGAGGTTATCATGGAGCTGTATAAAATGCTGGTTAAACCACAGCTGGAGTAGTGTGCGCAGTTCTGGAAGGAAGTGATTGCACTTGAGAGGATGCAGAGTAGATTCACCAGGATGGCCTGGGCTGGAGTATTTCAGCGAACAAGAGAGACTGGATCGGCTGGGGTTGTTTTCCTTGGAGCAGAGAAGGCTGAGAGGGACCTGATTGAGGTATAAAATTATTGAGTGAATTAGTGGTGAATAGATGGGGTGAATAGGAAGGAATCTTTCCCCTGAGTAGAAGGGTCAATAACCATTGTGCATAGAAGGAAACTTTCCCCTTACCGGAGGGGTCAATAAGCAGGGGCATAAATTTCGGGTAATGGCAGGAGGTTTATAGGAGATGCGAAGAAAAACTTTTTCACCCAGAGAGTGGTGGGAATCTGGAACTCACTGCCTGAAAGTGTGGTAGAGAATGTCAACTTCATTGCTGATTTTACCTGCAGGAAGTGCTGCCATCTCCAGCTCCTCCAAGACCGAGTTAGGGAACTGGAGCTGGAGTTGGAAGAACTTCGGATCATTCGGGAGGCAGAAGGGGTCATAGCTAGCAGCTTCAGGGAATTAGTTACACCAAAGATTGGAGATAGATGGGTAACTGTAAGAGGGACTGGGGAAAAAGCAGTCAGTGCAGGGATCCCCTGCGGTCGTTCCCCTGAGAAACAAGTATACCGCTTTGGATACTTGTGGGGGGGGGACTTACCATGGGGACTTAGCCATGGGGTACGGGCCTCTGGCACGGAGTCTGTCCCTGTTGCTCAGAAGGGAAGGGGGAGAGGAGCAGAGCATTAGTAATTGGGGACTCTATAGTCAGGGGCACAGATAGGAGATTTTGTGGGAGCGTGAGAGACTCACATTTGGTATGTTGCCTCCCAGGTGCAAGGGTACGTGATGTCTCGGATCGTGTTTTCCGGGTCCTTAGGGGGGAGGGGGAGCAGCCCCAAGTCGTGGTCCACATTGGCACTAACGACATAGGTAGGAAAGGGGACAAGGATGTCAGGCAGGCTTTCAGGGAGCTAGGATGGAAGCTCAGAACTAGAACAAACAGAGTTGTTATCTCTGGGTTGCTGCCCGTGCCACGTGATAGTGAGATGAGGAATAGGGAGAGAGAGCATTTAAACACGTGGCTACAAGGATGGTGCAGGCGGGAGGGATTCAGATTTCTGGATAACTGGGGCTCTTTCTGGGGAAGGTGGGACCTCTACAGACAGGATGGTCTACATCTGAACCTGAGGGGCACAAATATCCTGGGGGGGAGATTTGTTAGTGCTCTTTGGGGGGGTTTAAACTAATGCAGCAGGGGCATGGGAACCTGGATTGTAGTTTTAGGGTAAGGGAGAATGAGAGTATAGAGGTCAGGAGCACAGATTTGACGTCGTTGGAGGGGGGCCAGTGTTCAGGTAGGTGGTTTGAAGTGTGTCTACTTCAATGCCAGGAGTATACGAAACAAGGTAGGGGAACTGGCAGCATGGGTTGGTACCTGGGACTTCGATGTTGTGGCCATTTCGGAGCCATGGATAGAGCAGGGACAGGAATGGATCTTGCAGGTTCCGGGGTTTAGGTGTTTTAGTAAGCTCAGAGAAGGAGGCAAAAGAGGGGGAGGTGTGGCGCTGCTAGTCAAGAGCAGTATTACGGTGGCGGAGAGGATGCTAGATGGGGACTCTTCTTCCGAGGTAGTATGGGCTGAAGTTAGAAACAGGAAAGGAGAGGTCACCCTGTTGGGAGTTTTTTAGAGGCTTCCTAATAGTTCTAGGGATGTAGAGGAGAGGATGGCGAAGATGATTCTGGATATGAGCGAAAGTAACAGGGTAGTTATTATGGGAGACTTTAACTTTCCAAATATTGACTGGAAAAGATATAGTTCGAGTACAATAAATGGGTCGTTTTTTGTACAGTGTGTGCAGGAGGGTTTCCTGAAACAACATGTTGACAGGCCAACAAGAGGCGAGGCCACGTTGGATTTGGTTTTGGGTAATGAACCAGGCCAGGTGTTGGATTTGGAGGTAGGAGAGCACTTTGGGGACAGTGACCACAATTCGGTGACGTTTACGTTAATGATGGAAAGGGATAAGTATACACCGCAGGGCAAGAGTTATAGCTGGGGGAAGGGCAATTATGATGCCATTAGACGTGACTTGGGGGGGATAAGGTGGAGAAGTAGGCTGCAAGTGTTGGGCACACTGGATAAGTGGGGCTTGTTCAAGGATCAGCTACTGCGTGTTCTTGATAAGTATGTACCGGTCAGACAGGGAGGAAGGCGTTGAGCGAGGGAACCGTGGTTTACCAAGGAAGTGGAATCTCTTGTTAAGAGGAAGAAGGAGGCCTATGTGAAGATGAAGTGTGAAGTTTTGGTTGGGGCGATGGATAGTTACAAGGTAGCGAGGAAGGATCTAAAGAGAGAGCTAAGACGAGCAAGGAGGGGACATGAGAAGTATTTGGCAGGAAGGATCAAGGAAAACCCAAAAGCTTTCTATAGGTATGTCAGGAATAAGCGAATGACTAGGGAAAGAGTAGGACCAGTCAAGGACAGGGATGGGAAATTGTGTGTGGAGTCTGAAGAGATACTAAATGAATATTTTTCGTCAGTATTCACTCAGGAAAAAGATAATGTCGTGGAGGAGAATGCTGAGCCCCAGGCTAATAGAATAGATGGCATTGAGGTACGTAGGGAAGAGGTGTTGGCAATTCTGGACAGGCTGAAAATAGATAAGTCCCCGGGACCTGATGGGATTTATCCTAGGATTGTCTGGGAGGCCAGGGAAGAGATTGCTGGACCTTTGGCTTTGATTTTTATGTCATCATTGGCTACAGGAATAGTGCCAGAGGACTGGAGGACAGCAAATGTGGTCCCTTTGTTCAAAAAGGGGAGCAGAGACAACCCCGGCAACTATAGACCGGTGAGTCTCACGTCTGTAGTGGGTAAAGTCTTGGAGGGGATTATAAGAGACAAGATTTATAATCATCTAGATAGGAATAATATGATCAGGGATAGTCAGCATGGCTTTGTGAAGGGTAGGTCATGCCTCACAAACCTTATTGAGTTCTTTGAGAAGGTGACTGAACAGGTAGACGAGGGTCGAGCAGTTGATGTGGTGTATATGGATTTCAGCAAAGCGTTTGACAAGGTTCCCCACGGTAGGCTATTGCAAAAAATACGGAGGCTGGGGATTGAGGGTGATTTCGAGATGTGGATCAGAAATTGGCTAGCTGAAAGAAGACACAGGGTGGTGGTTGATGGGAAATGTTCAGAATGGAGTACAGTCACAAGTGGAGTACCACAAGGATCTGTTCTGGGGCCGTTGCTGTTTGTCATTTTTATCAATGACCTAGAGGAAGGCGCAGAAGGGTGGGTGAGTAAATTTGCAGACGATACTAAAGTCGGTGGTGTTGTCGATAGTGTGGAAGGATGTAGCAGGTTACAGAGGGATATAGATAAGCTTCAGAGCTGGGCTGAGAGGTGGCAAATGGAGTTTAATGTAGAAAAGTGTGAGGTGATTCACTTTGGAAGGAATAACAGGAATGCGGAATATTTGGCTAATGGTAAAGTTCTTGAAAGTGTGGATGAGCAGAGGGATCTAGGTGTCCATGTACATCGATCCCTGAAAGTTGCCACCCAGGTTGATAGGGTTGTGAAGAAGGCCTATGGAGTGTTGGCCTTTATTGGTAGAGGGATTGAGTTCCGGAGTCGGGAGGTCATGTTGCAGTTGTGCAGAACTCTGGTACGGCCGCATTTGGACTTTTGCGTACAGTTCTGGTCACCGCATTATAGGAAGGACGTGGAGGCTTTGGAGTGGGTGCAGAGGAGATTTACCAGGATGTTGCCTGGTATGGAGGGAAAATCTTATGAGGAAAGGCTGATGGACTTGAGGTTGTTTTCGTTGGAGAGAAGAAGGTTAAGAGGAGACTTAATAGAGGCATACAAAATGATCAGGGGGTTGGATAGGGTGGACAGTGAGAGCCTTCTCCCGCGGATGGATATGGCTGGCACGAGGGGACATAACTTTAAACTGAGGGGTAATAGATATAGGACAGAGGTCAGAGGTAGGTTCTTTACGCAAAGAGTCGTGAGGCCATGGAATGCCCTACCTGCTACAGTAGTGAACTCGCCAACATTGAGGGCATTTAAAAGTTTATTGGATAAACATATGGATGATAATGGCATAGTGTAGGTTAGATGGCTTTTGTTTCGGTGCAACATCGTGGGCTGAAGGGCCTGTACTGCGCTGTATTGTTCTATGTTCTATGTTCACAACATTTAAGAAGTATTTAGATGAGCATTTGAAATGCCATTGCATGGAAGGCAACGGACTAAGTGCTGGAAAATGGGATTAGAGTAAATAGGTGCTTGATGGCTGGTGGAGACACGATGGGTCAAAGCGCCTCTTTCACTCCTGGAAAAGCTCTCTGACTCTAATCGTACCATTCAAATCACTCAATGAATTCTCAGGATCCACATTGGAGAGGAAGGTTGCTTACACCTAATGATAAGCAGCACACGCACAAGCAGCAAGACACATAACTTTGGTCAGACAAGATTTTTACATTTAAAATCCATATTGACTATTCATTGTTATGTTTATCTTTTCCAGATTTTAAAAATTCCCTCCTTTCCTCAGGATTCGATTATTTACCACTGTGAAGCTAATTGTTTCATAATTTCCTGGGTATGTTCTGTCCACCATTTTAAATATAGGAATTACATTACTGAGCTGCCAGTCTTTTAGAACTGAACATTTTAAATGAATTATTAAATAAGAGCAGTAATGTCTCTCCCTGTGAATCTTTTAAAATACGTGGATGTCATCCATTCGGATCAGGGGCCTGATCCCCTTTGAGTTTGATTAGTGTAATCGATAATCACCTCATCATTCAATGTCCTGTTTACCTGTTCTATCTCCCTGGGAAACAATGATGCAAAGTAATAATTTAATATTTCTTTTTTTTTCTGTATTGTTCCTAGTGGTATTATCATGTCTGAACCTTTAATGCTCCCTTAATGCTCCTTAATGCTTCACAGTGCCAGGGTCCCAGGTTCGATTCCCGGCTTGGGTCACTATCTGTGCGGAGTCTGCATGTTCTCCCTGTGTCTGTGTGGGTTTCCTCCGGGTGGCTCCGGCTTCCTCCCACAAGTCCCGAAAGATGTGCTGTTAGGCAATTTGGACATTCTGAATTCTCTCTCAGTGTACCCGAACAGGCGGCAAAATGTGGCGATGAGGGGCATTTCACAGTAACTTCATTGCAGTGTTAATGTAAGCCTCTATGTGACAATAAAGATTACTATTATTTACTTTCATCCTAACGTTAACTGGCTGGAGTTTAATCTTCAAGATATATGTTGGTTTTTGTGATGGCAGGGTCTCTTCGATTTAAGAACTCCCAAAGAAACTAGTGAACAATAAAATTATGTATTTTTACTTCAGTCCTCAGTTGTTTTTGTAAAAAAACTCTACAATTCAGTGTCTGAACACATCCTCTGATTAACATCTCCAATTAGAAAATGTTGATCAATCCTCACTGACAATCCTTATGACTGACACATTCTTCACTTATTTTTACTATTTTAGGGCAGCACGGTAGCATAGTGATTAGCACAGTTGCTTCACAGGTTCGATTACCGGCTTGGGTCACTGTTTGTGTGGAGGCTGCACATTCTCCCCGTGTGTGCGTGGATTTTCTCCGGGTGCTCCGGTTTCCTCCCACGGTCCAAAGATGTGCAGGTTAGGTGAATTGGTCATTCAAAATTGCCCTTAGTGTCCAAAAAGGTTAGGTTGGGTTGAGGGGATAGGGTAGAGGTGTGGAGCTTAAGTAGGGTGCTCTTGCCAAGGGCCGATGCAGACTTGATGGGCTGAAAGGCCTCCTTCTGCACTGTACATTCTAAATTCTCAGTGACACCTCCATTACAAAAGTAAATTATCAAAGAAAATATAACGGGTCAATATTTTACAAAAACAGCAATAACAAAAAAATTAGGCATACATTAACACTGCAATGAAGTTACTGTGAAAATCCCCTAGTTTCCACACTCTGGCGCCTGTTCAGGTGAATGTTCAATTCACCTAACAAGCACGTCTTTTGGGGAAAACGTACAGACTGCACAGGCAGTGACCCAAGCGGGAATCGAACCCAGGACCCTGGTGCTGTGAAGCAACAATACTAACTGTGCTACCGTGCTGTCCTAAAGATGCTGTTTGATGCGCACGTTGTCACGATAGTGACCGATTGGCAGCAACCTCTTCCCAGTCTTTATGATCAATGCTTATTACATATGTGGAGAATGAACAGGAGTGGAGTAAATTCAGAGACAGGCAAGGCAGCACCCAGTTATTAGCCTTGACCAGAACATCAGCTTTTTCAGCATTGTTTCTCCAGAGTTATTAAAGCTCTCGAATGTCTCACAGGAAGGAATCGCAGGTTCAGGTGCGGATGGAGAACCTGGTGCATCCTCAGCCACGGGCAGCACGGTAGCATTGTGGATAGCACAATTGCTTCACAGCTCCAGGGTCCCAGGTTCGATTCCAGCTTGGGCCACTGTCTGTGCGGAGTCTGCACATCCTCCCCGTGTGTGCGTGGGTTTCCTCCGGGTGCTCAGGTTTCCTCCCACAGTCCAAAGATATGCAGGTTAGGTGGATTGGCCATGATAAATTGCCCTTAGTGTCCAAAATTGCCCTTAGTGTCGGGTGGGGTTACTGGGGATAGGGTGGAGGTGTTGACCTTGGGTAGGGTGCTCTTTCCAAGAGCCGGTGCAGACTCGATGGGCCGAATGGCCTCCTTCTGCACTGTAAATTCTATGATATAAAATCGAGGATTTGAAATACGTGAAGGTAGGAGGTATGATCAATAAGTTTGCAGATGCAAAATTGTTGGTGTGGGAACTAGCGAGGACAAAAGCCTTAAATCATGGGATGATACAGATGGGCTGGTCATATGGGGGCAGAACAGTCGCAAATGGAATTTAACCAGGAAAAGTGGTAGTTCTTGCACAAAGTCAGTACAGACATGATGCGCCGAGTGACTTCCATCTGTGTTGGATCATTTGAGAAAACACTGAACATTCAGTATGACGAGCAAGAGGGAAGAAGATGCAGGAATTACTGATTCTGGAATTGGACCTAGCAAGAGTTTGCATCTTCTGGGGAAGAGAGAGGAAGGACCCATTGGGGACAAAAACCTTTAAGTTCTGCATTGTTCCACAGGAGAGCAGCATTTAATCATTTTGAGAAATGGAGAATAGTAGAATACCCATTGACAATAATTTGTTTGATTATTTTCGCAATTGGTGACCAAGTTATTTTGTATTAACTGTTTCAATGGTGCGGCTATTACCCAACATTCCCTGCGTCTGTGCATGTGCCCAATTCATTCCACGGAGCCCTGTGCGCAGACGCAATGTTGGGCTGTATCTGGAGCATGCGCAGTGTCAGTTTGCTCGGAGGTCTGCGAGTGCGGGAGCGGCTGTTTCGGGCGATGAGAGTAGGTCAGGCGGAGGGAGGAATGGAGCCGGGAGTCGGGATGGGGAGGGACTGAAGGCTTGATAAACACTCCCTGCTGTTCACAAGGCCGGAATAAGATCTTGCAAATCCCGCGTTTGCAGCTGCGGAGCTTTTAGCCGGTATCAGGCCCAGTTCCACGGCCGCCATCTTTGTTTAGCGGCGCGGCTGAGGGGTCATCTTGATGACGTAACAGAGGCGGTGCTTCAGGCTCCCGGTGACCAGGAGAGAAAATCATTGTCTCGATGATTGACAGGTCTGTCCAGAGGGTGAGGTGCGACTTCCATGTGTATCAATCCGAAGAAGAATAACATAAGAATTAACAGCAGGAGTAGGCCATTCGGCCTATTGACACTTCTCTGCCATTCAATAAACGCTGATCCGAATGTGCCATTAATTACATTTTCCTGTCTGCTCCAAAACTTTTGACTCCCCAGTAGATAAAAAAAGACGAACTCAGCTTTGAGTATATTCAGTTACCCAGCGCCATTGCTCTCTGGGAAAGAGAATTCCACAAACTCAGCTTTGACAAAGAGTCATCCAGACTCAAAACGTTAGCTCCCTTTTCTCTCCACGGATACTGTCAGACCTGCTGAGATTGTCCAGTATTTTCTGTTTTTGTTTCAGATTCCAGCATCTGCAATAATTTGCTTTTATCCACAGACTGATGACCCTCTGAGGGAAGACATTTCTCCTTATCTCAGTATCAAATTGGAGAACTCTTATCTTTAAACTGTCCCCCTTAGTTCTTGAATCCCCATGTGGGAAAATATTCATCAAAACCCCTCAGAATCTTAGATGTTTCAATATGATCACCTCTCATTCTTCTAAACTCCACCGGGTACAGACCAAACAGGCTCAATCTTGTTCCATAAAACAAACTCTCCTATCCCATGAATCAGACTAGTGAAACTTCACTGAACTGCCTCCAAAGCAAGTATAACCCTCATTAAATAATCCTGGGACATTAGCACTGCTGTCTCACGACACCAAGGTCCCAGGTTCGATCCCGGCTCTGGGTCACTGTCCGTGTGGAGTTTGCACATTCTCCCCGTGTTTGCATGGGTTTCACCCCCACAACCCAAAGATGTGCAGGGTAGGTGGGATTGGCCACGCTAAATTGGAAAAAATAAATTGGGTACTCCAAATTTATTTTTTAAAAAGTAATCTTGGGACTGGCAACAAGAAGAGAGAATATTTGGAACTTCTATCCTGGACTCGAATAGTGATGGATTTTGGAAACTCCTTTTACCGGGGGTTAGGGGAGGATTTACACCCAGCAAACTCAAACCAAGATAAATGTTTGTCTGATCTTAATTTCTAACCTTGACTAACTTTTCTGACCATTGTAATTTCCTTTTACAGCTGCTTCCAAAGCTTCTGATATCTTTCCAGCCGAAGATTGCAGCAGGAGATTGTAAACTTGAATCACCAAAATTGTGACAGAGGTGAGTGTTATTATTATTATTAATTATAAATTTAGAGTACCCAATTATTTGTTTCCAATTAAATGGCAATTTAGCATGGCCAATCCGAAGTCAGAACTCCCAGTGTAGTCTTTGTGAGGTTGTTGCTGTGGTGAAGAGTGGCTGCTGCTGTTGCTGCTCTCTCTGTGTCTGTTGCAGCTGCTGTTTCTGCTCTCTCTCTGTTGCTGCTTCTGTTGCTGCTCTCTATTGCTGCAGCTGTTGCTCAGTTTCCTGCCTTAGTCCAGTGCTGGTTGCTGCCTGGAGGAAGGAGAGGTGAGAGAAGGAAGGAGAAGGGAGAGAAGGACAGAGAGAGGAGAGAAGGACAACAACAAGGAGGTAACTTCAAAAACAAGATGGGAGTAAAGCCCTTTGAACTGCTTGTTTGCTGGGCCGCTCCCGGGATGAGGACCCAGCCCAGTCTTCCCAACGGATAACATCTGCCTTCAGCAAGGACAAAACCCTCCTTATTCTATTCAGTGTGCTTGTTCCAGGGCAGGGGGATCGAGTGGGCAGTGTGTTTGCTGAGCCCCCTCCCGACTGAAGACTCCACACACCAGCAGGGAGGAGGTGGATTCCATTGGGTGGTCGTTCCAGGGTAGGAGCACGGACTGTGTTTTTGCTGAGTCCTACGTGGGCCGAAGACCTTGCGAACCAGCGCCACTTACCTCCTTGTGAACCTGCTCTGGGCCTGGCGAAGCGCGTCATTTATAGGTCCAGGCAGCGGGCGACCGAAGGGGTCATCCGACCAGACTATTTGCCCCTTTTCTGGGCTACATTCGCAGCTGGGTGTCCCTAGAAAGGGAGCACGCAGTGTCCATGGGCACCATCAAAGCCTTCCATGCCCGGTGGGCACCGCAGGGGTTGGGGTGCTTTATTGACCCCTTTAAATGCACTCTCATTAGATGTTTTTAAGTTTCTGCTGGTCTTTGTTACGTTCGGGCAGTGCCCCTAACGGGAGCGGCCCTTTTTGCTTTGTCCCTAAGTTTGTTTCCTTTGTTCTATTTTGTTGGTGGACCTCAAAAGAGTGGCCAATCCACCTAGTCTGCACATCTTTGGGTTGTGGGGGTGAGATCCACGGAGACACAGGGAGAATGTGCAACCTCCACACGGCAGTGACCCGGGGCCGGGACCGAACCTGGGTCCACAGCACCGTGAGGCAGCAGTGCTAACCACTGCCACCGTGCCTCCCTTTGTTATGATGTTTCCATTCCTATTTTATCACACACCTCCCGGTGACGCTCATTGTAACACAGAAACCTCAAAATATCATTGCTACCTTGCATCTTGCCCTCCTATTATTGTACAATGATAACAGTAACAGATTAACACACCCGAATTGGATTATCAGATAGGTTGTTGTCTAATAATAATAGTGACAGAGTAACGTACACCAATTATGTTAAACTCCGCATGGACAGTGACCCAGAGCCGGGATCGAACCTGTGACCTCGGCGCCGTGAGACAGCAGTGCTAACCACTGCACCACTGTGCTGCCCTAGTCAAACACTGTCCTGTAAGGTAAGGAGTCCTTTTGCTTCCCAATTGGCCGATGAAGGCAGTGTGTCACAAGGATGGATGTGTTGACCAATTAATGGCTAGAGGATGGGGGCAGGTCATGTGATCAAACCTCCAGGAATACATTTAATCAAAGTTGGCGAGGACAGAATGTTGTGAATTTCTATCCTAAACTCACAGTGAGGTTTCTGTAATTTACAGGATATTGGAAGAGGAGGTTTAACAGATGGGAAACTCAAACCAAACGTGACATTGCGATCTGACAGAGTCACTTGATTCACTAGAAACTGAAATTCAGCAGCATCTGGGTGTGGAAGGTAAAAGGTTTGTCTGTTCTGTCTGTGAGGGATGATTTCAGGTCTCAGTGTGACTGGCAAAGACCCAAGATTCACAAACCCTCGTTAGGCCAAATCTGGAGAACGGTGTTCAGTTTTGGACAACAAACCTGTGGAAGAATTGAATGGCCTCGGAGGGAGTTTAGCACAGATTTACCTGAGTGATATCTGAACCCCCCCCCCCGGGGTTAAATTACAAGGCGAGATGAGAGAAAAATGTCAGAGTCAGCTGGCAGCACAGTGACGCAGTGAGTAGCACTGCTGCCTCACGGCGCCGAGGTTCAATCCTGGCTGTGGGTCACTGTCCGTGTGGAGTTTGCACATTCTCCCCGTGTTTGCGTGGGTTTCGCCCCCACAACCAAAGATGTGCAGGTTAGGTGGATTGACCACGTTAAATTGCCCCTGAATTGGAAAAATGAATTGCGTACTCTAAATTTTTTTTTTTTTTTAATTTTAAAACAAAAAATGTCAGTCATTATGGGCACAGAAGGGCATTCGGTCCATTGAGTCCATGCTAGCTCTCTAGTCGGCACGGTGGTTAGCACTGTTGCTTTGCAGCGCCAGGGACCTGGGTTCAATTCCTGGCTTGGGTCACTGTCTGTGCGGAGTCTACACGCTCTCCTCGTGTCTGCGTGGGTTTCCTCCGGGTGCTGCGGTTTCCTCCCACAAGTCCTGAAAAACGTGCTTGTTAGGTGAATTGGACATTCTGAATTCTCCCTCAGTGTACCCGAACAGGCACCGGAGTGTGGTGACTTGGGGATTTTCACAGTAACTTCATTGCAGTGTTAATGTAAGCCTACTTGTGACACTGATAAATATTAATATTATCTGGAGCAATCCAGTCAGAGTCATTCTCCTGCTCTGTCTCTGTACCCTCACAGCTTTATTTCTCTCAGGTTTCTATCCAAGTTTAAAAAAAAATCATTTATTGTGTCTATTTCCAAACACCGTCATAGGCAGCAAGTTTACGGTCATTGCCACTGGCTGTGTAAAAACATTCTTCCTCATACTGAGGAATTGAACAAACGAATGTGATATAAAATAGTTAGTTCAAATATTATTTACAATAATGTAGATGTGAGCCAGTCTGATAGTAGTGTGTTCACAAACAAAGGACAAAGGGATTCAGAAAGCATGGCAAGGAAGGGGGGAAGGGTGCCTCGTGGAGGATGGGAAAAGGATGCTGGGTAACAAGAGGCCTAGGGTTAAGGAATGCGAAGTGAGCCAATCAGGATATATGGCCAGGTCAGGAGGTGTATAGGATGACCTATGGGAATCTTGAATGTGAAACTTGATGACATTTGAATGAGATTTGCAGAGATTTCTTTGTCTCCGATAGCACTCGGTTCTGGAGCTCCAGACGACCGCCTGTGTGTTCTGAATCTCTGTGGAGCGAGTCAGCCTTGCAAGTTGGTTAAAAATAAATAATACTGTACCTACAAATCAATCTCGAGTTTTATTGAGGCCGGACTGACGGGTAAAGAACTCAATGTTGTCATTTGGTGCCGAAACCCGGGATTTCTCCAGATGCGCACCGGCCAGCTGCGAAATCAGAATTAGACTGATGTTGGACAAGGAAAGTGGAAATGAGCCCACAATGTGAGTAGCTGGAAAATGACCACTTTGATATTCCCCTTTTCTCATGGTCTGATTGGTCTGGTCACTCGCGGTTGGTAGGAAAGATCGTCTCGACAAAATCAAAGGTCAGTCTGGGGATTAGAAAATTTAAAAATTCAGTCGATGTAGGTGCGACTGAGGGTTTAAAAAAAACTGATGGGATATCATATTGATAGTTCTGTTAAGGGTTGATTGTGGAATTGATGGCACGTCGGAAGGGCGGTTCAGTTCCACGTGTGTTTTGGAAACTATAGTTGATTAAGCTAAAATTGTATCCTTGGACTAGTGGCGAACAACGCAGTCTTGAGGACTAGTTCAAGATTATGGGGAATTGCTTGGATAACACGAGTGATCCAAAGAGTTCATTGCAAATATTATGTGATATTTATCCAGATAAAGCGAGAGATTTTAGAAAAATGTCAGCAACTTTAAGGAAGAAATTGGGTGATGAATGGCCACTAGGGGGCACTGAAGATCTGGACATCATTAAGAAAATTCAGGGTGAAATCTGGAAAAAGAGCCAAAGTATGAAAGCCAAAGAGTTAATTGGATTATGGAGACAATATTGTCAAGAGGAGAGGGATAAGATCATGTTATCAAGTTGGCAAGAAAATGCCCTTAAAATGGGGATTCCAATTAGTGAAGGGGGAACAGAAAATTCTGGAGATCTTGAAAAAGTAGTGTGCATTCAAAAAACGTGCAAGTAAAGAGAGGGAGACACCTAGCGGGGCAGACCCGAGTAAAACAAATGGGCTACGTAGTTCAATGGCTGGCCTTGCATTGACAGAGGCAGATGATGGCCTAAAGAATTGGACCATGTCGGGTAGAGTCCCGACTGCACCAGTAGCATTGTCTGTACTAATTCCAGAACCACCAGGGTATCATAATTGATATCCAGTCACTGCTCCCAGATTCAAATCATGTCAGACTCTCCAGTCCCTTCGGTTGATAGTTTGGGTCCTATTTCTGCACCTTCACCGTCTGTTAGTGAAGGGGAGCTCTGTTCCACTAGCCCAGTTAGCTCTAGGACCCGATCTCGGACAGTTAGCTCTAGGTCCCGATCTCAGGCAATGAGAGAGGGGCCTGATCCTATCCAGAAACAATTACGCATACCACCTAGATCCCTTAAGACCGATATGGTAGGACAGAAAAGTATGAGAACAAAGAAAGAGGACGGGAATGGTTCTGAGGAGCCGGAGCTCCCCCTATCGGAAGGGAAGGACGTCGAAGTCTTTGAAGAGCCAGAGGAATCCGCTAAAGCACCCCCTAGTGAGACTCTGAGACAGTTGCCGATTCGGGAAATACCCAACCCTGATGCTGCCTGCCCACGATAGACGTTTATCTCCCATGGAGACCCAGTGAGATGAGGGCAATCCCAGACAGGAAGAAATCTCCTGCTGCTTTCGTGGATTATCTGAGAACTACCATCTCAGTTTATCAAGCTGATTCTAGGGACCTCTGGGCCCTAGTCCAGCAGCTTTTAACCACAGCAGAGTACCGCAGTCACCTCAACCACTTGAATTATGCTAGCCACACCGCACTTCAGCAAGCCCAAGCCTTGGACGATGATAGACGGGCACAAATCCTGAATGCGTTGAATGCCACATTTCAAAAGCCCATAAACATCTCTGCTATTTTAGACCTCAAACCTAAAAAGTCTGAGGAGCCAGAGGAATTTATGGAACGTTTTAATGAAATCTACTGTGGGCAGTCAGGCGACTTACTGTACCAAAATGGTCAGAATTCCCCTCAATATTGTGCTATGTTGAGAGGGGGGACAGAGAGGAGGAGGAGGGATGGGGGACAGAGAGAGAGAGGAGGATGGGGGACAGAGAGAGAGGAGGATAGGGGACAGGGAGAGAGGAGGATGGGGACAGAGAGGAGGGGGGGATGGGGGACAGAGAGGAGGGGGGGATGGGGGACAGAGAGAGGAGGATGGGGACAGAGAGAGGAGGAGGGGGGGAACGGGGGACAGAGAGAGGAGAGGGGGTGATGGGGGACAGAGAGGAGTGGGGGGGGTGGGGGACAGAGAGGAGGAGGGGGGGATGGGGGACAGAGAGGAGGAGGGGGGGATGGGGGACAGAGAGAGAGGAGGGGGGGATGGGGGACAGAGAGAGGAGGAGGGGGGATGGGGGACAGAGAGAGGAGGGGGAGGGGGGACAGAGAGGAGGGGGTGTGGGGGACAGAGAGAGGAGATGGGGGGATGGGGGACAGAGAGAGGAGGAGGGGGGGATGGGGGACAGAGAGAGGAGGAGAGGGGGGATGGGGGACAGAAAGAGGATGTGGGGGGATGTGGGACAGAGAGAGGAGGAGGATGGGGGACAGCGAGAGGAGGAGGGGGGGATGGGGGACAGAGAGAGGAGGGGGGACAGAGGGGGGGGAGGGGGGACAGAGAGGGGGAGGGGGGACAGAGAGAGGGAGGGGGGACAGAGAGAGGAGGATGGGGGACAGAGGAGGGACATATAGAGGACGAGGAGGGACAGATAGAGGAGGAGGAGGGACAGATAGAGGAGGAGGGGGGACAGAGAGAGGAGGATGGGGGACAGAGGAGGACGAGGAGGGACAGAGAGAGGAGGAGGGGGGATGGGGGACAGAGAGAGGAGGGTGGGATGGGGGACAGAGAGAGGAGGGGGGGGTGGGGACAGAGAGGAGGGGTGGATGGGGGACAGAGAGAGAAGGGTGGGATGGGGGACAGAGAGAGGAGGAGGGGGGATAGAGAGAGGAGATGGGGGACAGAGAGGGAGGAGGAGGGGGATGGGGGACAGAGAGAGGAGGAGGGGGGATGGGGGACAGAGAGAGGGGGGATGGGGGACAGAGAGAGGAGGGGGGGATGGGGGACAGAGGGAGAGGAGGATGGGGGACAGAGAGAGGAGGATGGGGGATAGAGAGAGGAGGATGGGGGACAGAGGGGGGTGGGGGACAGAGAGAGGAAGGGGGGATGGGGACAGAGAGAGGAGGAGGGGGAGGGAGGACAGAGAGAGGAGGGGGGATGGGGGACAGAGAGAGGGGGAAGGATGGGGGACAGAGAGAGGAGGAGGGGGGATGGGGACAGAGAGGAGGGGGGATGGGGGGACATAGAGAGGAGGGGGGGGATGGGGGACAAAGAGAGGAGGATGGGGGACAGAGAGAGGATGGGGGACAGAGAGAGGAGGGGGGATGGGGGACAGAGGGAGAGGAGGATGGGGGACAGAGAGAGAGGAGGATGGGGGACAGGGAGAGGAGGAGGAGGGGATAGGGGACAGAGGACAGAGAGAGAAGCGGGGGGATAGGGGCCAGAGAGAGATGGGGGGGATAGGGGACAGAGAGGAGGAAGAGGGGGGGATAGGGGACAGAGAGAGGAGACGGGGGACAGGGAGAGGGGGGGGAACAGAGAGAGGAGGATGGGGACAGAGAGAGGAGGGGGGGATGGGGACAGAGAGAGGAGGGGGGGGACAGTGAGAGGAGGAGGGGGGGGGGCTGAGAGAGGAGGAGGAGGGGGGATGGGGACAGAGAGAGGAGGAGGGGGGATGCGGGACAGAGAGAGGAGGGGGGGATGGGAGTCAGAGAGAGGAGGAGGGGGGATGGGGGACAGAGAGAGGAAGGGGGATGGGGGACAGAGTGAGGAGGGGGGGTGGGGGTCAGTGAGAGGAGGGGGGGATGGGGGACAGAGAGAGGAGGAGGGGGGGGGTGGGGGACAGAGAGGAGGGGGGGATGGGGACAGAGAGAGAGGAGGATGGGGGGACGGGGGCAGAGAGAGGAGGGGGGGGCGGGGGGGAAATAAAAATATTGTGCTATGTTAATGCATTGCCTACCACCTTCCGTGGCTACTGCCGTGAAATGTAATAACATGAATTGGACAGAGAGCGACCCTTCCCAGATGGCCCGGGCAGTCAGATTTTATTGGGAGGTGGGTGCAGGCCAGGAAGGAGGCTCAGTTACAAAGTGTTAAGACTGAGTATGTAATGAAAAAGGATGATCTGAGACCCCAACCAGCAGCAGGTACAGTGGCTTACCAGCTGGAACCCCAATATTGTGACCTTGGGTGGGTAAATCAACACGGGGTAGGATATCAAACCCACCCAAATGGACCCTCAGCCCCTCTTTATGGCCCACCGTATGCACCAACAGCTTTACAACTTCCGCCCCCTCTGAGGGGCCATTGGTCTACTGGGAAAAGAGGACGGGGCAGATATAGAGGAAACTATGCATGCTTTAATTGTGGCCGTACAGATCACTGGCATCAGAGTTTAAAAGATGGGCAGCAGAAGGAGACTACACGACCCAAAGGCATGGGTACCCACCAAGGGGAGGACAGACGAGATACACCGACTTCTCCCAGGCAAACCCTTTCCCTATCTGTGCCTACCCGGACAAATCTCTGTCCCTGCTTACCCGGACAAATCCCTGTCCGTGCTTACCCAGACAAAACCCTGTCCGTGCTTACCCAGACAAAACCCTGTCCGTGCTTACCCGGACAAATCCCTGTCCCTGCTTACCCGGACAAATCCCTCGCCGTGCTTACCCGGACAAATCCCTGACCGTGCTTACCCGGACAAATCCCTGTCCTGGCTTACCCGGACAAATCCCTGTCCCTGCTTACCCGGGCAAATCCCTGTCCCTGCTTACCCGGGCAAATCCCTGTCCGTGCTTACCCAGATAAATCCATGTCCGTGCTTACCCAGACAAATCCCTGTCCCTGCTTACCCGGACAAATCCCTTTCCCTTCTTACCCGGACAAATCCCTTTCCCTTCTTACCCGGACAAATCCCAGTCCGTGCTTACCCGGACAAATCCCAGTCCGTGCTTACCTGGACAAATCCCAGTCCGTGCTTACCCGGACAAATCCCTGTCCGTGCTTACCCGGACAAATATCTGTCCGTGCTTTCCCGGACAAATCCCTGTCCGTGCTTTCCCGGACAAATCCCTGTCCCTGCTTACCCGGACAAATCCCTGTCCCTGCTTACCCGGACAAATCCCTGTCCCTGCTTACCCGGACAAATCCCTGTCCGTGCTTACCCGGACAAATCCCTGTCCCTGCTTACCCGGACAAATCCCTGTCCCTGCTTACCCTGACAAATCCCTGTCCCTGCTTACCCGGACAAATCCCTGTCCGTGCTTACCCAGACAAAACTCTGTCCGTGCTTACCCGGACAATTATAGGTTTCTATGAGATCCCCCCTCATTCTACTGAACTCCAGCAAATACAATCCTAACTGATTCAACCTAACCTGCACATCTTTGAACTGTGGGAGGAAACTGGAGCGCTCAGAGGAAATCCACACAGACTCAGGGAGAAAGTGCAAACTCCATACAGTCAGGGTGGGAATTGAACCCGGGTCCCTGGTGCTGTAAGGCAGCAGTGCTAACCACTGTGCCACCCCCTATCTTGCAACCCTCAAGAGAAAAACAAATCCTCATCTCCATCTGAAATGGGTGAACCCTCACTTTGCAACAGTGACCCCCTTGTTCCAGATTCTCCCACAAGAGGAAACATCCTCTCCACATCCACCCTGTCAAGACCCCTCAGGATCTTATATAGTTCAATCCAGGTTTTACCCAAAACTTTAAATCAGTGTCCTGGCTGCTTGTGCGACCAGTGAATGAAAACAGAGTTTCTTTGTCCACCCAATGGAAACTTGGCATAATCTTGTGTACCTGAATCAAATCTCCCCTCAACCTCCTTTGCTGGAACCATTCTGGTAAATCTCCTCTGCACCTTCTCCAAGAACCTTCACATTCTTCCTGAAGAGTGGTGACCAGAGCTTTATAAAGATTCATAGAATAGAATTAGAACCATAGAATTCCTGCAGTGCAGAAGGAGGCCATTCGGCCCATCAAGTCTGCACCGATTCTCTGAAAGGGCAGCCTGCCAAGGCCCATACCCCTGTCCCTGTAACCCCATAGCCCCACCTAACCTGCACATCCCTGGACACTAAGGGGCAACTTATCAAGGCCAATCCACCTAATTTGCCCGTCTTTGGACTGTTGGAGGAAACCTGAGCACCGGGCGGAAACCCACGCAGACACAGGGAGAAAGTGCAAACTGCACACAGACAGTCACTAAGGCCGGAATTGAACCCGGATCCCTGGCGCTGTGAGGCAGCAGTGCCAATCACTGCCACCAGAAGCATAGTTTTGGTATCAATATTACTGTTCATGAAGCTCAAGATCGAATTTGCTTTGCCAACTACTCTCTTAATATGTCTTGTAGATACACAAAACCCCTCTTCACCTCTTTCTCCACCCGAAGAGGCCAGTTGGGTTTTTACAACAAATGAGACGTTTTCATGGTCACTTTTTTTCCCAATGTCAGCCCCACAAATGACCAGATTCATTCAGCTCAATTTCACAACCTACCTTTTGTGTTTTTGTGGGTTTTCTCTCATTCCCTATTTTCTGTTTTAGATCAGTTTCACAGGGTGTTCGGAGGGGAGGCTTCAAAGTCCGGAAACTCAAACCAAGCATCACATCAGGATCTGACCGAGTCCTCAATTTATCATATCCTGAATATCATTGGATTTTGAACATGGAAGGAAAAAGCACCGTTCACAGTGGGGAGAAACCATCATCAGGCCTCACGAGACAGAAATGCAGTCACACGGAGGAGAAACCGTGGAAATGTGCGGACTGTGGGAAAGGATTAACTTCCCCATCCAAGCTGGAAATTCATCGACGCAGTCACACTGGGGAGAGACCATTCACCTGCTCCAAGTGTGGGAAGGGGTTCACTCAGTCATCCTCACTGTCCACACACCAGCGAATTCACACTGGGCAGAGACCATTCATCTGCTCCATGTGTGGGAAGGGATTCAGTGATTCATCCTCCCTGCAGAAACACCAGCGAATTCACACTGGGGAGAGACCATTCCCCTGCTCGAAGTGTGGGAAGAGATTCACTCGGTCATTCCACCTTCGAAGACACGAGCGAGTTCATACTGGGGAGAGACCATTCACCTGCTCAGAGTGTGGGAAGGGATTTACTATTTCAGACCACCTGCTGAGTCACCAGCGAGTTCACACTGATGAGAGACCATTTCAATGTCCAGACTGCGGGAATTGCTTTAAAAGTTCTGGGAATCTGATGTGCCATCAACGTGTTCACACTGACGAGAGACCGTTCGGGTGCTCTCACTGCGGGACTGGGTTCAGACGATCATCTGACCTCAATGTACATCAGCGAATTCACATCGGAGAGAGGCCATTCACCTGCTCCGAGTGTGGGAAGAGATTCAGTGATTCATCCAACCTGCTGAAGCACCAGCGAATTCACACTCTGGAGAGGCCATTCGCCTGCTCCCACTGTGGGAAGGGATTCACCACTTCATCCCAGCTACTAAAACACCAACGAGGCCACAAGTAATCACAGCGATTGGATTTTGCAGTTCAGGACTGAACCATGTTCATTTGGGTCTCTTTCTGCTGATAACAACCTCCAGTCCATTTACAGGTGCTAATATTTTGGCTAAAAGTCAAATAAATTAGATTTGTGTTAAATACACAGCATCTTGAAACTTTTTAATATCTCTGACACAAGTTAGTTCCTTTTGAAGTACTCTTGCTCTCCCCGTTTCTTCCATCCTCACCTCCAACAAGACGTGTGCGGAGCTTGTGGAGCTTCTTTGTGACTGAGATTGAGTAAATCCGATCAGCTGCCTCTGCTGCTTCCCTCCCTTCCACAAACCCACTGGACCAAACTGTCTATAAATTTCATCCTTTCCTGAGCCCTGAACCCACATCTTTCTCTAGTTTTTCTCCCATCTCCCCTCATGCCCTCTAAGAGTTCATCTTGTCCATGAGACCCAGTTCCTGCTCCATCGACCCTATTCCCACTAAGCTACTGATCAGCCAACCACCCTGTGTCCATGGATATTGTCAACATTTCTCTCTCTTCAGCTACTGTCCCTCTGTCCTCCAAATCTGCCATCATCACCCCCTCCTCAATAAAACAAACCCTTGACCCTGCCATCCTTACAAATTACTGCCCCATCTTCAACCTCCCTCTCCTCTCCAAACTCTTTGAACATGTTGTCACCTCCCAAATTCTTGACTATCTTTCCCAGAATTCCCATGTTTGAGCCCTTCAATCAGGTCTCTGCCCTGTCATCGTAGTGAAATACAAGAGACAAACTGAATCTTACCCGGAGAGAAAGACAGACAATCCGGTAGTTTGGATCCAACACGGATATGTTCATAAAGCCAGAAGACAAGGGTAGCAGCACAGTCATTATCGAGAGACAACAATACCTGCTGGAGACAGACAACTAAACAACACGAATCACAACACCAAGCTACCTAGACCCATATACCCGAGACAGGAAGGAGATTTGGAGACGGATTGGAAGAACTCAGACTCCAGACACATTAACCAAAAACAGATGGAATATCTGAGGGGACAATGGGCAGAACGAAGGAAGTTTTACATGTTCCCTAAAATATACAAACACCCTAACACATGGACAGTACCAAGGAAATACCACCAACCAGACCCATCAGATTGTGAGAGCGAAAATCCTACAAAGTAGCTGAAACATCAACACACTGCTCCGAGTAGTTGATGGTACAGTGGTTCAATAAATATAATTAGTGGATTAAAAATGTGTGTAATGTAGAGTGAAAACAGAAAATGCTAGATTAACCCAACTGGCCTGACTGCATCATAGAATCCCGACAGTGCAGAAGGAGGCCATTCGGCCCATCAGGTTTGCACCTACCCCACAAAAGAGCACCAGGACAGGTGTTAGATTTGGAGGTAGGTGAGCACTTTGGTGATAGTGACCACAATTTGATTAAGTTTACTTTAGTGATGGAAAGGGATAGATATATACTGCAGGGCAAGAGTTATATCTGGGGGAAAGGCAATTATGCGATGAGGCAAGACTTAGGATGCATCGGATGGAGAGGAAAACTGCAGAGGATGGGCACAATGGAAATGTGGAGCTTGTTCAAGGAACAGCTACTGCGTGTCCTTGATAAGTATGTACCTGTCAGGCAGGGAGGAACTGGTCGAGCGAGGGAACCGTGGTTTATGAAAGCAGTCGAAACACTTGTCCAGAGGAAGAAGGAGGCTTATGTAAAGATGAGACACGAAGGTTCAGTTAGGGCGCTCAAGAGTTACAAGTTAGCTAGGAAGGAACTAGAGAGCTAAGAAGAGCCAGGAGGGGACATGAGAAGTCTTTGGCAGGTAGGATCAAGGATAACCCTAAAGCTTTCTATAGATATGTCAGGAATAAAAGAATGACTAGGGTAAGAGTAGGGCCAGTCAAGGACAGGAGTGGGAAGTTGTGCGTGGAGTCCGAGGAGATAGGAGAGGTGCTAAATGAATATTTTTCATCAGTATTCACACAGGAAAAAGACAATGTTGTCGAGGAGAATACTGAGATTCAGGCTACGAGACTAGGAAGGGCTTGAGGTTCAAAAGGAGGAGGTGTTAGCAATTCTGGAAAGTGTGAAAATAGATAAGTACCCTGGGCCGGATTGGATTTATCCTGGGATTCTCTGGGAAGCTAGGGAGGAGATTGCTGAGCCTTTGGCTTTGATCTTTTAGTCATCTTTGTCTGCAGGAATACTGCCAGAAGACTGGAGGATAGCAAATGTTGTCCCCTTGTTCAAGAAGGGGAATAGAGACAACCCCGGTAACTAGACCAGTGAGTCTTACTTCTGTTGTGGGCAAAGTCTTGGAAAGGTTTATAAGAGATAGGATGTATAATCATCTGGAAAGGAATAATTTGATTAGAGATAGTCAACATGGTTTTGTGAAGGGTAGGTCGTGCTCACAAACCTTATTGAGTTCTTTGAGAAGGTGACCAAATAGGTGGATGAGGGTAAAGCAGTTGATGTGGCGTATATGGATTTCAGTAAAGCGTTTGATAAGGTTCCCCACGATAGGCTACTGCAGAAAATACGGAGGCATGGGATTCAGGGTGATTTAGCAGTTTGGATCAGAAATTGGCTAGCTGCAAGGAGACAAAGAGTGGTGGTTGATGAGAAATGTTCAGACTGACTTCCGGGTGCGGCTATACAGAGCTAGGTCATATATTCGGTAGCTCCCGCTTCGAATGGACTTTTGGGCTCTTTTACAAGGCCCCCACGGCATTTATTTGACATTTCCCGGTGTGGGAAGAAGACTGTAACATTCCCCTGACAGTGTCCCCCAGGAATGTTATGTCTTTTGGTTACCAGACCCGGCAGAAACAGTAAAAGATTAGTCTGTAACTGCAGGGGAGAGAGGAGCGGGGGAAGGGCAAGCTTAAAGCTGCAACCTGACTTGAGGGCCTCTAATAAAGGTGAATTCTAGCAGCAGAGGGAACAACTGTGAAGAGATCTACCAAGGCCATTGAAGAAGCGGGGACGAGGCTTCCGGTGGCGGCCATGGAGGAGTAGGTCGTGCATTCGGCAGCTCCCGTCTGGAACTTACTCTCTGACCTTTGGTCAAAGAGAAGAAATTGGTAGATGTTGAGTCTGGAGAAGGGTGTGGAGATAGCCTGGGTCACATTGAGATCCAAAAAGACGAGGTGTTGGGTGTCTTAAAAAATATTAAGGTAGATAAGTCCCCAGGGCCTGATGGGATCTACCCCAGAATACTGAAGGAGGCTGGAGAGGAAATTGCTGAGGCCTTGACGGAAATCTTTGGATCCTCACTGTCTTCAGGGGATGTCCCGGAGGACTGGAGAATAGCCAATGTTGTTCCTCTGTTTAAGAAGGGTAGCAAGGATAATCCCGGGAACTACAGGCCGGTGAGCCTTACTTCAGTGGTAGGGAAATTACTGGAGAGAATTCTTCGAGACAGGATCTACCCCCATTTGGAAGCAAATGGACGTATTAGTGAGAGGCAGCATGGTTTTGTGAAGGGAGGTCGTGTCTCACTAACTTGATAGAGTTTTTCGAAGAGGTCACTAAGATGATTGATGCAGGTAGGGCAGTGGATGTTGTCTATATGGACTTCAGTAAGGCCTTTGACAAGGTCCCTCATGGTAGACTAGTACAAAAGGTGAAGTCACACGGGATCAGGGGGGAGCTGGCAAGGTGGATACAGAACTGGCTAGGTCATAGAAAGCAGAGAGTAGCAATGGAAGGATGCTTTTCTAATTGGAGGGCTGTGACCAGTGGTGTTCCACAGGGATCAGTGCTGGGACCTTTGCTCTTTGTAGTATATATAAATGATTTGGAGGAAAATGTAACTGGTCTGATTAGTAAGTTTGCAGACGACACAAAGGTTGGTGGAATTGCGGATAGCGATGAGGACTGTCAGAGGATACAGCAGGATTTAGATTGTTTGGAGACTTGGGCGGAGAGATGGCAGATGGAGTTTAATCCGGACAAATGTGAGGTAATGCATTTTGGAAGGTCTAATGCTGGTAGGGAATATACAGTGAATGGTAGAACCCTCAAGAGTATTGAAAGTCAAAGAGATCTAGGAGTACAGGTCCACAGGTCATTGAAAGGGGCAACACAGGTGGAGAAGGTAGTCAAGAAGGCATACGGCATGCTTGCCTTCATTGGCCGGGGCATTGAGTATAAGAATTGGCAAGTCATGTTGCAGCTGTATAGAACCTTAGTTAGGCCACACTTGGAGTATAGTGTTCAATTCTGGTCGCCACACTACCAGAAGGATGTGGAGGCTTTAGAGAGGGTGCAGAAGAGATTTACCAGAATGTTGCCTGATATGGAGGGCATTAGCTATGAGGAGCGGTTGAATAAACTCGGTTTGTTCTCACTGGAACGAAGGAGGTTGAGGGGAGACCTGATAGAGGTCTACAAAATTATGAGGGGCATAGACAGAGTGGATAGTCAGAGGCTTTTCCCCAGGGTAGAGGGGTCAATTACTAGGGGGCATAGGTTTAAGGTGAGAGGGGCAAGGTTTAGAGTAGATGTACGAGGCAAGTTTTTTACGCAGAGGGTAGTGGGTGCCTGGAACACGCTACCGGAGGAGGTGGTGGAAGCAGGGACGATAGTGACATTTAAGGGGCATCTTGACAAATACATGAATAGGATGGGAATAGAGGGATACGGACCCAGGAAGTGTAGAAGATTGTAGTTTAGTCGGACAGCATGGTCGGCACGGGCTTGGAGGGCCGAAGGGCCTGTTCCTGTGCTGTACATTTCTTTGTTCTTTTTTGTTCTTGTTCTTTTTCAGCAGTTTTCACAGACTTTTTGGGGCATATTGGTGAAGCCAACACGGCCAAAAGGATTCCCTCTCAAGACTTCCGGTTGCGGCTATGCAGAGCTAAGTCGCACATTCGGCGGCTCCCGCAAAAACGGACTTTTGGGCTCTTTTCAGGGCCCCCAAGGGCACTTTTTTCAACGTTTCTCGGTGTGGGAAGGAGTTAATAAAAACTCCCCATCAGTATATAGTTTTAACTAGGAGCGGGGTGACAAAAAAGGTGGTGGTGGACCAGAAGAAAGGGGGGAAGAAGGACAAAATGGCGGCGGGCGGAGACTAGGCAGCGTGGAGGCAGTGGGCGGAGGTGCAACAGGAGGGTATCCAGCGCTGCGTCAGAGAGATTAAAACGGACCTGCTAGAGCCGATGAAGGCTTCTATTGATAATCTGCTGAAGACACAGACGGCCCAGGGGGTGGCGATCTGAGAGGCTCGACAAAAGATCTCTGACAATGAGGACGAGATCTTAGACCTGGCGGTAAAGGTGGAGGCGCATGAGGCGCTCCACAAGAAATGGCAGGAGCGGTTCGAGGAGTGGAGAATCGGTCGAGGCGGAAGAATCTGCGGATTCTGGGCCTCCCGGAGGGGCTGGAGGGGCCGGACGTGGGGGCCTACGTGGTCACCATGTTGAACTCGCTGATGGGAGCGGGGTCCTTCCAGGGGCCCCTGGAGCTGGAAGGGGCCCATAGAGTGTTGGCGAGGAGGCCCAAGGCTAACGAGCCTCCGCGGGAGGTGCTGGTGTGGTTCCATCGGTTCGTCGATCGGGAGTGTGTGCTCAGGTGGGCCAAGAAGGAGAGGAGCAGCAGGTGGGAGAACGCGGAGGTTCGGATATATCAGGACTGGAGTGCGGAGGTGGCGAACAGGAGGGCCGGGTACAATCGAGCGAAGGCGGTGCTGCATAGGAAGGGGGTGAGGTTTGGCATGTTGCAGCCGGCGCGACTGTGGGTTACCTCCAAGGACCGGCACCATTATTTTGAGTCTCCGGAGGAGGCGTGGGCCTTTGTTCAGGCCGAGAAGCTGGACACAGACTGAGGGTCAGGATGGGCGATTGGGGACTGCGGTGGATATGTTATGCCTATTTTTGGTTCGCCAGGGGGGGGGCCTTTGCATTGTTTTGGGTTTCTTTTTCTCTGTGTTTTTCTCTTTCGGGTTGGGGAGGGTGGATGGGGCGGGTTGGGCACTGTTTTGGTTGGTGGCGGGGCCTGGTAGGTGGAGAGCGCGGGCTTTTTTCCCGCGCTGAAGGCTGGGGGGGCGGGGCCGGGACGGGGAAGCGAGGATTGTTTCCCGCGGTTAGAACGGAGGGGGGAGGGAGAGAGCCTGTCTATGGGGAGCGGGAGAAGAGGGTGTGCCACACAATGGGAGGAGTCGAAGGGGAGGCGGGAGTGGCCGGGGTCAGCAGCAGTCAGCTGACTTGCGGAAGTGCAATGGGGGGGAGTAAACCAGCGAGGATGGGTCCTAGCCGGGGGGGGGGGGGGGGGGGGGGCGGGGGCCGGCATTGTGGCAGATAAAGGCGGTAGGTACATAGTGGTAAGTTGCAGGGAGAGAGGGTGGTACTGGTCAATGTGTATGCTCCGAACTGGGATGATGCGGGTTTTATGCGGCCTATGTTGGGTCGGATCCCAGACTTGGAAGTGGGGGGCCTGATAATGGGGGGAGACTTTAACACGGTGTTGGATCCGGCACTGGATCGCTCCAGGTCTAGGACGGGTAGGAAGCCGGCGGCGGCTAGAGTGTTGAGGGGTTTTATGGACCAAATGGGAGGGGTGGACCCTTGGAGATTTGCAAGGCCAGGGGCTAGGGAATTTTCATTTTTCTCACATGTCCATAAGGCTTATTCTAGAATCGACTTTTTCATTTTGAGTAGGGCGCTGATAGCGAGAGTAGAGGATACCGAGTATTCGGCAATAGCCATTTCGGACCACGCCCCGCATTGGGTAGACGTGGAGATGGGGAGGAGAGGGACCAGCGCCCCCTGTGGCGCTTGGAGGTGGGGCTGTTGGTGGACGGGGAGGTGAGCGAGCGTGTCCGAGGAAGTATAGAGAGGTACTTGGAGACCAATGACAACGGGGAGGTCCGAGTGGGGATGGTATGGGAGGCACTGAAGGTGGTGGTGAGGGGAGAGCTGATCTCCATTCGGGCCCACAAGGAGCGGGAGGAGAGGGAGAGGCTGGTGGGGGAGATGGTGAGGGTAGACAGGAGGTATGCGGAAGGGCCTGAGGAAGGATTGTTGAGGAAGAGGCATAGCCTCCAGGCCGAATTAGACCTGGTGACCACCAGGAAGGCGGAGGTGCAGTGGAGGAAGGCACAGGGGGCGATTTACGAGGCTGGAGAAAATGCAAGCCGGATGCTGGCGCATCAGCTTCGGAAGCGGGACGCAGCTAGGGAGATTGGGGGAGTTAAGGACAAGGGAGGGACTGTGGTGCAGTGGGGTTTGGCATCAATGGGGTCTTCAGGGACTTTAACGAGGAATTGTAGCGATCCGAGCCCCCACGGGAGGAGGGAGGGATGGACCGCTTCCTGGACCAATTGAGTTTCCAAAGGTGGAAGAGGGACTGGTGGTGGGATTGGGGGGCCCCGATTGGGCTGGAGGAGCTGATCAAAGGGATAGGAAGCATGCAGGCGGGGAAGGCACCGGGGCCGGACGGTTTCCCGGTCGAATTCTATGAAACATATATGGACCTGTTGAGCCCGCTGTTCGTTAGGACCTTTAATGAGGCAAGGGAGGGGGGGGGCTTTACCCCCGACGATGTCCCGGGCACTGATCTTGATCCTGAAGCAGGACTAGGATCCCCTGCAATGTGGGTCTTACAGACCGATTTCCTTGCTAAATGTAGATGCCAAGGTGCTGGCGAAGGTCTTAGCCACGAGGATTGAGGATTGTGTACCGCAGATCATCCATGAAGACCAGACGGGGTTTGTGAAGGGGAGACAGTTGAACGCGAATGTGCGGGGGCTTTTGAACGTTATCATGATGCCGGCGAGGGAGGGGGATGCGGAGATAGTGGTGGCGATGGACGCTGAGAAATCCTTCGACAGGGTAGAGTGGGGGTACCTGTGGGAGGTGCTGAAGAGGTTCGGGTTTGGGGAGGGGTTTGTCAGGTGGGTTAGGCTGTTGTATGAGGTCCCGATGGCGAGTGTGGCCACAAACAGGAGGAGGTCCGAGTACTTTCGGTTGCACCGAGGGACGAGACAGGGGTGTCCCCTGCCCCCCCCTGCTCTTCGCACTGGCGATTGAACCCCTGGCTATGGCACTGAGAGAGTTGAGGAACTGGAGGGGGTTGGTGCGGGGTGGGGAGGAGCATAGGGTGTCGCTTTATGCGGACAACCTGCTGCTGTATGTGGCGGACCCGGTGGGAGGAATGCCAGAGGTAATGAGGATCCTGAGGGAATTCGGGGACTTTTCGGGGTACAAGCTCAATATGGGGAAGGGTGAGCTGTTCGTAGTTCAGCTAGGGGACCAGGAGAGGGGGATTGGCGAGCTCCCACTAAAAAGGGCGGAGAGGAGCTTCAGATATTTGGGGGTCCAGGTGGCCAGGAGCTGGGGGGCCCTGCATAGGCTTAACTTTACAAGGCTGGTGGAGCAAATGGAGGAGGAGTTCAAGAGGTGGGACGCGTTGCTGCTGTCCTTGGTGGGTAGGGTGCAGTCAATCAAAATGATGGTGCTCCCAAGGTTTTTGTTCCTGTTCCAGTGCCTCCCCGTGTTTATCCCAAAGGCTTTTTTCAGGCGTGTTAACAGGAGTATGATGGGGTTTGTGTGGGCGCGAGGGACTCCGAGGGTGAGAAGGGTGTTCCTGGAGCGGAGTAGAGATAGGGGGGGCTGGCGCTGCCCAACCTCTGTGGATACTACTGGGCCGCCAATGCGACGATGGTGCGCAAGTGGGGTATGGAGGGAAGATCTTCTGAGGAAAGGCTGAGGGACTTGAGGCTGTTTTCGTTAGAGAGAAGAAGGTTAAGAGGTGACTTAATTGAGGCATACAAGATGATGAGAGGATTAGATAGGGTGGACAGTGAGAACCTTTTTCCTCAGATGGTGATGTCCGCACGAGGGGACATAGCTTTAAATTGAGGGGAGATAGATATAGGACAGATGTCAGAGGTAGGTTCTTTACTCAGAGAGTAGTAAGGGCGTGGACCGGCTCCGGCCAGAGCGAGAAGCCGCTCAGTGATCTTCCCCGCTCCCCTCTCCCTACGGCGACTGGCTGGTCCAAAAAGAGATCGGGAGCGACCGCTGGCGGCAGCCGCACTGTACTTGCTGTGGACAGCTCGGGTCAGCAGCGCTTTCTGCGCTTGCGCGCTGGGCCTACAGCTGAGGGAGTGGGGGAGGGGACTTTGCAAAATGTCTTCCCATCATTTTCTTCCCAGTCCTGCAGTTTGATTTGAAATAGCCGAGCATTGGATTTTAGCTTCACACACAGACTTCAAAACTTCCTCTTCTACCCAATATCTGTAAGTAAAACACTTTCTTTCTCCCTCTGGGAAATACAGAGAGTTGTGGGAATCTGGAACTGGAATTAGAGACAAATCTGCTGAGGGGGGAAATGCTGAGATTTTGTGGAACCAGTTTTTATTATCTGAGATATTTCAAGTCAAATTTATTCTGGCTATTCAAATACTATTTGTCAATAAATTATTCATTTGTGTTTTTCGTTTGAGTGTTAAGGTAAATAAAAACCTTCTTCTTTGATTTATTCCATTGTCTGGCCATTTAGAATTTTTCTATTCTGTAATATACTGGATGAATTGATACATTCAGGAGGGTAATTGGGAGGGTGTATGTTAGGTACAGCAGAGTGAGAGTGGAGGGTTGGAGGTTTACAGCTTTTGTGGAAGGAGAGGGGAAAGAATGTCCCATAGCAACTAAAATTGTCAATTGAATTTCTCTCCCATATTGACAGTGGTGACTTGTAAACTCCCTTTACAGGATATCAGAAGTGGAGGATTTGCAGTCAGAAATCTCCAATGAAACAGCATGTCCAAATCTGACAGAGTCACTCGATTCATCGGGACCTGAATTTCATCAGCTTTTGAATCTAGAAGGAAAATGATTGTTCTGTCTGCTTCAAAGCATTTTAACCATCAATGTGACTGGAAAAGCACCAAGACACACAACCGAGTGAGAGTGTTCCAGTGAACTGACTGTTTCACAGCTTGAAAAAACATCACACCATTCACAGCGGATTGAAACCCAACAATTGGAACTGTTCTTCCAACTAACCTGGAGAGACACAAGAAAACCGACACCATGAAGAAACCGTGGAAATGTGGGGAATGTGGGAAGGTCTTCCATTTCCCGTCTGGGCTGGAAGCTCATCTACATATTCACACTGGGGAGAGGCCTTTCACCTGCTCTATGTGTGGGAGGGGATTCACTCAGTCATCCCATCTGCAAACACACAAATGAGTTCACACTGGGGAGAGACCATTCACCTGCTCCATGTGTGGGAAGGGATACATTGATTCATCTGCCTTGCTGTTACACCAGCGTGTTCACACTGGGGAGAGGCCCTTTACCTGCTCCAATTGTGGGAAGAAATACATTGATTCATCCAGCCTGCTGGTACACCAATGAGTTCACACTGGGGAGAGGCCATTTACCTGCTCTAAGTGTGGCAAGGGATTCAATCAGTCATCCTGCCTTAAGACGCACCAGCGTCTTCACACCAGTGAGAAGCCATTCACATGCTCCACGTGTGAGAAGAGATTCAGTGATTCATCCAGCCTGCTGACCCACTGGCACATTCACACTGGGGAGAGCCCATTCACCTGCTCCGACTGTGGGAAAAAATTTACGACTTCATCCAACCTGCAGAGACACCAGCGCATTCACACTGGAGAGAGGCCGTTCACCTGCTCTCAGTGTGGGAAAGGATTCACTCAGTTATCCAGCCTCCTGAAACACCAGCAAGTTCACAGTGGGGAGAGGCCATTCACCTGCTCCGACTGTGAGAAAGGATTTATTGATTCATCCCACCTGCTGAGACACCAGCGTGTTCACCAGTGATGACAGGGGTTGGATTCTGCTGTTACTCACATCCAGGACTGGGCCATGTTCATTCTGACAGTGGGTGAAGAGGGAGGTCGGAGGGTTTCTTTCTGCTGGACTGGCCGGTCCCATGACTCTGCTTTTATCCTGGATAGTAAATAGTGTTTTCCTACCACTGCAGTTAGATCTAAAATAAATACTCAGTTCCATTGAGTCTACAGCACTCTGTTGGCCTTTATTGGTAGAGGGATTGAGTTCCGGAGTCGGGAGGTCATGTTGCAGCTGTACAGAACTCTGGTACGGCCGCATTTGGAGTATTGCGTACAGTTCTTGTCACCGCATTATAGGAAGGACGTGGAGGCTTTGGAGTGGGTGCAGAGGAGATTTACCAGGATGTTGCCTGGTATGGAGGGAAAATCTTATGAGGAAAGGCTGATGGACTTGAGGTTGTTTTCGTTGGAGAGAAGAAGGTTAAGAGGAGACTTAATAGAGGCATACGAAATGATCAGGGGGTTGGATAGGGTGGACAGTGAGAGCCTTCTCCCGCGGATGGATATGGCTGGCACGAGGGGACCTAACTTTAAACTGAGGGGTAATAGATATAGGACAGAGGTCAGAGGTAGGTTCTTTACGCAAAGAGTAGTGAGGCCATGGAATGCCCTACCTGCTACAGTAGTGAACTCGCCAACATTGAGGGCATTTAAAAGTTTATTGGATAAACATATGGATGATAATGGCATAGTGTAGGTTAGATGGCTTTTGTTTCGGTGCAACATCGTGGGCCGAAGGGCCTGTACTGCGCTGTATTGTTCTATGTTCTATGGTTCATTCCACAGGAAATGCCTGATTCAATCAGAGTCAACCTGCCTGGTTTGAATTTAAACAAAGCTTGTCTCATCAGTTAACTGGTGCACTCTCCATGGCAATGCCTCTCCACGGCAACGCCTCCCCATGGCAATGCCTCCCCATGGCAATGCCTCCCCATGGCAACACCTCTACCAATCAGAGTCCACTTACCAACAAATCAACACTCTCTTCTCTTGAAGTTTAAATTGTTGTTCCCTTTAAATTTTCTATTCGTGCGAATGTCCTGATGAGTGGAAGATGAAAAGCTTCAACTCTTATCTCGATTACTGTTTTAATTACCTACCAGTCTGTAATGCTTGAGTAAGAAGTGAGCCTTCATTGAGTTACAATTACTTAATCAGTAGTTATAGTGAAAGGCTCACTTTTATTTGTTGTAAAAATGTAAAAGCCTAATTGTTGTGTATGTAAAGAATGTGCAATGAGGATAAATGTACTGGCAAGAGAGACCTTCCAACTCTGATTAACCTCAACATTTGAAACGGTATGAATAAGGAATTGTACAGAATCAGATAAAGGGATATTATGAAACAGTTCAATTGTATTCCTGTCCAAGATAATGAGAGATGGTGATATAAGTAATTACCATCCAGTCATAAATTAATCTAGTGATCAAATTGAACAATTTTCATGTTGCAACAGGCCCAACTCTTGCCTTTGACAATGTGCCGCCTAGGAGACTGTTAAATACGTTTAAGAGCCCATGGTGTTAAGGGTAAGATCCTGGCATAGATAGGGGATTGGCTGACTTGCAGAAGGCAGAGAGTGGTGATAAAGGTGTCTTTTTCAGGATGGCCACCGGTGACTAGTGGTTAGCCTAGGGTCTGTGCTGGGACCACAAATTTTCACAAAGTACATTAATGATCTGGAAGAAGGAACTGAAGGCACTGTTTGCAGATGATAAAAAGATCTGTAGAGGGACGGGTTGTATTGATGGGGCTGCAGAAGGATTTGGATAGGCTAGGCGAGTGAGCGAAAAGTGGCAGCTGGAATACAATGTGGAAAAGTGTGAGGTTATGCACTTTGGAAGGAGGAATTTAGGCATAGACGATTTTCTAAATGGGAAAATGCTTATGAAATCAGAAGCACAAAGGGACTTGGGAGTCCTTATTCAGGATTCTCTTAAGGTTAACGCGCAGGTTCAGTCGGCAGTTAGGAAGGCAAATGCAATGTTAGCATTCATGTCAAGAGGCAAGAATACAAGGCCAGGGATGTACTTCTGAGTCTGTATAAGATCTAATCAGACCCCATTTTGAGTATTGTGAGCAGTTCTGGGCCCGTGTCTAAGGAAGGATGTGCTGGCCTTGGAAAGGGTCCAGAGAAGGTTCACAAGAATGATCCCTGGAATGAAGAGCTTCTCGTATGAGGAACGGTTGAGGACTCTGGGTCTGTACTCGTTGGAGTTTAGAAGGATGAGGGGGGATCTTATTGAAACTTATAGGGTACAGCAAGGCCTGGATAGAATGGACGTGGTGAGGATGTTTCCACTTGTAGGAAAAACTAGAACCAGTGGACACAATCTCAGACTAAAGGAATGATCCTTTAAAACAGAGATGAGGAGGAATTTCTTCAGCCCGAGGGTGGTGAATCTGTGGAACTCAATGCCGCAGAAAGCTATGGAGGTCAAATCACTGAGTGTCTTTCAGACAGCGATAGATAGATTCTTGATTAACAAGGGGATCAGGGGTTATGGGGGGAAGGCAGGAGAATGGAGATGAGAAAAATATCAGACATGATTGAATGGTGGAGCAGACTCGATGGGCCGAGTGGCCTAATTCTGCTCCTATGTCTTATGGTCTTATGGTGAGCTCATGGTCACTTTGGAGGATAAAATGAGGTTCCAACGGTCTTGTTAGCCAAGTGCAAAAGACTACCGAGGCTACGTTCCACAGAAATTGCTGTCAGAGAAGGAGCCTGAGAGGGTTAGGCTTCTACAGATTGGTCACCTGCATGACGTTGTGAAGGTCAATGTCTCAAAGTTGTTCAGTAAACCTTTATCTTTGAATAAACTTATTTATCTTGGGGATCACTGCACAATGTTCAGTGCCATTCACACCTCCTCAGATACTCAAGCAGTTCATTTCCAAATGCAACAAGACCTGGACAATATCCAGACGGGTTGATAAGTGGCAAGTAACATTCAAGCCAGTCAAGTGCCAGGCAATGGCCATTTCCAACAAGAGAGAATCTAACCAATGCCCCTTGACATTCAATGGCATTACCACCTCTGAACAGTGCTAACCACGGTGCCGCCCATAAATGTAATGGAATACTCTGCCTTTGCCTGAGTGGAGCTCCCAACAACAGGCAAGAAGCTTGACACCATCCAGGACAAAGCAGCCCACTTGATTGGCACCCCATCCACAAACATTCACTCCTTCCACTACTAACAAACAGTGTGCAATAGTATGTAACATCTACAATATGCACTGGTGAAACTCACCAAAGCTCCTTAGACTTTCCAAACCCCCAACCACGACCATCCAGTAGGACAAAGACAACAGATATATGAAAACACCACCACCTGGAAGTTCACCTCCAAATCACTCACCATCCTAACTTCGAAATATATTACCATTCTGTCACTGGAACTCCCTCCCTAAGAGTACTGTGTGTGTACCAACACCTCAGGTACTTCAGGGGTTCAACAAGGAAGCTCACCACCAACTTCTTGAGGTCACGTAGGGATGAGCGATAAATGTTGGCCGAGCCCGTTAATGCACATCCCTTGAATGAATAAAAATTAAACAATAATGAACTTTATTAGTGCCGTAAGTAGGCTTACATTAACACTGGAATGAAGTTACTGTGAAAATCCCCTAGTTGCCACACTCCGGTGCCAGTTCGGGTACACTGAGGGAGAATTCACCTAACAAGCATCTATGGGACTTGTGGGAGAAAGCTGGAGCGCCCGGAGGAAATCCACGCACACACGGGGAGAACGTGTAGACTCCGCACAGACAATGACCCAAGCCGGGAATCGAACCTGGGACCCTGGTGCTGTGAAGCAGCAGTGCTAACCACTGTGTTACCATGCCACCCCCTTTCACTTAAACTGTCCTGGGTATACACAAGGCAGCCATCTTGAATCCTACCCCTGCCATTTCACATTATCCAATTCATATCCAGGTTATAAATACCTACGATTACCTTTCTCACAAGTCCCTATTATTTCTGCAGCAATTATAAATCGACCAGGCTGCAACTGTTAGGTGACATTTAAACTACGAAGTACAATCGTGACTTACTACGCTTATTTTGCTTATCTCCAGACAAGCTAATTCTACATCTGAGATGTAATTCTACATCTAATCAAGGGCTGGTTTAGCACAGGGCTAAATCGCTGGCTTTGAAAGCAGACCAATGCAGGCCAGCAGCATGGTTCAGTTCCCGTACCAGCCTCCCCGAACAGGTGCCGGAATGTGGCGACTAGGGGCTTTTCACAGTAACTACATTGAAGCCCACTTGTGACAATAAGTGATTTTCATTTCATTTCATTTTCACATCTTCATCTTCTGAGCCGAGATCGTTTCTCACGACTGTGTTGATCTCAAATGTGATCATCAGAACTCACCCATACCCTTTCATCTCGTCCTATCCTAAACTAAAGAGCTGGTAATTGACTTCAGGAAGCAAAGTACTGTACACAGCCCTGTCAGCATCAACGGGGCCGAGGTGGAGATGGTTAGCAGTTTCAAATTCCTAGGGGTGCACATCTCCAAAAATCTGTCCTGGTCCACCCACGTCGACGCTACCACCAAGAAAGCACAACAGCGTCTATGCTTCCACAGGAAACTAAGGAAATTCGGCATGTCCACATTGACTGTTACCAACTTTTACAGATGCACCATAGAAAGCATCCTATCAGGCTGCATCACAGCCTGGTATGGCAACTGCTCGGCCCAGGACCGCAAGAAACTTCAGAGGGTCGTGAACACCGCCCAGTCCATCACACAAACCTGCCTCCCATCCATTGACTCCATCTACACCTCCCGCTGCCTGGGGTAAGCGGGCAGTATAATCAAAGATCCCTCCCACCTGGCTTACTCACTCTTCCAACTTCTTCCATCGGGCAGGAGATACAGAAGTCTGAGAACACACACGACCAGACTCAAAAACAGCTTCTTCCCCACTGTCACCAGACTCCTGAATGACCCTTTATGGACTGACTCCATTAACACTACACCCTGTATGCTTCATCCGATGCCATTGCTTATGTAGTTACATTGTATATGTTGTGTTGCCCTATTATGTATTTTCTTTTATTCCCTTTTCTTTTCATGTACTTAATGATCTGTTGAGCTGCTCGCAGAAAAATACTTTTCCCTGTACCTCGGTACACGTGACAATAAACAAATCCAATCCAATCCTCTGTGAAGTCAACTACTCCGGAATATTCAGTTTCCAGCTTCAGCAACTTTGCAAACACATCCCTGTATTGGCTGCGATACCATGCACATTTATTTCTATCTCTGCCATCAGTTCATCTATCTTATTACAAATACTGGTGTATTCAGATGGAGAGCATTTAAATCTCTTTCTATCCTTTGGATTTCGGCGGGAGCGGTGCGCAAGGGCCTTCTGGGAGGTAAGTTTTCACTTTTAAAACCCTTACCTTTGCAGGAGCAGCACTTTGGATTTCGGCGGGAGCGGTGCGCAAGGGCCTTCTGGGAGGTAAGTTTTTACTTTTAAAACCCTTACCTTTGCAGGAGCAGCACTTTGGATTTCGGCGGGAGCGGTGCGCAAGGGCCTTCTGGGAGGTAAGTTTTTACTTTAAAAACACTTACCTGGTCCCGTTTCTGTTCTTTTCTGTTTTTGTTTTATGAAAGGCGGGAACCGGAAGTTCGCGGACTTCTGGGAAGGGCCCCCCCCCCAACCAATAAATTCTGGTGGAGAGGAAACCTGAGACACTACACGTAGTGTCTCCCACCCGCCCTCCCCCTCTAACCTAATAATAAGACCCATTGGTGTGAGGTAAGTGCCATATATTATTATATATATAATTTTTTTTAAAAAAGTATTTATTTATTTATTAACCAGATCCTGGTTAGAAGTTAGAGTGAGACTTCCGGGTGCGGCGATGACCAGCTAGGTCGCACGTTTCGGCAGCTCCCGGTGGAACGGACTTTTGGGCTCTTAATAGGAGCCCCAACGGCAATTTTAACGGCTAAAAACACTGTGCGGTAAACCAGAAGGGAATCCCCCCTGGACACGGATGGAAAAAGGAGAGGAAAGTGGCCGGATTGCGGTGGATCCTCTAGAGCAGCGGCCAGGAAGGCAAGCACAAAGCAAGATGGCGTCGGAAGGTGGCAGTTTAATATGGGGCCGTGACCAACAAGAGTTCCTGCGGCGCTGCGTGGAAGAACTTAAAAAGGAGATGACGAAGGAGCTGCTGGCCCCGATATTACAGGCGATTGAAGGGCGAAAGGAGGAGCAAAAGACTCAGGAGCAGGAGCTTCGGGTCGTGAAGGCAAAGGCTGCGGAGAATGAGGACGAAATACAGGGCCTGGTGGTGAAGACAGATGCACGAGGCACAACACAAAAGGTGTGTGGAAAGGCTGGAGGTGCTGCAGAGTAATGCGAGGAGGAAGAATTTAAGGATTCTTGGTCTTCCCGAAGGGGTGGACGTCGGGGCATATGTGAGCACGATGCTTCACTCGTTAATGGGATCAGAGGCCCCGACGGGCCCGTTGGAGGTGGAGGGAGCTTATCGAGTTATGGCGCGAAGACCGAGGGCTGGAGAAATTCCTCGAGCCATAGTGGTGAGATTTCTCCGATATAAGGACAGAGAGATGGTCCTCAGATGGGAAAAAAAAACCCGGAGCAGTAGGTGGGAGAACGCGGTGATCCGCATATATCAAGATTGGAGTGTGAAGGAGGGCAAGCTTTAATCGGGCCAAGGCGGTGCTGCACAAAAGGAAGGTTAAATTTGGAATGCTGCAGCCGGCAAGACTGTGGGTCACACATCAAGGGAAACACCACTACTTTGAAACGGCAGAAGAGGCGTGGACATTTATTGTCGAGGAGGAACTGGAATAAGCGGGCTAGAAAAGAACGTTTGGGACAAAGTGGTGGGGTGACTACGTGGGGTGAAGGGGGGGGGGGGAAATGGGGGAAGAGATGATTTCCCAAGTTGATAATCCTGCGACCCTGTAACTTTTCTCTCTTCCCCATGTCGTGGGGGAGGGGGGGAGGGAGGATGAGGAGCTGGGGGCGGGGCCAACAGGGAAGCAGGAAGGAGGGGGCCTCGCACAGTGGGGGCCGAGGTCACGGGGGGAAGCCGAGGTCGGCCAGAGTTTGCTGACTTCTGGGAGCAACATGGGGGGTGCAATTACGCTAGAAAGGGATCTAGCGGGGGGGGGGGGGGGGTTAACTGGGTTGCTGCTGCTGGGGAGAAGGGGGAGCTGGTATGGGGTGGGGTGGTCGGGGCGGGAGGACGCCGTTGGGGGGAGATACGGCTATGTGGGAACCGGGTGAGGAGCTGGATTGAAAAAGGAGATGGCTAGTCGACAGGGGGGGGTTAAAGAGCCCCCCAACCCGGCTGATCACGTGGAATGTGAGAGGGCTGAACGGGCCGATTAAGAGGGCACGGGTACTCGCACACCTAAAAAAACTTAAGGCAGATGTGGTTATGCTGCAGGAGACGCATCTGAAACTGATAGACTGGGTCAGACTTCGCAAAGGATGGGTGGGGCAGGTGTTTCATTCGGGGCTAGACGCAAAAAACAGGGGGGTGGCTATATTAGTGGGGAAGCGGGTAATGTTTGAGGCAAAGACCATAGTGGCGGATAGTGGGGGCAGATACGTGATGGTGAGTGGCAGATTGCAAGGGGAGGCGGTGGTTTTAGTGAACGTATATGCCCCGAACTGGGATGATGCCAATTTTATGAGGCGCATGTTGGGACGCATCCCGGACCTAGAGGCGGGAAAGTTGGTAACGGGTGGAGATTTTAATACGGTGCTGGACCCAGGGCTGGACAGATCGAGGTCCAGGACCGGAACGAGGCCGGCTGCAGCTAGGGTGCTCAAGGACTTTATGGAGCAGATGGGAGGAGTCGACCCCTGGAGATTTAGTCGACCTAGGAGTAAGGAGTTTTCGTTCTTCTCCTATGTCCACAAAGTCTATTCACGGATAGACTTTTTTGTTTTGGGAAGGGCACTGATCCCGAAGGTGACGGGGACGGAGTACACGGCTATAGCTATTTCGGACCACGCTCCACATTGGGTGGACCTGGAGATAGGGGAGGAAAAAGAACAGCACCCACCCTGGAGAATGGACATGGGATTATTGGCAGATGAGGGGGTGTGTTTAAGGGTGAGGGGGTGTATTGAAAGGTACTTGGAACTCAATGACAATGGGGAGGTTCAGGTGGGAGTGGTCTGGGAGGCGTTGAAGGCTGTGGTTAGAGGGGAGCTGATATCTATCAGGGCACATAAAGGAAAGCAGGAGGGTAGGGAAAGGGAGCGGTTGTTGAAAGAACTTTTGAGGGTGGACAGACAATATGCGGAGGCACCGGAGGAGGGACTGGACAGGGAAAGGCAAAGGCTACATGTAGAATTTGACTTGTTGACTACGGGTAATGCAGAGGCACAATGGAGGAAGGCACAGGGTGTACAGTACGAATATGGGGAGAAGGCGAGCAGGTTGCTGGCCCACCAACTGAGGAAAAGGGGAGCAGCGAGGGAGATGGGAGGGTGAGAGATGAGGAGGGAGAGATGGAGCGGGGAGCGGAGAGAGTGAATGGAGTGTTCAAGGCATTTTATGAAAGATTATATGAAGCTCAGCCCCCGGAAGGGAAGGAGAGAATGATGTGCTTTCTGGATCAGCTGGAATTTCCTAAGGTGGAGGAGCAGGAGAGGGCGGGACTGGGAGCACAGATTGAGACGGAGGAAGTAGTGAAAGGGATTGGAAGCATGCAGGCAGGGAAGGCCCCGGGACCAGACGGATTCCCAGTGGAATTTTATAGGAAATATATGGACTTGCTGGCCCCGCTACTGATGAGAACCTTTAATGAGGCTAGGGAAAGGGGGCAGCTGCCCCGACTATGTCAGAGGCAACGATATCGCTCCTCCTAAAGAAGGAAAAAGACCCGCTGCAATGCGGGTCCTATAGGCCCATTTCCCTCCTGAATGTGGATGCTAAGATTCTGGCCAAGGTAATGGCAACGAGGATAGAGGATTGTGTCCCGGGGGTGGTCCATGAGGACCAAACTGGGTTTGTGAAGGGGAGACAGCTGAATACGAATATACGGAGGCTGCTAGGGGTAATGATGATGCCCCCACCAGAGGGGGAAGCGGAGATAGTGGTGGCGATGGATGCCGAGAAAGCATTTGATAGAGTGGAGTGGGATTATTTGTGGGAGGTGCTGAGGAGATTTGGCTTTGGAGATGGGTATATCAGATGGGTACAGTTGCTGTATAGGGCCCCGATGGCGAGCGTGGTCACGAATGGACGGGGGTCTGATTATTTTCGGCTCCATAGAGGGACGAGGCAGGGATGTCCTCTGTCCCCGTTATTGTTTGCACTGGCGATTGAGCCCCTGGCCATAGCATTGAGGGGTTCCAGGAAGTGGAGGGGAGTACTCAGGGGAGGAGAAGAACACCGGGTATCTCTGTATGCGGATGATTTGTTGTTGTATGTGGCGGACCCGGCGGAGGGGATGCCAGAGATAATGCGGATACTTGGGGAGTTTGGGGATTTTTCAGGGTATAAATTGAACATGGGGAAAAGTGAGTTGTTCGTGGTGCATCCAGGGGAGCAGAGCAGGGAAATAGAGGATTTACCGTTGAGGAAGGTAACAAGGGACTTCCGGTACTTGGGGATCCAGATAGCCAAGAATTGGGGTACATTACACAGGCTTAATTTAACGCGGTTGGTGGAAGAGATGTAGGAGGACTTTAAGAGATGGGACATGGTGTCCCTGTCACTGGCAGGTAGGGTGCAGGCGGTTAAAATGGTGGTCCTCCCGAGATTCCTTTTTGTGTTTCAGTGCCTCCCGGTGGTGATCACAAAGGCTTTTTTCAAGAGAATCGAGAAGAGTATTATGAGTTTTGTGTGGGCCGGGAAGACCCCGAGAGTGAGGAGGGGATTTTTGCAGCATAGTAGGGACGGTGGGGGGGGGGGGGGGTGTTGGCACTACCGAGCCTAAACGACTATTACTGGGCCGCCAATGTTTCAATGGTATATAAGTGGATGGGAGAAGGGGAGGGAGCGGCGTGGAAGAGATTGGAGAGGGCGTCCTGCAGGGGGACTAGCCTACAAGCAATGGTGACGGCACCGTTGCCGTTCTCACCAAAGAAATACACCACAAGCCTGGTGGTGGTGGCTGCATTGAAAATTTGGGGGCAGTGGAGACGGCATAGGGGAAGGGCGGGAGCCTTGGTGCAGTCCCCGATAAGAAATAACCATAGGTTTGTTCCGGGGAGAATGGATGGGGGATTTGGAGCATGGCAAAGAGCTGGGGTAGTACAATTGAGAGATCTGTTCGTAGATGGGACGTTTGCGAGTCTGGGTGCGCTGACGGAAAAATATGGGTTTCCCCAAGGGAATGCATTTTGGTATATGCAACTGAGGGCTTTCGCGAGGCAACAGGTGAGGGAATTTCCGCAGCTCCCGACGCAGGAGGTGCAGGACAGAGTGATCTCAGAGACATGGGTGGGGGATGGTAAGGTGTCGGACATATATAGGGAAATGAGGGACGAGGGGGAGATCATGGTAGATGAGCTGAAAGGGAAATGGGAAGAAGAGCTGGGGGAGGAGATTGAGGAGGGGCTGTGGGCTGACGCCCCACGTAGGGTAAACTCATCGTCCTCATGTGCCAGGCTAAGCCTGATACCATTCAAGGTTCTACACAGGGCGCATATGACTGGAGCACGGCTCAGTAGATTTTTGGGGGTAGAGGATAGGTGTGGGAGATGTTCGAGAAGCCCAGCGAATCATACCCACATGTTCTGGTCATGCCCGGCACTACAGGGGTTCTGGGTGGGGGTGGCAAAGGTGCTTTCGAAGGTGGTGGGGGTCCGGGTCGAACCAAGCTGGGGGTTGGCTATATTCGGGGTTGCAGAAGAGCCGGGAGTGCAGGAGGCGAGAGAGGCTGATGTTTTGGCCTTTGCGTCCCTCGTAGCCCAGCGCAGGATATTGTTAATGTGGAAGGAAGCCAAACCCCCCGGGTGTGGAGACCTGGATAAACGACATGGCAGGGTTTATAAAGTTAGAACAGATCAAGTTCGTATTAAGAGGTTCGGCTCAAGGGTTCACCAGGCGGTGGCAACCGTTCGTCGACTACCTCACAGAAAGATAGAGGGAATGGAAAAGAAGAAGACAACAACAGCAACCCAGGGGGGGAGGGGGGGGGGGAGGAACCGGACGGACTCTCAGGGATGTCATTGTATATGTATAGACACTTGTTATAGGTAATGTATATTGGATTGTTGGATTGTATCTTTGGAGAGTAACTATTTTTGACAAGGCAGTTGACACTTGGTTTTGTTTTTGTTTATATATTATTTATTTATTTGTTTAAAATTGGCCACGGTTAGTTATATTGCTTTGTTGTTGTTCAAAAGAAAAACTATGTACTGTTATGTTTGGCCACAAAAGTTTGAATAAAAAATATATTTTTTTAAAAATAGAAGTTAGAGGGATGGCAGGGAAGGGAGTGCAATGTTCCTCCTGCAGGATGTTTGAGATGAGGGATGCCGTTAGTGTCCCTGCTGATTTTACCTGCAGGAAGTGCATACTTGTGGGGGGGGGGACTTACCAGGGGTAAGCCATGGGGTACGGGCCTCTGGCACGGAGTCTGTCCCTGTTGCTCAGAAGGGAAGGGGGGAGAGGAGCAGAGCATTAGTAATTGGGGACTCTATAGTCAGGGGCACAGATAGGAGATTTTGTGGGAGCGAGAGAGACTCACGTTTGGTATGTTGCCTCCCAGGTGCAAGGGTACTTGATGTCTCGGATCGTGTTTTCCGTGTCCTGAAGGGGGAGGGGGAGCAGCCCCAAGTCGTGGTCCACATTGGCACTAACGACATAGGTAGGAAAGGGGACAAGGATGTCAGGCAGGCTTTCAGGGAGTTAGGATGGAAGCTCAGAACGAGAACAAACAGAGTTGTTATCTCTGGGTTGTTGCCCGTGCCACGTGATAATGAGATGAGGAATAGGGAGAGAGAGCAACTAAACACGTGGCTACAGGGATGGTGCAGGTGGGAGGGATTCAGATTTCAGGATAACTGGGGCTCTTTCTGGGGAAGGTGGGACCTCTACAGACAGGATGGTCTACATCTGAACCTGAGGGGCACACATATCCTGGGGGGGAGATTTGTTAGTGCTCTTTGGGGGGGGGTTTAAACTAATACAGCAGGGGCACGGGAACCTGGATATTAGTTTTAGGGTACGAGAGATTGAGAGTATAGAGGTCAGGAGCACAGAATTGACTTCGCAGGAGGGGGCCAGTGTTCAGGTAGGTGGTTTGAAGTGTGTCTACTTCAATGCCAGGAGTATACAAAATAAGGTAGGGGAACTGGCAGCATGGGTTGGTACCTGGGACTTCGATGTTGTGGCCATTTCGGAGACATGGATAGAGCAGGGACAGGAATGATTGTTGCAGGTTCCGGGGTTTAGGTGTTTTAGTAAGCTCAGAGAAGGAGGCAAAAGAGGGGGAGGTGTGGCGCTGCTAGTCAAAAACAGTATTACGGTGGCGGAGAGGATGCTAGATGGGGACTCTTCTTCCGAGGTAGTATGGGCTGAGGTTAGAAACAGGAAAGGAGAGGTCACCCTGTTGGGAGTTTTCTAAAGGCCTCCAAATAGTTCTAGGGATGTAGAGGAAAGGATGGCGAAGATGATTCTGGATAAGAGTGAAAGTAACAGGGTAGTTATTATGGGAGACTTAAACTTTCCAAATATTGACTGGAAAAGATGTAGTTTGAGTACATTAGATGGGTCGTTTTTTGTACAATGTGTGCAGGAGGATTTCCTGGCACAATATGTTGACAGGCCAACAAGAGGAGAGGCCACATTGGATTTGGTTTTGGGGAATGAACCAGGCCAGGTGTTAGATTTGGAGGTAGGTGAGCACTTTGGGGACAGTGACCACAATTCGGTGACGTTTACATTAGTGATGGAAAGGGATAAGTATACCCCGCAGGGCAAGAGTTATAGCTGGGGGAAGGGCAATTATGATGCCATTAGACATGACTTGGGGGGGGGGGGGGGGGGATAGGTTGGAGAAGTAGGCTGCAAGTGTTGGGCACACTGGATATGTGGAGCTGGTTTAAGGAACAGCTACTGCGTGTTCTTGATAAGTACATACCGGTCAGGCAGGGAGGAAGGCGTCGAGCGAGGGAACCGTGGTTTACCAAAGGAGGGCATTTAAAAGTTTATTGGATAAGCATATGGATGATAATGGCATAGTGTAGGTGAGATGGCTTTTGTTTCAGTGCAACATCGTGGGCCGAAGGGCCTGTACTGCGTTGTATCGTTCTATGTTCTATGTTCTAAGTGGAATTTCCTGTTAAGAGGAAGAAGGAGGCCTATGTGAAGATGAGGAGTGAAGTTTCAGTTGGGGCGCTTGATAGTTCCAAGGTAGCGAGGAAGGATCTAAAGAGAGAGCTAAGACGAGCAAGGAGGGGACATGAGAAGTATTTGGCAGGTAGGATCAAGGAAAACCCAAAAGCTTTCTATAGGTATGTCAGGAATAAAATAATGACTAGGGTAAGAGTATGGCCAGTCAAGGACAGGGATGGGAAGTGGTGTGTGGAGTCTGAAGACATAGGCGAGATACTAAACAAATATTTTTCGTCAGTATTCACTCAGGAAAAAGATAATGTTGTGGAGGAGAATGCTGAGACCCAGGCTATTAGAATAGATGGCATTGAGGTACGTAGGGAAGAGGTGTTGGCAATTCTGGACAGGCTGAAAATAGATAAGTCCCCGGGGCCTGATGGGATTTATCCTAGGATTCCCTGGGAAGCCAAGGAAGAGATTGCTGGGCCTTTGGCTTTAATTTTTATGTCATCATTGGCTACAGGAATAGTGCCAGAGGACTGGAGGATAGCAAATGTGGTCCCTTTGTTCAAGAAGGGGAGTAGAGACAACCCCGGCAACTATAGACCGGTGAGCCTCACGTCTGTTGTGGGTAGAGTCTTGGAGGGGATTATAAGAGACAAGATTTATAATCATCTAGATAGGAATAATATGATTAGGGATAGTCAGCATGGCTTTGTGAAGGGTAGGTCATGCCTCACAAACCTTATCGAGTTCTTTGAGAAGGTGACTGAACAGGTAGACGAGGGTAGAGCAGTTGATGTGTATATGGATTTCAGTAAATCGTTTGATAAGGTTCCCCACGGTAGGCTATTGCAGATAATACGGAGGCTGGGGATTGAGGGTGATTTAGAGATGTGGATCAGAAATTGGCTAGCTGAAAGAAGACAGAGGGTGGTGGTTAATGGGAAATGTTCAGAATGGAATTCAGTTACAAGTGGCGTACCACAAGGATCTGTTCTGGGGCCTTTGCTGTTTGTCATTTTTATCAATGACCTAGAGGAGGGCGCAGAAGGGTGGGTGAGTAAATTTGCAGACGACACTAAAGTCGGTGGTGTTGTCGACAGTGCGGAAGGATGTAGCAGGTTACAGAGGGACATAGATAAGCTGCAGAGCTGGGCTGAGAGGTGGCAAATGGAGTTTAATGTAGAGAAGTGTGAGGTGATTCACTTTGGAAGGAATAACAGGAATGTGGAATATTTGGCTAATGGTAAAGTTCTTGGAAGTGTGGATGAGCAGAGGGATCTAGGTGTCCATGTACATAGATCCCTGAAAGTTGCCACCCAGGGTGATAGGGTTGTGAAGAAGGCCTATGGAGTGTTGGCCTTTATTGGTCGAGGAATTGAGTTCCGGAGTCATGAGGTCATGTTGCAGCTGTACAAAGCTCTGGTATGGCCGCATTTGGAGTATCGCGTACAGTTCTGGTCACCACATTATAGGAAGGACATGGAAGCTTTGGAGCAGGTGCAGAGGAGATTTACCAGGATGTTGCCTGGTATGGAGGGAAAATCTTATGAGGAAAGGCTGATGGACTTGAGGTTGTTTTCGTTAGAGAGAAGAAGATTAAGAGGAGACTTAATAGAGGCATACAAAATGATCAGGGGGTTCGATAGGGTGGACAGTGAGAGCCTTCTCCCACAGATGGAAATGGCTAGCACGAGGGGACATAGCCTTAAACTGAGGGGTAATAGATTTAGGACAGAGGTCAGAGGTAGGTTCTTTACGCAAAGAGTGGTGAGGCTGTGGAATGCCCTACCTGCAACAGTAGTGAACTCGCCAACATTGAGGGCATTTAAAAGTTTATTGGATAAGCATATGGATGATAATGGCATAGTATAGGTTAGATGGCTTTTTTTGACTTTCCATGTCGGTGCAACATGGTGGGCCGAAGGGCCTGTACTGCACTGTATCGTTCTATGTTCTATCCTGTTTCCCTACTTTGACCCTCTGTTGCATCTATTTGTACATAAGAACATAAGAACTAGGAACAAGAGTTGGCCATCCGGCCCCTCGAGCCTGCGCCGCCATTTAATGAGATCATGGCTGATCTTTGTGGACTCAGCTCCACTCTCCAGCCCGTACACCATATCCCCGAATCTCTTTATTCTTTAGAAAGGCATCTATCGTTTTCTTAAAAACGTTTAAAGAAGGAAACGTTTAAAGAAGGAGCCTCAACTGCTTCACATATCTGATAACTCTGGTTATCATTGCCTGTATTGCTACTTTGACTATTGCCTTGTCTTTGCTCGTTAAATTTGGAGGGTATTACTTTTTTGTTCGCTATTTAATTCAAGTCGAAGATGCTCATGCTCCCAGAGGAGAACCTCTTGCTGTATGCTACCGATGTTGCTGGCAATAACATCTACCACAATAACTATGCCAACCCTCTCCTTCTCTGTATTCTATGGAGTTCATCCCCCACCATTCATAATGCGGACTTAAGCGTTTTACATCTGTGGTTCAAATTATAATCGGACCACGAAAGGTGAATTTGTATTCAACAATATCTCGTCGTAATGGCGATCTGATTACCCAGCATGCACTGAGAGTGTGAATATGCCCGAACTTCACGACGGGAGACCATTGCGCATGCGCACTACCGCTCATGCTGGAGCGTGCGCAGTGCGGGTGTTGCCAGTGGGCGGATGGGTTGATGTTGGATTCGCAGGAAGAGCAGAAAGTGATTGGAGACAGCAGGTGAGTGAGGTTAAATGGAGGCGGTGGGCGAGAGGGGAGGCTTCATAAACACCCGGTGCAGAAAGGGAAACTTTAATAAAACCGGATGGAGGCCTGAGACCACAAATGAAAAGCTCGAGGTCCCGTTTTTGCAGCCGTCATCTTGGACAATAGGCGACGCTGCAGCCATCTTTATGGGGGGCACTGGGCAGCAGAGCGCATGCACGGCCGCCATCTTTATTGGGGCCAAAAGGATCCGCCCATGAGCCCAGGGTGGAGTCGGTCAGTCTTGCTGTCGTGGGAATCGGTGGTCCTGTTGGTGATGTGAATGTGTGCTCAGAATCTCGGTTTGGGAATTCGTAAATAGTTTACTTCAGCCTCAGACAATCCCCAGGGAGAGGGCTGGAGTCAGTGGCTAAGGAGTTTGTACTGGGGACTGAAGGCAAAGATCTCGCTCTGCCCCATATTCAAATAGAGGAAATCCAATCCAGTCAGGCAAGTCACGAAGATGACCCGGTCCACCTAGAAGGTGCAGTTTTAGGGTTTGGGAAATTGTAGTTCAGTTGTAGGTTTATAAAATACCTCTCTGTCGCTCTGTGTCTCCCACACCTTTTCCTGTCCCTCTGCTCCCATTCTCGCTCTGTGTCTCTCACTTCCCCTCGCTGCTTCTCTTATCACACAATTCTCTACCCCATAGGGTTGTGGGTGTACCATCATTGAATATATTTAAGGCTGAGATGCAGGGAATTGAGGGTGCCTTGATAGCACAGTGGTTAGCACTGTTGCTTCACAGCGCCATGGTCCCACGTTCGATTCACGCTTGTTCCCCCTGTGTCGGCGTGGGTTTCCTCCCACAAGTCCCAAATACGTGCTGTTCGGGGAATATTGTGACTTCTCCCTCTGTATTCCAACAGGCACCGGAATGTGGCGACAAGGGACTTTTCACAGTAACGTCATTGCAGTGTTAATGTAAGCCTACTTGTGACAATAGTACAGATTATTATTATTTTGGTCTCTTGGGAAGTTAAAAGAATCTGGGGAACTGATGGGAAAGTGGAGTTGAAGATTAAGATCAGCCATGATTGTGCTGGATGGCGGAACAGGCTTGACGGGCCAAATGCTCTACTTCTCCTATTATGTTGTTACAGAGGTCAGAGTCTTGTCTCGGTCCACAAAGGTGGCAAGTTCCCTTCCCTGAAAGACATTAATGAACCAGTTGGTTTTCTGCAAAAATCCAGCAGCTTTCATGGTCATTGTTTTCCTAGTGCCGGCCCCACAAATGACCAGATTCATTCAGCTCAATTTCAGAACCTGCCTTTGTGTTTTTGTGGGGTTTTTCTCACTCCCTATTTTCTGTTTCAAATCAATTTCACAGAATACTCGAAAGGGAGGATTTGCAATCAAGAAACACAAAGCAAACCACGTCATAATCGGATGCAGTTCCCCATTTAGTTGTAAACTGAATATCGATGAATTTTTAACATGGAAGAAAACAGCAACATTCACAGTGAGGAGAAACCCTGGAAATGTGGAGACTGAGGAGGGATTTAGATCCCCATCTGAGTTGGAATCTCATCGACGCAGTCACACTGGGGAGAGGCTGTTCACCTGTTTTGCGTGTGGGAAGGGATTCGCTCGATCATCCAACCTGCTGCAACACCAGCGGGTTCACACTGTGGAGAGAACATTAATCTGTCCACAGTGTGGGAAGGGATTCACTCAATCCTCCCAGCTGCTGAGACACCAGCGAGTTCATAGTGGGGAGAAACCGTTTATCTGCCCCGAGTGGGAAGGGATTCACTTGCACATCAGGGCTGCTGACGCACCAGCGAGTTCACACTGGGGAGAGGCCATTCACCTGCTCCAAGTGTGGGAAGGGATTCGCTCAGTCATCCAACCTGCTGAAACACCAGCGAATTCACACCGAGGAGAGACCTTTCAAATGCCCAGACTGTGGGCAGTACTATAAAAGTTCCCTGGACCTAATGCGTCATCAAATTGTTCACACTGATGACAGACCGTTCAAGTGCTCTCACTGTGGGTCTGGGTTCAGGCGATCAGAAGAACTCACTGTGCACCTACAAATTCACACTGGGGAAAGACCGTTCACCTGCTCAGAGTGTTTGAAGCGATTCACTCAGTCATCTGCACTGCTGACGCACCAGCGAGTCCACACTGGGGAGAGACCATTCCTTGCTCAGAGTGTGGGAAGAGATTCACTGATTTATCCACCCTGCTGAAACACCAGAGTGTTCACACTGATGAGAGACCTTTTAAATGCTCGGATTGTATAAAGTGCTATAAAAGTCACCGGGAACTGATGTATCATCAACGTGTTCACACCACCGAGAGACCATTTAAATGTCTAGACTGCGAGAAGTGCTACAAAAGTTCTGGGGAACTGATCCGCCATCAACGCGTTCACACTGACGAGAGACCATTCAAGTGCTCTTACTGCGAGACAGGTTTCAGGGGACCAGAACAACTCACTGCGCACCAGATAATTCACACTGGGAGAGGCCATTCACCTGCTCCAAATGTGGGAGGGGATTCACTCAGTCATCCACACTGCTGCGACACCAGCGAGTTCACACTGGGGAGAGACCATTCGCCTGCCCAGAATGTGGGAAGGGATTTAATACCTCATCCACCCTGTGCAAACACCAGCATGTTCACAATGAACAACAGTGATTGGATTTTGTGATTAATCATATCCACACTGAACCATGTTTATTAGGGTCTGTTTCTGCTGATGTTAGTAAACTCCAGCCCATATATCTTCACTAATATTGTAGATAATGGTCAAATAAATCAGTTTTGTGCTAAACAGTGTGTTGAGTCTCAAACACAACTTAGTTCTTTTTGGAGTGTTCTCCCTCTCCCCTGTCTCTTCCATCCTCACCTCCAACAACAAGTGTGAGGAGCTCATGGAGTTTCTTTGTCTCAATCTTGGTGACAATCTGATCAGCTGCCTCGGCTGCTTCCCTCCCACTAACCCACCAGGCCAAACTATTTCTACATTTCCTCAAAGTCTGAGCCCTGAACGACATCTTTCTCCAGTTTCTATAACTCCTTCCCTCTCAGAGCTCACCTTGTCCATGAGACCCACCTTCTGCTCCCTTGACCCTATCCTCAGAAAAATGCTGACTATCCAACTTCTCCATGTGACTGATATCCTGAATGATTCTCTCTTAAATTCACTATCATCAATCAACCTTTTTTTAAAAAAGTGTTCATCCCACCATCTTTGCAAACTAGCACCCCATCTCCAACCTGCCTTTCCAAAATTCTTGTAATCTGTGTCCCCCGAGGATCTGTCCTCGGCCCCTCCTATTTCTCATCTACACGCTGCCATGAGGTGACATCATCCAAAAGCACCGTGTTAGTTTTCACATGTACACTGACGTCACCCAGCTCTACCTCACTCCCATCCCTCTCCATTCCTCCACTGTCCCTAAATTATCAAACTGCTTATCCCACATCCAGTACTGAATGAGCAGAAAATTCTTCCAATTAATTATCGGTAAGATCAAAGCTATTGTCTTCAGTCACCATTAGAAATGCCGTTCCCTAACTCCCGAGTCCATCCCTCTCCCTGCGAACTGTCTGAGGCTGAAGCACTCTCTGCACAATCTCCGTGTCAGATTTGACCCCAAGATGAGTTTCTGACCCCATATCCACACCATCACTAATATCAGATATTTCAATCTCCATAATGTCACCTGTGTCCATCCCCACCCCCAGCTCATCTGCTGCTGAAACCCTCATCCATGCCCCTGTTACCTTTGACTTGATGATTCCAATACATTCCTGTCCAGCCTCTCTCATTCACCCCACACGGAAACGTGAGATCATCCAAAACTCTGCTGCCTGAGTGCTTTCTCACACCAAGTCCTGTTCACCATCAGCCCTGTGCTCACTGACTTTGCTCCTGGTCTGGTAATGCCTCAATTTAAAAATTCACATCCTTGTTTCAAATTCCTCACTGGCTTCGTCCCTCCCTCTGTCTGTAATCTCCAGTCGTGCTCTCTCTCAGATGTTTGCACTCTTCTCATTCTGGCCTCTTCATATCTCCGATTTTTAAAAAAAAATGATTTTCATTGGATTTTTGTCCTGAGTATACTTCGCCGTTATGTACACAGGATATATGTATATACATGTAAGTAAGCATCCGTTTGTGCCGGCGAGGCACTTCCGGAGGGCAATCCTCAAATGGGCCTGGTGCCGGTGATGGCCCTCGCTTCTCCCGGTCGGATTTCGCCGCCGTTGTCTTTCGTGCACGCTGCCGCTGCAGCCGGCCCTCCCGTCCTCCGCCTGTATTCTCCTTTTTCTCTGTTCCTGTGGATGTCAGGTTGGTTAACGTTCTTCCCCCCCCCCCCCCCCCCCCCCATACCTCCCTGGCTCTCCTCTATTGTTCCCTATCCCTTCCCTCCTCCCACCCCACCCCCGCGGTTCGCCTTTCCTGCCTCTTAGAATGAGTTGTTCTCCCCCCACCCCCCACCCACCCACCAATCTCTCGTTCTATCTCACCCTCTCATGGTTTGGCTGCTTTCCCCTGGTTCCTGGCTATTCTTCTCCTTGTTTGTTGGCCACAAACGAGTCCCGGAACAATCGGGTGAATGGCTCCCACGTTCTGTGGAAGCCATCGTCTGACCCTCGGATGGCGAATTAATTTTTCTCCATTTGGAGAGATTCTGAGAGGTCGGACAGCCAGTCTGCTGCTTTCGGTGGTGCTGCTGACCGCCAGCCGAACAGGATTCTACGGCGGGCGATCAGGGAGGCAAAGGCAAGGGTATCCGCTCTCCTCCCCAGGAATAGATTTGGCTGGTCTAAAACCCCGAAGACCGCCACTTTCGGGCATGGCTCCACCCTCACCCCCACCACTTTGGACATTGCCTCGGAGAAGGCAGTCCAGTACCCCACAAGTCTGGGGCAAGACCAGAACATGTGGGCGTGGTTGGCCGGACCTTCTTGGCACCGTTCACATCTATCGTCCACTTCCGGGAAGAACCTACTCATACGGGTTCTTGTTAAGTGGGCTCCATGTACCATTTTTAGTTGCGTCAGGCTGAGCCTTGCGCACGTGGAGGTGGAGCTGACCCTATGCAGTGCTTCGCTCCAGAGTCCCCACCCTATCTCGATCCCCAGGTCCTCCTCCCATTTCCTTCTTGTTGCGTCCAGTACGGCGTCGGCCCCTTCTACCAGTCGGTTGTACATGTCGCTGCAGTTTCCTCTCTCTAATATGCTTGTGTCCAGTAACTCTTCCAGTAATGTCCGTCGTGGCGGTTGTGGGTAAGTCCTTGTCTCATTTCGTAGCATGTTTCTCAGCTGCAGGTACCTTAAGCTCGCTCCCCCAGGTCATCTGGAATTTCTCCGTCAGTTCGTCCAGAGTCGCAACCCTGCCGTCGGTGTTTAGGTCTCTGACTGTGTCAGTGTCCCCTCGTCCTGTCTCCACGTTTTGAAGGTGGCGTCGGTCAGTGCTGGTGTGAACCGATGGTTGTTACAGATGGGAGCTTTGTCTGACATTTTGGTCAGGCCAAATTGCTGCCATAGCTGGTTCCAGTACTGGAGTGTGGCTAACACCACCGGGCTGCTGGAGTGTTGTTTGGGTAGGGATGGGAGTGCCGCCGTGGCGAGGGCCCGGAGGGAGGTCCCCTTACTGGAGGCCTCCTCTGCGCGCACCCACTCGGCCTCTGGCCCCTCCCCTTGATTTTGTTTTTTGTAAGACCTTCTTTGTGATCCTAGCATTCTTCCCCCCTGCCCCCCCCCCCCCCCCCCCCCCCCCCCCCCCCATACGAACGCCATGATTACTCTGTCTACTGCTTGGAAAAAGGCCTTGGGGCTGTAGATCGGGATGGCCCTGAGTAGGAAGAGGTACCTCACATCTCTGATTTTAATAACGCCACCATTCGTGGCAGGACTTGGGTATGAAACTCCGAAATTCACTCCCTAGAAGCTCCATCTCTCTCCTGATTAAAGGTGGTTGTTAAAATCTGCCTCTCCAATCATGCGTTTGTCCATCTGTTCAAATATCTCCCGATGTGACTCAGTGCCAATGTTTTACTTCATGAGTTTCCCCTGAAACACATTGGGATGTTTTATTACATTAATCATGTTGTATAAATACAAGTTGTTGCTGTTTCATGACCGCCAGTTAAAGCAGAGTAAGATTCCACAAACAGCAGTCAGATGAGTAACTGATGTTTTTTCGTGCTGTCAGTTAAAACAGGAATGTAGGTCCCACTGCAGCAGGAGAACTCCCCGGTGAACAGGATGTGTTGTTGAGCTCTCCTGAGCTGAGAGTGGAGCTGATTGAGCTGTCAGGCATGTTGTGTATCCGGTGTACACAAGTTACAAACCTTATCTCATACTTTTAATGTTCTCAGTAAGTACACAGTCCATGCAAACCAATGGGTGAAATGTGGTCAGACAACCCACACTCTCAAACCAAGTGACCGACACCATCCAATACAACGTCTATGGATTTCTCTTCAATTCCCCAGACCTTTGTCACACTGTGAGCCACTTCAAAGTTCTTGCTCTCCCAATATAACTCTGGTTGCTAAGCAATAGTCCAGATTTCTAAACCCGTACATTTGCTTTACTTTCTGTATACTGTCAATGGCAGAACCCTGAGGAACATTAACATACAGAGGGATCTAGGTGTGCAGGTCCACAGTTCCCTAAAAGTGGTAACACAGGTGGCCAAGGTGATTAAGAAGGCTTATGGTCTGCTTGCCTTCATCGGCCGGGGCATTGATGTTTGAAACCTTTTGGAACAGAGAGCAAGGATCCCTATCTTGACTTTGGAATCGCTCATGCTAGTTGTGTCCTAATGAATCGAGATATTTCCGACTGCAAATCCTTCCATTCCAATCCCTTGTAAACACATCAATCAGAGACATCACTGCCAGGACAGGATAGAAATTTGAAACTGATATTCTAGTTATCACACAACATTCTCTCCTTCAATAATCTCTCCCTCAATGTTAACAAAATGAAGGGGATTGTCATCGACTTCAGGAAGCGTAGTGGAGAACATGCCCCTGTCTACATCAATGGGAATGAAATAGAAAGGGTCGAGAGCTTCAAGTTTTTAGATGTCCAGATTACCAACAACCTGTCCTGCTCACCCCCCACATGCCGACACTCTAGTTAAGAAAGCCCACCAACGACTACTTTCTCAGAAGACTGAGGAAATTTGGCATGTCAGCTACGACTCTCACCAACTTTTACAAATGCACCATCGGAAAGCACTCTTTCGGGTTGTATTTTAGCTTGGTATGGTGAATGGTTCCTGCTCTGCCCAAGACTGCAGGAAAGTACAAACGGTCGTGAATGTAGCCCAATCCATCACGCAAACCAGCCTCCCATCCATCGACTCTGTCTACAATTCATGCTGCCTCGGAAAGGCAGCCAGCATAATTAAGGACCCTACACACCCCGGACATACTCTCTTCCACCAGGAAAAAGATACAAAGGTTTGAGGTCAAGTATCAACCGACTCAAGAACAGCTTCTTCCCTACAGCCATCAGACTTTTGAATGGACCTACATCGTATTAAGTTGATCTTTTCTCTGCACCCTAGCTATGATTTGACATTACATTTTGTAGTCTCTCCTTTCTTCCCTATGTATGGTATGCATTGTCTGTATAGCAAGAAACAATACTTTTCACTGCATACTAATACATGTTGTGGAGATGCCGGCGTTGGACTGGGGTGAGCACAGTAAGAAGTCTTACAACACTAGGTTAAAGTCCAACAGGTTTATTTCGATGTCACTAGCTTTCAGGGCGCTGCTCCTTCCTCGGGTGAATGAAGAGGTATGTTCCAGAAACATATATATATATAGACAGATTCAAAGATGCCAGACAATGCTTGGAATGCGAGCATTAGCCGGTGATTAAATCTTTACAGATCCAGAGATGGGGTAACCCCAGGTTAAAGAGGTGTGAATTGTGTCAAGCCAGGACAGTTGGTAGTATTTCGCAGGCCAGATGGTGGGGGATGAATGTAATGCGACATGAATCCCAGGTCCTGGTTGCGGCCACATTCATGTGTGCGGAACTTGGCTATAAATTTCTGCTCGGCGATTCTGCATTGTCGCGCGTCCTGAAGGCCGCCTTGGAGAACGCTTACCCGTAGATCAGAGGCTGAATGCCCTTGACTGCTGAAGTGTTCCCCGACTGGAAGGGAACATTCCTGCCTGGAGATTGTCGCGCGATGTCCGTTCATTCATTGTCGCAGCGTCTGCATGGTCTCGCCAGTGTACCACGCTTCGGGACACGTCATTGATGAAGATGAACATCTTGCCAAAGTCATCCCCACACCCCCACTACTTGCCTTCAAACAACCGTGCAACCTCAAACAAACCATTGTTTGCAGCAAACTACCCAGTCTTCAGAACAGTGACCACGACACCACACAACCCTGCCATGGCAATCTCTGCAAGACGTGCCAGATCATCGACATGGATACCACCATTACACGTGAGAACACCACCCACCAGGTACGCGGTACATACTCATCCGACTCAGCCAACGTTGTCTATCTCATATGCTGCAGGAAAGGATGTCCCGAAGCGTGGTACGTTGGCAAGACCATGCAGACGCTGCGACAATGAATGAACGGACATCGCGCAACAATCACCAGGCTGGAATGTTCCCTTCCAGTCGGGGAACACTTCAGCCTCTGATCTATGGGTAAGCGTTCTCCAAGGCGGCCTTCAGGACGCACGACAACGCAGAATCGCCGAGCAGAAACTTATAGCCAAGTTCTGCACACATGAGTGCGGCCTCAACCGGGACCTGGCATTCATGTCGCATTACATTCATCCCCTACCATCTGGCCTGCGAAATCCTACCAACTGTCCTGGCTTGACACAATTCACACCTCTTTAACCTGGGGTTACCCCATCTCTGGATCTGTAAAGATTTAATCACCGGCTAATGCTCGCATTCCAAGCATTGTCTGGCATTTTTGAATCTGTCTATATATATGTTTCTGGAACATACCTCTTCATTCACTTGAGGAAGGAGCAGCGCTCTGAAAGCTAGTGACATCGAAACAAACCTGTTGGACTTTAACCTGGTGTTGTAAGACTTCTTACTAATACATGTGACAATAATAAACCAAATCAAATTCTCCTCTCTCTAAACTATCCATAGACAACCTCCTCCCTATCAATTGTAGCCCTAATTCTTTTGGCCATCCTCCTAATTTTTGCCCAGTTCTCCTCCCCAATGCTGCTGACTCGGATTCTATTTCACACTCAGCTATTACCTCCCTAATATGTCACTCTGATGTCTAAATCTTAACACCTGAATTTAACAATTTTTGCTGAACGGGAGTCATAATTAACTCCAGTGACGACCCACATGAATTTTCTGTCCGGGTGGGTTCACTGCGCCATCTCCCGACCACCTATCCCCCAGTGCCAGGAGTTCAGACACTGGGTTCCAAACGAGCAATGGCGGCTCCAGCTCCCACAAGCCTCCGCGCCGGGGAAACCGCTCCATTCACCGCGCGGATGTGCGGTCGGAATTGCGCATGTTCACCGTAAGAAGGGTTGCGCATGTGCGGAGATTTGCGCTTTCTATTGGTCAACAGTTGAGTGTGATTTGGAGTCAAAGTGTCTCCCAGCCGACGTAACTTCCGCTTTCCCATTGTCTTCGTGCGGGGCATTGACCAATGGCAATTGTCGGGAGACCGGAAGAACTTTATTCCTCCAGCCAATCAGAGCACGGCTTTGGGTGCATTCAGATTAAGCTTCACAGAAGACTAAACCTCCTCATGTCTCCAAATCTGTGAGTGAAACACTGTCTTCTCCCCCTTTCCAGTTACTCATTCCGCGGTTAAATTGTTGACTTGCAGGAACTGAAGTGAAACAAAGTGAATCCAGGGAGAGTGCAGACTCTGGGAAGGTTGGCCCAGCTTGACACATTTATTTGTCTGGTTAAAAGGATGGTCTCTTTCCTAATGTTCACAAGGGCTGGCATCCACAGAGATGGCTGACGTTTAAGGGGACAGTATTTTTTTTTTAAATTTAGAGCACCCAGTTCTTTTTTTTTTCCAATTAAAGGACAATTTAGCATGGCCAATTCACCTACCCTGCACATCTTTTTGGGTTGTGGGGGCAAAACCCACGCAGACACGGGGAGAATATGCAAACCCATCCCTGACAGTGACCCGGGGCCGGGATTGAACCTGGGTCCTCGGTGCCGTGAGGCAGCAGTGCTAACACTACACCACCATGCTGCCCCGAGGGGATAGAAAATCAATATAGGACACTGATATGTCCAGTTTTGTAATATGGTACATATTAGAGTATTTTGTTTAAGTAATAAAGTGCTAATTATTTCTAGTCTAGAGATATAATGCTGTAACTAAGTTATACATTTCCAACCATAGTGAGAATGCGGGAAGAATTTGTGGGATGGAGATGTGGGATTCAGGGGCAAGGGAGAGGAATATTTTACAGAAACTAGCATTGTCTGTTCTGAATTTCTGTCCTGTACTTAGTGAAGACTTTTGTAAACTCCTTTTACAGGATGTCAGAAGGGAAGGATTTGCAGCCAGAAATCTCAAAATGCATCAAGACTTAACAGAGCCACTCGAATGACCAGAATCTGAATGCCATCAATCTTTGAATCTCGAAGGATAAATTGTCTGTTTTGGCCGTCACATCAGTATGACTGGAAAGGCACTAAGAAACACAGATCTGAGTGAGTGTGTCCAGTGCACTGACTGTGGAAAGGGCTTTAACCAATTATACACCATTTACAGCGGGGAAGAGACCGTACACATGCTGTGTGTGTGGACCAGGCTTTAACTGATTGTCAAACTTGGAAAGACACAAGAACACCCGCAGCATGGAGAAGCCACGGGAAGGTGAGGACTGTGGGAAGGATAGCCGTATCCCGTCTGCACTGGAAACTCATAAACCTGTTCACAGTGGGGAGAGACCATTCGCCTGCTCCAAGTGTGGGGAAGGCGACTGCTCCCCATCTGCCCTCAAGATTCATCACTGCAGTCACACTGTGGAAAGGCCGTTCATCTGCTCGGAGTGTGGGAAGGGATTTCTCCAGTCATCTGACCTGTGGAATCACCAGCAAGTTCACACTAGGGAGAGGCCGTACATCTGCTCTGAGTGTGGGAAGGGATTCACTCAGTCATCCCACCTGCTGACACACCAGCAAGTTCACACCGGGGAGAAGCCGTTCAGCTGCTCGAAGTGTGGGAAACAATTCAATCATTCATCTGATCTTCTGAATCACCAACAAGTTCACACAGGGGAGCGACCGTTCACCTGCCCCGAGTGTGGAAAGGGTTTCACTCAGTCATCCCACCTGCTGATACACCAGCGAGTCCACACTCGGGAGAGGCCGTTCCACTGCCCCGAGTGTGGGAAGTGTTTTATTCAATCCTCACACCTAGTGACACATCAGGGCATCCACACCAGGGAGAGGCCATTCACCTGCTCAGAGTGTGGGAAGCGTTTTATTCAATTATCGCACCTAGTGACACACCAGGGAGTCCACACTAGGGAGAGGCCATTCAACTGCCCCGAGTGTGGGAAACGTTTTATTCAATCATCCCACCTAACATCACATCAGGGGGTTCACAGCAGGGAGAGGCCTTTCACATGCTCAGAGTGTGGGAAGCGTTTTATTCAATCATCTCACCTAGTGTCACACCAGGAGGTTCACACCAGGGAGAGGACGTTCACCTGCCCTGAGTGTGGGAGGGGATTCATTCTGTTATCGGACCTGCAGAATCACCAGCAAGTTCACACTGGGGAGAGGCCATTCTCCTGCTCTGAATGTGGGAAGGGATTCACTCGTTCAGCCAACCTGCAGGCACATCAACGCATTCACACCAGGGAGAGACCATTCACCTGCTCTGAGTGTGGGAAGGGATTCGCTCTTTCATCTGATCTGCAGAGTCACCAGCAAGTTCACACTGGGGCGAGGCCATTCACTTGCTCTGAGTGTGGGAAGGGATTCATTCAGTCATCCCATCTGCAGACACACCAGCAGGTTCACAAGGATTCGCAAAGGGATTTACTCAGTCATCCCACTTGCTGAGACACCAGCAAGTCGCTAAGTGATGACTGGGACTGGATTCTGCTGTTTTTGCTGCTGTGAATCACATCCAGGACTGAACCATGTTCTTTCTGACACTTGGTGAAGTAGGAGAGTTGGAGGGTTTCTTTCTGCTGGACTGGCTGGTGTCAGACTTTGCTTCCAGTGGGCTGATGCTGAGCCTGGGAGAGCACATTTCCACTGAAATGATCCACAAAAGCTGCTGAAGGACATTCATTTTATCCTGGACAGTAAATAGTGTTTTTAATTGCACTACAGGTAGTCCTAAAATAAATACATTTGTCGCTGTTGCATTGAGTCTACAGCACAGGGCCAGGCCAGTCGGCTCATTTGGTCTGTGTCAGTATTTATGCGACACATGATCCTCCACCCTCCCTCTTCATCTCCACCATCAGCATCTCCTTCTATTCCTTTCTCCCTCATGGATGTATCTTGCTTTACGTTCAATGTATCACGCTGTTCATCTCAACCTCGTTTTAAAAAATTTTAGAGTACCCAATTCATTTTTCCCAATTAAGGGGTAATATGCGGCCAATCCACCTACCCTGCACATCTTTGGGTTCTTGGGGCAAAACTCATGGAAACAAGGTGAGAATGTGCAAACTCCATACGGATAGTGACCCAGAGCCGGGATCGAACCTGGGACCTCGGCGCCGTGAGGCAGCAGTGCTAACCACTGCGCCACAGTGCTGCCCTAGGTTAAAGAGGTTTCTACTGAAATTATTGAACGCCTGCATAATCTTAAAGACTCCCATCAGATCACCCTTCAGTCATCTCCTTTCTAGTGAAAGGCAGCCGCAACCTTTCCTGAGGGTTAAATATTATTCTTGTGAACACTTGTTGCACCTTCTCCAGTGTCTATTTCCTTTTTCTAAATAGCGATCACCAATGTTGACAGAGCTCCCAGTGTAGTCTAACCCTGGTTTAAAACCAGTTAAGCAAAACCTCCCTGCTTTTCAATTCTATCCCTCTGTAATGGGACCCGATATATGGGCCCCACACTTTCGGAAAGATGTGACTTTCTCAGAGAGATTGCAGAGGAGATTTATGAGGACACCAGGAATGAGCAACTTCAGTTAGTTGGAGTGACTGGAGCAGCTGAAATTCCTCTCTTTATATCACAGTCAGCAGAGATGGAGGGCACTCAGCCCATCCTGGCACAAAGGAAGATGGTTGTGGTTGTTGAGGTCAATTATCTCACCTCCTGAACATCACTGAAGGAGTTCCTCAGGGTAGTGTCCTTGGTCCCAACATCTTCAGCTACTTGATCAATTACCTTCCTTTCATCATAATGTCAGAAGTGGGGATGTTTGCAGATCACTGCACAATATTCAGCACCATTCACAGCTCCTCAGATACTGGCACAGTCCATGTCCAAATGCAGCAAGACCTGGACAATGTCCAGGCTTGGGCTGATGAGTGGGAAGGAAACATGGGCCACACAATTGCCAGACAGACAATGACCAGACAAGGCCCAAGACCATAAGAAACTACAGAGAATCATGAACACAGTCCAGTCCATCTGGCGAAACCTCCTCCCATCCATTGATTCCATCTACACCCCTGCTGCCTTGGGAAAGCGGGAAGCATAATCAAAGACCCCTCCCGCCCGGGTTATTCTCTCTTCCAACCTCTTCTATCGGCCAGGAGATACGATCGTCTGAGAACACGCACTAACAGGTTCAAAAAAAGCTTCTTCCCTGCTGTTACCAGACTCCTCAATAGCCCTCTTGTGGACTGAACTGATCGCTCCACACACCTTCTCTACTGAGTAGTACTCACTCCATATGCTTCACCTGGTGCCTGTGTCTATGTATTTACATTGTGTATTTACGTATGTCATATGTTTTTTCCATCTTTTGAACATTCTGTCTGGACTGTACGCAGAACAATACTTTTCACTGTACCTCAGTACACGTGACAATAAATCCAATCCAATCTCCAACAAAAGAGTATCTGACCATTACCCCTTGACATTCAATGGCTGAATCCCCCACTACACCTTGGAGGTTGCCATTGACCAGAAGCTGAATTGGACTAGCCACATACATATTATGGCTGCAAGAGCAGGTCACAGGCTAGCAATCCTGTGGTGACTATCTCACCTCCTGACTCCCCAAAGCCTGTCCGGCATCTCCAAGGACGAAGTCAGGAGTGTGATGGAATACTCTCCCCTTGCCTGGATGAGTGCAGCTCCAACTGCACTCAAGAAGCTTGGCAAAACTCAGAACAAATCAACCCACTTGATTGGCATCTTTTCCTCATTCACTGCCCCCACCACTGATGTACAATGGTGGCTGCGTGTACCATCTACAAGATGTGCTGCAGAAACCCACCAAGGCTCCTTCAGCAGCAATTTCCAAACTCACAACGTCTGCCAATTAATGATAAAAATCTTTATTAGTGTCACAAGTAGGCTTACATTAACACTGCAATGAAGTTACTGTGAAAATCCCCTAGTCGCCACATTCCGGCGTCTGTTTGGGTACACTGAGGGAGAATTCAGAATGTCCAATTCACCTAACAGCACATCTTTCGGGACTTGTGGGAGGAAACCGGAGCACCCGGAGGAAACCCATCCAAACACGGGGAGAACATGCAGACTCAGCACAGACAGTGACCCAAACCGGGAATTCAAACAGGGAATTGAACCCGGGTCCCTGGCGCTGTGAAACAATAGTGCTAACCATTGTGCGACAGTATCACCCAATTAGAAGGTAGAAAGACGAGGACAGCAGATACATGAGAACACCTCCACCTAGGCATTCACCTCCAAGTCACTCATGTCAGGAAAACAGAGATAGTTTTAAGTGATCTGTATTTGTGTTGTTAAATATTAAAATCGAGTATAGATTTCAGTGGGTTTGATTCAGTATTCTGTGCAGGAACAGAACAAAGAACAAAGAAAAGTACAGCACAGGAACAGGACCTTCGGCCCTCCAAGCCTGTGCCGACCATGCTGCCCGTCTAAACTACAATCTTCTACACTTCCTGGGTCCGTATCCCTCTATTCCCATCCTATTCATGTATTTGTCAAGATGCCCCTTAAATGTCACTATCGTCCCTGCTTCCAGCACCTCCTCCGGCAACGAGTTCCAGTACCCTCTGTGTAAAAAAACTTGCCTCGTACATCCCCTCTAAACCTTGCCCCTCGCACCTTAAACCTATGCCCCCTAGTAATTGACCTCTCTACCCTGGGGAAAAGCCTCTGACTATCCACTCTGTCTATGCCCCTCATAATTTTATACACCTCGATCAGGTCGCCCCTCAACCTCCGTCATTCCAGTGAGAACAAACCGAGTTTATTCAACCGCTCCTCATAGCTAATGCCCTCCATACCAGGCAACATCCTGGTAAATCTCTTCTGCACCCTCTCTAAAGTCCTTCACATCCTTCTGGTAGTGTGGCGACCAGAATTGAACACTATACTCCAAGTGTGGCCTAACTAAGGTTCTCTCCAGCTGCAACATGACTTACCAATTCCTATACTCAATGCCCCGGCCAATGAAGGCAAGCATGCCGTATGCCTTCTTGACTACCTTCATCACCTGTGTTGCCCCTTTCAGTGACCTGTGGACCTGTACACCTAGATCTCTCTGACTTTCAATACTCTTGAGGGTTCTACCATTCACTGTATATTTCCTACCTGCATTAGACCTTGCAAAATGCATTTCCTCACATTTGTCCGGATTAAACTCCATCTGCCATCTCTCCGCCCAAGTCTCCAAACAATCTAAATCCTGTTGTATCCTCTGACAGTCCTCATCGCTATCCGCAATTTCACCAATCTTTGTGTCATCTGCAAACTTACAAATCAGACCAGTTACATTTTCCTCCAAATCATTTATATATACTACAAACAGCAAAGGTCCCAGCACTGATCCCTGCGGAACACCACTAGTCACAGCCCTCCAATTAGAAAAGCACCCTTCCATTGCTACTCTTTGCCTTCTATGACCTAGCCAGTTCTGTATCCATCTTGCCAGCTCACCCCTGATCCCGTGTGACTTCACCATTGGTATCAGTCTACCATGAGGGACCTTGTCAAAGGCCTTACTGAAGTCCATATAGACAACATCCACTGTCCTACCTGTATCAATCATCTTTGTGACCTCTTCGAAAAACTCTATCAAGTTAGTGAGACCCGGGGCAGCACGGTGGCGCAGTGGTAGCACTGCAGTCTCACGGCGCCGAGGTCCCAGGTTCGATCCCGGCTCTGGGTCACTGTCCGTGTGGAGTTTGCACATTCTCCCTGTGTTTGCGTGGATTTCGCTCCCACAACCCAAAGATGTGCAGGATAGGTGGATTGAACATGCTAAATTTTCCCTTAGTTGGAAAAAATGAATTGGGTACTCTAAAGTTATTTTTAAAAAGTTAGTGAGATCCAACCTCCCCTTCACAAAACCATGCTGTCTCTCGCTAATACGTCCATTTGCTTCCAAATAGGAGTAGATCCTGCCTCGAAGAATTCTCTCCAGTAATTTCCCTACCACTGATGTAAGGCTCACCGGTCTGTAGTTCCCTGGATTATCCTTCTTAAACAAAGGAACAACATTGGCTATTCTCCAGTCCTCCGGGACATGACCTGAAGACAGTGAGGATCCAAAGATTTCTGTCAAGGCCTCAGCATTTTCCTCTCTAGACTCCTTCAGTATTCTGGGGTAGATCCCATCAGGCCCTGGGGACTTATCTACCTTACTATTTTTCAAGACGCCTAACACCTCGTCTTTTTGGATCTCAATGTGATCCAGGCTATCTACACACCTTTCTCCAGACTCAACATCCACCAATTCCTTCTCTTTGGTGAATACTGATGCAAAGTATTCATTTAATACCTCACCCTTTCCTCTGGCTCCACACATAGATTCCCTTGCCTATCCTTCAGTGGGCCAACCCTTTACCTGGCTACCCTCTTGCTTTTTATGTACATGTAGAAAGCCTTGGGATTTTCCTTAACCCTATTTGCCAATTACTTTTTGTGACCCCTTCTAGCCGTCCTGACTCCTTGCTTAAGTTTCTTCCTACTTTCCTTATATTCCACACAGGCTTAGTCTTTCCCAGCCTTCTAGCCCTGACAAATGCCTCCTTTTTCTTTTTGATGAGGCCTACAATATCTCTCGTTATCCAAGGTTCCCGAAATTTGCCGTATTTATCCTTCCACACAGGAGCATGCCGGTCCTGAATTCCTTTCAACTGACATTTGAAAGCCTCCCACATGTCAGATGTTGATTTACCCTTAAACATCCGCCCCCAATCTAGGTTCTTCAATTCCCGCCTAATATTGTTATAATTAGCCTTCCCCCAATTTAGCACATTCACCCTAGGACCACTTTTATCCTTGTCCACCAGCACTTTAGAACTTACTGAGTTGTGGTCACTGTTCCCGAAATGCTCCCCTACTGAAACTTCTACCACCTGGCCGGGCTCATTCTCGAATACCAGGTCCAGTATAGCCCCTTCCCTAGTTGGACTATCTACATATTGTTTTAAGAAGCCCTCCTGGATGCTCCTTACAAACTCTGCCCCGTCTAAGCCCCTGGCACTAAGTGAGTCCCAGTCAATATTGGGGAAGTTGAAGTCTCCCATCACACCAACCCTGTTGTTTTTACTTGTTTCCAAAATCTGTCTACCTATCTGCTCCTCTATCTCCCGCTGGCTGTTGGGAGACCTGCAGTAAACCACCAACATTGTGATTGCATCTCTACCCATATAGCCTCGCTGCCCTCTGAGGTGTCCTCCCGTAGTACAGCTGTGATATTCTCCCTAACCAGTAGCGCAACTCCGGCACCCCTTTTACATCCCCCTCTATCCTGCCTGAAACATCTAAATCCTGGAACATTTAGCTGCCAATCCTGTCCTTCCCTCAACCGGGTCTCTGTAATGGTAAGAACATTATAGTTCCAAGTACTAATCCAAGCTCTAAGTTCATCTGCCTTACCTGGTATACTTCTTGCATTAAAACATATGCACTTCAGGCCATCAGACCAGCTGTTTTCAGCAACATCTTCCTGTCTGCTCTTCCTCAGAGCCATACTGGCCCTATTCCCTAGTACTCCCTCAATGCTTTCACCTTCTGACCTATTGCTCCCATGCCCACCCCCCTGCCATACTAGTTTAAACCCTCCCGTGTGACACTAGCAGTGTGGGGGAGCGGTGGTTGTCTGTTCATGGATAACCTGTGCGTTCAAAGGCACGGTGTGTCCACTGAGAACATTATAGTAAAAGATATGTTGTAACCTGTGTTGTCCTTGAAAACTGTGCACGTTTGTGAAGATAAGGAGGAGTGAAGGAGTATTGTATCACAGTGAGACCTTTCATGTTTAATGAATGTTTTTGTTGGTGAAAGCTAATTGGCAATCCTGTGCTCTGTTCCTCCACATTTTCTAAACAAAGTTACAGTCTTTTTAGCCAGGGTTCCATTCTGGGATCTTCCCATCCAGTTATTACATCACTGGGATTGTAACACTCACCATCTTGCTGTGGAAATATATCACTGTTCCTTCACTGCCCCGGGTCAGAATCCTGGTACTTCCTCCCTAACCACACTGTGGGTGACACCATAGGGACTGCAGCAGTTCAAGACGTCAGCTCACCACCACCTTCTCAAGGGCAATTAGGGATGGGCAATAAATGGTGACTTAGACAGAGGCACACACCTTTGTTTTATTCATTCACAGGAATAAATGGGCTTTGACCTCCATAAAGGAATAGAAAATATTAGGCAAGACCTGTTTTTAGCCCATTTCATTGGGTTTCAATGCCATCATTGCCTTCTCCCTTGTTCTCATGGCCTGGGCCTCTTACAAGGTGATGCCTGATGGAATCGAGTCAGCCTGACTCCACTTTGTTACTTCTGACACTGTTATCAATCCCCAGATTGGTACAGAGACCTTTATCACCTCAAAACAAACACATCTTTCTCACAGTTTGAGGCTAGTTCTCCTGCACAATTCAATTCATTTTGCAGCCATTGCTAATTCTGGCAAGGCTGTGACTTGACTAAATTGTCCATCATGCTTTGCATTTTGAGCCCACAATGCAGTTCTTCAGATATCCACGGTCTGGGTTCTTCTATCACCTCGATGTTCCATGTTACCACCATGACACAAACTCCACACACAGGGTTACACCACAGCCCGTCTGCACTGATTAATATTAAAGAAATAAAGAGAGTTAAAAATTGATTGCACATTTTAAAAGGTGGATATTAATAATAATCTTTATTAGTGTCACAAGTCGACTTACATTAACACTGTAATGAAGTTACTGTGAAAATCCCCTCGTCGCCACACACCGGTCCCTGTTCGGGTACACTCAGGAAGAATTCAGAATGTCTAATTCACCTAAGAAGCACGTCTTTCGGGACTTTTGGAAAGAAATCTGAACACGTGGAGGAAACCCACGCAGACACGGATAACATGTAGCCTTCCAGTAGAGCTATTGAGTTAAAAGCAGGTAAGGTGGGCAGCACAGTGGCACAGTGGTTAGCATTTCTGCCTCACGGCGTGGAGGTCCCAGGTTCGATCCCGGCTCTGGGTCACTGTCCGTGTGGAGTTTGCACATTCTCCCCGTGTCTGCGTGGGTTCACTCCCACAACCCAAAGATGTGCAGGATAGATGGATTGGCCACCTTAAATTGCCCCATAATTTGAAAAAATGAATTGGGTACTCTAAATTTATTTTTAAAAAGCAGATAAGTTATGCTGAACCTTTATCAATCACTGTTAAATCACAATGGTACGCCGCGCTCCGTATCGATGGCCTCAGAACTTTGCCTGAGGTCCGCCTCCCGATGCTCCTCCCCGACTAGCCAAGTTCCTGATGGTGTGGGTCGCTTGTGGTCCCATCCTGTCGAGAACTCGGCATGGCGGCTGCGGACTCAGTCCAGCACTGCCACAGTCAGGGGAGGGCTGATCCGTGGGCAGGGGGTTCTTTACTAGGGGCTGGGGGCACTATGGGGGTGGTCCGGAGCGTGCGAGCCAGCCAAATGGGGGGCATTATTTTGCAGGCCAGGTCCGCGAGTGGCCTCTGCCATGTAGTACGGCGCGGCCGCCGCTGTGCGCATATGCGGCCACAGACCTGGCAAGTCTCCAGGGCATATTGGCAGCTAGAGCCGGGTGCTCTACGCAGCCGACATGCTAGCCCCCAGGAAAACGGGGAATCGGTAGCCGTTTTACACCACTGTTCCCACGCCGGCGTGGGGATATAATCCCAGAATGGGAGAATCCAGCCCCATATATTTCAATCAGATTCCCTCTCATTCTTCCAAACTCAAGTGGATACAGGCACAGCCTGTCCAAGTTTTCCTCCTATGATAACCCCTCATCCAGTCAAGTGAACCTTCTCTGGCCAGTTTCGAATGAAATTATGTCCTTTCTTAAATAAGGAGACCAAAATCGTACAGAGTACTTTGCATGTGGTCTCACCAATACCCTGTACAACTGCAGTACTTTCCCCTTGCAATAAACAGCAACACTCCCTTTACCTTCCCAATCGTGTACTGTATCTGCAGAGTAACTGGTCCTGATTCATGCACCAGTACACCTCGATCCCTCTGTACCTCGGAGCTGCAATCTCTGTGCATTTAAACAAGCAATGCAAGATGGCGCCGGAACGGGGCGACTCTCTGCGAGCTCTCTCACAGATCCTCTTCTTACATCTCCGATAATCATACTAATCTCTTAAAACTTAATTCTAACACCAACACTGACCTTTCTCTTTTACATTTTCTTCACACAGCTTTCTGAATGAGTAGTACTACACTCTGCATGCTTCACCCGATGTCTGTGTGATGATGTATTTACATTGTGTATTTTATGGTTGCCCTATGTATTTTCTTTTCATGTACAGAATGATCTGCCTGAGCTGTGCGCAGAACAATATTTTTCGCTGTATCTCAGTACACATGACAATAAACAAATTCAATCCAATATGTTGCTTTTTTATTCTTCCTGCCAAAGTGGACAAGTTCACATTTCCCCACATTATGCTCAATCTGCCAAATTGTTGCTCACTTATTTAGCCTATCTGCACCCTTTACAGACACCTTATGGTCACTCACAACTTACCTTCCTCCATACCTTTGTAGCAACAGCAAATTCTGCAACCGTACTTTTGATCCTGTCAACCAAGTCCTGAAAATAGTTGAGGCCCAGTGCTGACCCCTGTGGCACTCCACAGGTTACATCTTGCCAGTCCAAAAATGACAATGTTTTACCTTCTCAATGTTTCCTGTTCGCTAACCAATCCTCTGTTGATGCTGTTACCAACTACAGAATGAGCTTTTATTTTGTGGAGTGAACTTTTATGTGGCACCTTGTCAAGTGCTATGGAAATCTAAATACACACATCCACAGGTCCCCCTTTATCCACATCGCTTGTTACTTCCTCAAATAACTCTACTAAATTGGTCAAACATGATTTCCCTTGCACAAAATCATGTTGATTCTGCCTGATTGCACTGAGATTATCTAAGTGCCCAATCTAGCCTCTCAATAACAGAATTAACATGGTTCAGTCCTGCATTGTATTAGCAGCAGCAGCAACAGCAGAATCTAACCCCTGCAGTGACTTGTGAACTCGCTGGTGTCTCAGCAGATTGGATGACCGAGCAAATCTCATCCCACATATGGAGCAGGTGAATGACCTCTCTCCTGTGTGAACCTGCTGGTGTCTAAGCAGGTGGGATGATTGAACAAATCTCTTCCCACACATGGAACAGGTGAATGACCTCTCCCCAGTGTGACCTTGTTGGTGTCTCAGAAGGTCCTTAGTGCTCTTAAAGCTCTTCTCACAGTCAGAACATTTAAAAGGTCTCTGCTCAGTGTGAACAAGTTGATGTACAGTGAGCTGGGATGGCTGAGTGAATCCCTTTCCACACATGGAGCAAGTGAAAGGTCTTTCTCCAGTGTGAATTCGCTCATGTATCAGAAGGTGGGGTGAATCAGCAAATCCCTTACCACACACAGAGCAAATGAACGGCCTCTCTCCAGTGTGAACGCGCTGGTGTCTCAGACGGTGGGATGAATGGGTGAATCCCTTCCCACACACAGAGCAGGTGAATGGCCTCTCTCCAGTGTGAACTCGCTGGTGTGTCACTAGATCCTGTTTGCGTTTAAAGCTCTTCTCACAATCAGAACATTGAAATGGTCTCTGATCAGAGTGAACTCGCTGGTGTGTCTGTAGCTGGGATAAACGTCCAAATCTCCTCTGACAGAGAGAGCAGGTGAACGGCATCTCCCCAGTGTGAGTGCGTTGATGGGCTTGTAAATCATTTTTACTTTTAAAACACTTCTCACAGTGCGAGCATTGAAAAGGTCTCTGATCAGAGTGAACCAGTTGGTGTGTTAGAAGGTGGGATGACTGAGTGAATCCCTTCCCACACACTGAGCAGGTGAAAGGCCTCACCTCCATGTGAGTGCGCTGGTGTCTCAGCAGGTCCTTTGTGCCTTTAAAGCTTTTGTCACAATCAGAACATTGAAACGGTCTCTGATCAGAGTGAACTTGCTGGTGAATCAGGAGGCTTGATAAAGCATTACACCCCTTCCCACATTCAAGGCAATTGAATGCCCTCTCGCCAGTATGAACACGCTGATGTGTATACAGGCTGGATGAGTAAGCAAATCCTTTCCCACACACAGTGCAGGTGAAAGGCCTCTCTCCAGTGTGAATGCGTCGATGAATATCCAATCCAGATGGGTAATTAAATCCCTTTCCACAGTCCCCACATTTCAATAGTTTCTCCATGATGTGAGTGTCCTTGTGTTTCTCCAGGTTGGGAAATGTTGAAGCCTCGTTTACACAGAATATGTACAGGGTGACTACTCAATGTGAATGCGGTGGTTTTTCTTTCAGGCTGGTGAAAGCTCTTTCCGTATCCAGCACATTGGAAACTCTCGGGTATTTGCGTATCTCGGTGCTTTCTCAGTCACACTGATGGCTCACATCTTTTTCCACAGACAGAATGGAACAAACGTTTCTCCTTCTGTACACAAAGGCTGATGATATTCAGATTCTGATGAATCAAATCGCTGAAGCATCTTGATGTGAAGTTTGGTTTGAGTTTCATGTCTGTAAATTCTGCTAATATCCTGTAAACATAATTTTACAAAATCCATCACTAACAGTCCAGAGGGTTTGGGGCCTCCAGCGGGTATTTGTGAATCCTCCCCACCCACCTGCCAGGGTTCCCTTCCTTGCCAGAGATCAGAGTCCTCATTGATTTGAGTGCGAAGTGGAAGCTCTTATTTCTTGTCCCCCCCCCCTCCCCCTCCCCCCCTCCCCCCTCCCCCATCCTCTGATGTGAACCATCCTCCAGTGTCTGAAGCAGGATGGTGCCCGTTCACCTGGGCCTGTTCCCGGGAGAGAGAAGCCCCGCAGCTGCAAATTGTGAAGGGGTTGCGGATCCACAAAGTGTTTCCAAATCCTCCCACCCACCGCCTGACGCTGACTCCGCTTCTCCGGGACAAACAAGGGCCGAGGCATCAATCACACTGCGCATGTTCCAAACTCTTTGACACTACGCCTGCGCATTGGTGTCCAGCTCTGTGCATGCTCCGGATCCAATGCCCGGCTGATTGACAACAGTTCCGGACCAATTGGAAGATGTTCTGGGACTGGAGAACTGAGCACGAGCTACTCATTCTCCAACCAATCAGAATGAATGAGGGGCGGGGCTGAGCCCGGATCTCCCTCATTGGCTGAAACTGCATCATTTTGAAAGCTGATTTGTCTCAAACTCCAGGAGAAAACAACCTTTCTGTTTGTGGTTGTAAACAGATGAAACTCTGGGTGTAGAGCAAACATTTCAACATTTGTTTCTGAAATGTGAAACTATGTTTACATAATTGAAGAGCTGACTTCACAGAAGAACAGGGAAGAGAGGGAATGTCCACAATTTGTATTTGGGTTACTGGGCATCAGTTTGCTCTCACTTAGCGTTACTTGTTTAAAGGTGTAGAAGGAGCTTTTAATGAAATGAAATGAAAATTGCTTATTGTCACAAGTAGGCTTCAAATGAAGTTACTGTGAAAAGCCCTGAGTCGCCACATTCCGGCGCCTGTTCGGGGAGGCTGGTATGGGAATTGAACCGTGCTGCTGGCCTGCCTTGGTCTGCTTTAAAAGCCAGCGATTTAGCCCTGTGCTAAACCAGCCCCATTGAGACACAGTGGGCGGGATGCTCCATTCCTGAGACGAAGTATTGATGCAGAGGCAGGATTCATGGACTTCCACGACAGCAAAACTGGCGCCGAGCGTGGACGGATTCAGTGACTTTAGAGGGGCTAGAACCGGCACCACATGGAACATGCAAGCGATGCCATTGAGAAACAGTGTGGGATTTGCCGGGTCCGTGATTGACACTCGGGAGGCTGACAAGCTGCAACCGCATATACACATTACACTCCCCACACACACTCATCCCAGCCAACAAGATGGCACTGGTTGCGCTGGAGCACGCCCATCCTGCTGAGGTGTCAGCTGAGGCCAGAGGGCACCTAGGGTGGTGCACCGGGGGGGGTGGGGAGGGACTCATGTGACCTGTGGCCCTAAGTTCACAATGGACAGTCACCGGTATACACAGCTGCATGGTTACCTTGCAGATTGCGGTAATGACGCTTTCTGCCGGTCCACCCCACAGCTCAAATCCAGGTTATCCCGAGCTACTCCCCTGACCCTGGCAGAAGCCCCCACACAGCGGCACAACTGTCAGCGAACTGTGGCAATGTTGCACACGTTCCGTACCCCCTCTCCCTCATCAGCGACGGGACCTGTTTAATAATTTTTAAAAGCACAAGTGAACCTCGCCATCGGGAATTTGGCTCATCCTAGGCAGAGAATCACAGAGGCCCCGGAGAATACTCGGTCAGGCCCACTAATCATAGAATCCTAGAATTTACAGTGCATAAGGAGGCCATTTGGGCCATCGAGTCTGCAGCAGCCCTTGGAAAGAGCACGCTACCCAAGCCCATACCTCCACCTTATCTCTGTAACTCCAACCAAGATTTTGGATACTAAGGGCAATTTAGCATGGCCAATCCACCTAACCTGCACATTGTTTGACTGTGGGAGGAAACCGGAGCACTCGGAGGAAACAAACGCAGACAAGGGGAGAACATGCAGACTCCGCACAGGCAGTGACCCTCACCGGCAATTGAACCTGGGACCCTGGAGCTGTGAAGCAACAACGCTAACCACTGTGCTACGGTGCCACCCTAATGATATGCAATTGGTATCTAACTGTATGTGCATTCTGAAATGCATTGACGCCACTGTCGAGGTCATGGATAATTGTGATTTGGCATGAAATCTGTGCCCCCCATGATTTTAAAGTCAGAATCGATTCTCCACCCAATCGCGTTTGGCGATTCCGGTGTCAGCCGATGGAGAATCTCACACAGGAACTGTCACGTTGCTCAAAGTGAAATAAAACTAACTGTTTGTCTTTACAAAGGAGATAAATGCTACCCAAGCCATGCAGACAGACTAGGAAGCCCTGTCCCCAGATAGAACATAGAACATAGAACATTACAGCGCAGTACAGGCCCTTCGGCCCTCGATGTTGCGCCGACCTGTGAAACCACTCTAAAGCCCATCTACACTATTCCCTTATCGTCCATATGTCTATCCAATGACCATTTGAATGCCCTTAGTGTTGGCGAGTCCACTACTGTTGCAGGCAGGGCATTGCACGCTCTTACTACTCTCTGAGGCAAGAACCTACCTCTGACATCTGTCTTATATCTATCTCCCCTCAATTTAAAGCTATGTCCCCTCGTGCTAGAAATCACCATCCGAGGAAAAAGGCTTTCACTGTCCACCCTATCCAATCCTCTGATCATCTTGTAACCTCGGTTCAAAATTGATCAGGGGTGAAGTGAAAATGTAAATTTCAGGGGTGCTGATCTCCCAGTCTTTCCTGGAGGTGCAAGACTTGAGAATTACAAATACAAAGAACAAAGAAAAGTACAGCACAGGAACAGGCCCTTCGGCCCTCCAAGCCCGTGCCGACCATGCTGCCCGACTAAACTACAATCTTCTACACTTCCTGGGTCCGTATCCCTCTATTCCCATCCTATTCATGCATTTGTCAAGATGCCCCTTAAATGTCACTATCGTCCCTGCTTCCACCACCTCCTCCGGCAGCGAGCTCCAGGCACCCACTACTCTCTGTGTAAAAAACTTGCCTCATACATCTACTCTAAACCTTGCCCCTCGCACCTTAAACCTATGCCCCCTAGTAATTGACCCCTCTACCCTGGGGAAAAGCCTCTGACTATCCACTCTGTCTATGCCTCTCATAATTTTGTAGCCCTCTATCAGGTCGCCCCTCAACCTCCGTCATTCCAATGAGAACAAACCGAGTTTATTCAACCGCTCCTCATAGCTAATGCCCTCCATTCCAGGCAACATTCTGGTAAATCTCTTCTGCACCCTCTCTAAAGCATCCACATCCTTCTGGTAGTGTGGCGACCAGAATTGAACACTATACTCCAAGTGTGGCCTAACTAAGGTTCTATACAGCTGCAACATGACTTGCCAATTCTTATACTTAATGCCCCGACCAATGAAAGCAAGCATGCAGTATGAGTTCTTGACTACCTTCTCCACCTGTGTTGCCTCTTTCAGTGACCTGTGGACCTGTACACCTAAATCTCTCTGACTTTCAATACTCTTGAGGGTTCTACCATTCACTGTATATTCCCTACCTGCATTCGACCTTCCAAAATGCATTACCTCACATTTGTCCGGATTAAACTCCATCTACCATCTCTCCGCCCAAGTCCCCAAACAATCTAAATCCTGCTGTATCCTCTGACAGTCCTCATCACTATCCGCAATTCCACCAACCTTTGTGTCATCTGCAAACTTACTAATCAGACCAGTTACATTTTCCTCCAAATCATTTATATAAACGACAAACAGCAAAGGTCCCAGCAGTGATCCCTGCAGAACATCACTAGTCACAGCCCTCCAATTAGAAAAGCATCCTTCCATTGCTAATCCCTGCCTTCTATGACCTAGCCAGTTCTGTATACACCTTGCCAGCTTCCCCCTGATCCCGTGTGAGTTCACCTTTTGTACTAGTCTACTGTGAGGGACCTTGTCAAAGGCCTTTGTGAAGTCACTATAGACAACATCCACTGCCCTACCTACATCAATCATCTTTGTGACCTCTTCGGAAAACTCTATCAAGTTAGTGAGACACGACCTCCCCTTCACAAAACCATGCTGTCTCTCACTAATACGTCCATTTGCTTCCAAATGGGAGTAGATTCTGTCTCGAAGAATTCTCTCCAGTAATTTCACTACCACCGATGTAAGGCTCACCGGCCTGTAGTTCCTGGATTATCCTTGCTACCCTTCTTAAACAGAGGAACAACATTGGCTATTCTCCAGTCCTCCGGGACATCACCTGAAGACAGTGAGGATCCAAATCTTATGCCTTTATTCAAAAAGTGTTGTAAGGATAGCCCCAGCAATTACAGACCAGATAGTTCAACACCAGTTGTTCGGCATGCTTCAAGAAAGTCATCTTTATTGTCACAAGTAGGCTTACATTATCACTGCAATGAAGTTACTGTGAAAAGATCCTGTGAAGCTACTGTGAAAAGATAGAATTAATAGCCACATGGAAAAATGTTGGCTTATTTGTAAGGAGCAGCATGGATTTCTAAAGGGGAAATCATGTTTAATTAATTTGCTGCAGTTTTTTTATAGGATCGGTAAAGAGAACATTTAAAGCATATAATATGAGCTAGCTTAATAAGGGCATAAACTACAGGAACAAGCTGGTTATACTAAATTTGTACAAGGCACTAGTTAGACCTCAGTTGGAATATTGTGTACAGTTCTGAGCGCATGCCTTCTTCCAACTAACCACAGGATACCCAGGAAAGGTAATAACAGTGTATTCATGATTCAGGCATGGAAGGAACTACCCAAGAGAAACCTCTGGCTCTGGGGTAGCACTTTCCCCCGATACAGCTCTTTGTCTTTCCCCCTTAATGTTTAATATCACCTGGCTGGAGCTCAGGAAGGATAATTCGAGGAGTGGGTGGGGCAGGGAGGGTGGTGATCATATGACAAGAACAGAATTTCAGCCTGGACACAGTCCACGAGCACGGTGACCATCCACTTCTTGTCCCTGTTGTTAAAATAAATCAAGCACAGTATTTATTTGCATTCTAGTTATCGGACTTTTTTCATTTGTTACCTGACACACTTATCTCCATGGTAACACAGCTACTATGTTTCCTTCTCTCATTTGTGAATAGCCAATAAAAGACGTGTTCATCATGTGCAACTTCACAATTAGTCTTCCTGTTGCACGGCCTGTTTAGTTTGGACACAGTTTCAGGTGTTGACGAACATCCTGGTGTTTCCTCAGCCACCAGTAGTAATTATGAACATATGGGGACATGAAAGAGAAACGCTCCCTAAATCTGATCCCGAAACAAAATTAATTATTTTGTAAGACATCAAGGTGTGATGCAAGTCAAATTTGAGCCACTTTGTGATAGAAACCCCATCATGTAGGATGGGTGAGACCTTACTTACTGAGGGAAAGCCTTTGCAATGGTGTACCACTGCTTTCCTATACTCACTCCAGGATCCGGGTCCTGACAAGTTTTAAAATTCAGGTTTAACTGGAGTCTGTCATACCAGTGCCAATGATTGAGTTTTCTATTTTGGGTGGATCCCCTGAATCTCCTCTAGAGCAGCTTTCCGGGTGAGTCAGTCTGCCTGGTTATTACCATTACCCTCTTCACTAACTCCTGCTGCTAATGTACCTTCACCTTATAAATAGCAATTCTCTCTTATCAGCAACATCCCAAATTATTGACAGTTTGGAGTGGAGGGTGAGTGGTTTCCTTTCTGCTATGGATAAGCTGTGTGTTTTATTTTTTGCCAGAGATGTATGTTTTCAGTAAGGGTCTAACAGTGAATGAAGCTTTCAGAATCGTTGGTAATTTTATCAGGAACGATTTCAAGGGCTGCGATTATAATGATGTCCTGAGATTTATGGGCTAAATACTGTGGTGGGTATTTATTGAGGATACTACAGTTGTTATTGGGAATCAAAGACACAGCACCAGACTGACACGGACCCAGATTCATTCACAAACCTCAGTACAGTCGAACAGTGATGTGGCTTGAACAGGTCTATTGGACTTGGCCTGTTTCCTCTGACAGCAATGTGGGGCCCTTTCATACTGCAACATTCCAGCCAAGTGAGAATTGTGAAATTGCAGGATATTAATGCCTTTACTTTGTAACCCCATAATTCATCCACTCTATCATATCAAGATACTCCCTTGACTTGGCCATTTATGAATAATGTCACTGTGGTTTGTGCGGACTGTCAATTGTTGAATTAACTCCATTAGATGCTCTGTGTGCATAACTAACAGTGAGGACCTGATATCTGCTCAACAAAATAGTCAATCAATTTTTCCACAGGGGTGAATGTGACTGTGAACTATCCAACTGCAAATTAAGCACTGGATTACATCAGCAGATATACATTGTTCTGACTCTGCCAGCAAGGCAGGGTTTAATTGGACAGATCTTCCAAAGAGCGAGTACAGATAACGCCAAATAACTTTTATTTGTGCAGTAATATTATGTAAAACAGTGAATATTCAGAATTAACGATGGAGAGGGGGAAACAGAGGAACCAGTGACTGTGATTGAACCCAGCCAGAGTCAGAAACATCAGAGGAGGGATGAGAGAGAGGAAATAATATAAACGCTTTAAAAACTCTGCATGGTCGCACAGGGGAATTTTGAGATATAGAGCTTAGCAGATCACTAATTCACAATTTGAGATTTTAAAAATTAATTTATCTCCAAGGGTAACAAAGTTATTTTGTATGAACTGATTGAGCTTTCAATGGTGTGGTTGTTACCCAACATTCCAAGCGGCTGTGAATGTGCCCTATTCACGCCACAGGAGCCAGTGCACAGGCGCAGTGTCACTTTGCCCGCAGCCTGACGAATGCGGGAGCTGCTTTTTGGGCGGATGAGTCGGTGGAGCGGAGAGAGGAATGGAGCCGGGAGTAAAGGTGGGGAGGGAGCAGGGTCTTTATAAACACCCGGTGAAGGCCACAGGGTCTGAATAACAGCCTGCAGTTCCCGTGTTGGCAGCTGCGGGGCTTTTATCCGGGGTCAGGCCCAGTTCCACCGCCGCCATCTTCGTTCAGCGGGCAGACTAGCGCATGCGCGGCCATCACCTTTGTGAGGTGGTGTGTCTGCGGGGGCGGTGTGTGTCTGCGGGGGCGGTGTCTGTCTGCGGGGGCGGTGTCTGTCTGCGGGGGCGGTGTCTGTCTGCGGGGGCGGTGTCGGTCTGCGGCAGTGGCACTGCCTGTTTGAGATTCTGGGAAGGTTTGGCCCGAAGTTTGTGGCGTGTGTGCGTTTGTTGTATGTGGCCCCGGTGGCGAGTGTACAGACAAATGAGATGAGTTCACAGAGTTTTGGTTTGTACAGGGGAACAAGACGGGTATCCGCTGTCACCATATTGGTTGTGCTGGTGATAGAGCCCTTCACGATGGCCCTTAAGGGGCCAGTGCAGTGGCAGAGCATTGGGGGGGGGGGGGGGGGGGGGGCAGGGAACACTGGGTGTCACTATATGCGGACAACCTTCTGCTGTTGGTGTCGGACTCATTGGAGAGTATGGGAAGAATTATGGACATATTAGTGAAGTCAGGGCCTTCTCGGGATATAAGTTGAATGTCGGGAGGAGCGAGGTCTTTCCAGTGAATGCGGCGGATCGGGGGCCAATCTGGGGGCGTTGCTATTTAAGGTAGCCAGAGACAGGTTTGGGTATTTGGGAGTTCAGGTGATGAGGGAGTGGTCAATGATGTACAAGAGGAACCTGACAACGTTGGTGGAGGAGCTTAGGGGATTTTAGGAGATGGGATAGACTACACCTGACATTGGTAGGAAGGGTCTAGGCTGTTAAAATGAATATTCTGGCAAGGTTCCTGTTTGTATTCCAGACCCTCCTGACCTTCATCCCGAAGGCCTTTTTTCAGAATTGGATGCAGCAATCTCAAGAGTTTATATGGGCGGGGAAGGTACCGAGGGTGAAGAGGGCCCTGTTGCAGAGGCAGAAAGGGGGGTTGGCACTACCAAACCTGCTGTATTGCGACTGGATGGTGAATGTGGAAAACGTGAGATGGTGCTGGGAAGGAGAGGGGTTAGAGTGGGTTAGGATGGAGGAGGAGTCCTGTAGAGGGTCCAGCCTGAAGGCCATGGTGACGGCATCGCTTCTGCTGGCGCCGGGGTGGTACGCGGTGAGCCCGGTGGTGCAGTCCACGATTAGGGTGTGAAACCAGTTGAGCAGGCACTTTAGGATGGAAAGGATGTAGGTGCTGACACCGCTGTGTGAGAACTGTGGGTTTAAGCCGGGTGAGGGCGACGGCCTGTATAGGAAGTGGAGGGAGGTGGGGCTGGTGAGGGTGAGGGATCTATACCTGGAGCAGAGGTTTGCAGGTCTGGCAGAGCTGTGGGAGAGGGTGGAGCCGCTGAAGGGAAGCAAGTTCAGGTATATGCAAGTGATCGGTTTTGCGCGGAACGAATGGAGAAGGTTTCCCAGGCTGCCGGAGAATTCCCTGTTGGAGCAGCTGCTGCTCCCGGACGTAGAAGGAGAGGGCAGAATTGGGAATATATATGCTTGGCTTGGGGAGCACGGGGGAGTGCAGGTGATGAGGATTCACAATAAATGGGAGGAGGAACTGGGAGGATGATAGGATGTGGAGTGAGGTGATGCGCGGAGTAAATTCAACCTCGTGTGGGAGGATGAGTTTGATTCAGTTTAAGGTGGTGCACAGGATGCATGTGACTCGGGCGAGGATGAGTGGGTTCTTCCAGGGGGTGGCAGACAAATGTGAGAGTGTGGGTGAGGACCGGCAAATCCCGCACATATGTTCTGGAGCTGTGAGAGGTTAGTGAGGGGGTATTCGCATGGTTAGAGATCAGGCCGAACCCAATGGTGGCTATTTTTGAGGTATGGGAAATGCCGGAGCTGATGGAGGGGAGGACGGCCAATGTTGTGGGTCGCCTCGCTGATTGCCCGGCGAAGGAACTCTGTTGGTTTGCCGATTGGCAACGCCACCAGTGGTAGCGCCCTAGCTGGGGGATCCTGTACGATTTCCTCCGACTGGAAACAATCAAGTTGAAGTTGACAGGATCAGCGGAGGGCTTTGAGACACGGTGGACACTGTTCATGACGATGTTTGAGGAATTATTTGTTGCGGTGGGGAAGGGGGTGAATAGGGGAAAAACTTGCATGAACTGTGGGGTGTTGACAATGGTTTTTTGATTCATGCCGTTGTACTTTTTGAATAAAATACATTAAATATATATACATCCAAGGCTCAGTTAGATTTTTGATCTTCAAGGGAGTTGAGGGTTATGGGTGACAGGAAGAAAATAATCAGCCATGATATTAACTAGAAGAGCAGGCTTGATGGGCCGAATGGCCTGCTCTTATTTCTTATGATCTTATGATCTCTCGGTCGAGAACTGGAAATGCTGTGTGTTGATCTGTCGATCGGGAGAGTAGGGACGGTGTATATTAGATAATGGAGTGAGATTGGAGAGTGTGTGTTTGTACAGATGCATGCGGTGAAATTTACAGCTTTTGGGGAACTAGGGAGGAAAGCATGTTCCACAGCGATTAGAATTGTCTGTTCTGAATTTCTGAGCTGTACTGACAGTGATGACATTTGTAAACCCCTTTAACAGGATATTCAAAAGGGAGGATTTGCAGCAAGAAATCTCAAACCAAACTTCACATCCAAGATCTGACAGAGTCACTCGATTCATTAGGACGGGGAAAACCATCGGCTATTTTACCATCAGTGTGACTGGAAAAGCACCGAGTCACGGACACCGGCACCATGGGAAAACCGTGGAAATGTGGGGATTGTGGGAAAGGATTCACTTCCCCACCTGAGCTGGAAACTCATCGACGTACTCACACCGGGGAGAGACTGTTCATTTGCTCTCAGTGTGGAAAAGGATTTACTGCTTCATCCAACCTGCTGACACACCAGCGAGTTGGCACCGGGGAGACGCCATTCACCTGCTCAGTGTGTAGGCAAGGATTCATAGATTCATCCAGCCGACTGACACACCAGCGAATTCACACTGAGGAGAAACTGTTCACCTGCTCAGTGTGTGAGAAGGGTTTTACTAATTCATCCAACCTGCTGACACACCAGCGTGTTCACACCGCAGAGAAGCCATTCACCTGCAATGTGTGTGAGAAAGGATTTATTAATTCATCCAACTTGGTAACACACCAGCGAATTCACACTGGGGAAAGACCATTCACCTGCTCCGTGTGTGAGAAGAGATTTGTTAATTCATCCAACCTGCTGACACACCAGCGAGTTCACACCGCATTGAGGCCATTCACCTGTAAAGTATGTGGGAAAGGATTCATTAATTCATCCAACTTGGTAACACACCAGCGACTTCACACTGGGGAGAGGCCATTCACCTGCTCTGTGTGTAGGAAGGGATTTATTAATTCATCTAACCTGCTGAGACACCAGCGAGTTCACACTAAGGAAAAGCCGTTTACCTGCTCCACGTGTGGGAAAGGATTCAGCAGTACATCCTACCTGCAGAAACACCAGCGAGTTCACAAGTAATTACAGGGGTTGGATCCTGCTGATTTTTGCTGCTCTTGATCACATTCAGGACTGAACCATGGTCATTCTAACAGTGGGTGAAGTGGGCGATCAGAAGGTTTCTCTGTGGGCTGGCCAGTCTTCCAATGTTCACTCCAGTGGGCTGATACTCTTTCAGCGAGAGCACATTTCCACTGAAATGATGCACAGAAGCAGATGTGATACATTAATTTTATCCTGGATAGTACACAGGAACATAAGAATTAGGAGCAGAAGTGGGCAATTCGGCCCTTCGAAAAAGATCAATTCTTCAACTGTCTTGAAGACGCAAATTAATTAATTCAAAATCTCAATTTGAACTCTGTTTGATTCTCTTTCTTATTGGAGTTATTCTGCGTTGTGACGTTAGGGAGTTCTTACTGTGTTTAGCTGGATATATCAGAGTTACTCTGTGTTTGTCTGGATATATTAGAGTTACTCTGGATATATCAGAGTTACTGTGTTTTGAGGTTCAGGAGTTTTACATCCTATAAAATTTAGGGTATGAAGCTATTGTTGGGTTTTACACGAGTTGTACTTTTTCTTCTTCGCACTCTGGTTGCATTGTGAATTATATCAGTGTCAGAGTTTTTTTCTTTGAGTCTATGGTTGAGTGGAGAGCCTCCCAGCTCAGGATGAGGTTAGCTGACGGGAGGGACTGCGAGGTGTTGCAGCTCCTCGCCCCAAACACCTTGTGAATAGGAGCTCAGAATATTGTTGTGGTTAGATTATGTTATGTAGAGATTTAGAGATAAGTGATTGTTGGGTAATATTACTGATGGGTGTTGTTGGGTTAGGGAGGGATGGGTAGGGTTTTAGTTGTTTGACGGTGTCACTACTCTGTGTCTGTCTGGGCACTGGGCTGGGTTTGGTTGCCGGCCTGGATGATCTCACCTTTGGCTTGTCAAGATCCCTTGCTTGATATTCTTCAGAAGTTATGGCTGACCCTGATGTAGGAATTAATGGGAGATCTCCACTTGGCCTTGTAACCTGGAATGTTTGGGGTAAATGGTCGAGTGAAGCAGATTGGGGTTTTTGCTCCTCTTAAGGGTCTAAACTCGGTTGGCGTATTTCTACAGGAAACCCACCTGTGTGTCAAGGACCAGATAAGGCTTTACAGATATTGGGTGGGACAAGTCTTTCATTCAGGCTTTAACGGTCGGGCTAGAAGCACGGCAATATTAATCCATAAGGAGTACAATTTACCCCCTCTCGGATTATGGACGATCCCAATGGTCGCTATATTATTGCCTGTGGTTCACTGGAAAACACTCCGGTTATTTCAGTAAACATTTCTGCTCCCAACTGGGACGATCCAAATTTTGGAAACTCTTTGGTGAACCTCCTCCCTGACTTGTATTCACATCGGATGGCTAGGAGGTGACCTGAACTGTGCCTTGGACCCGAAATTGGACCGTTCCATGTCTAAATCTCTGACTCCATCTGGGATGTCCAGGGCACTGCCCTCATTTATGGGATGGATTGGTGGGGGGTGGGGGTGAGTCCGTGGCCTTTGCATCCAAACAGGAAAGAATGTTCCTTTTTTTTCTCATGTTGACCGTGCCTATACCGGAATTGTTGTTTTTATTGTTAAGTGCCTCCTTCAACGGGGACAGCCGAATACTCGGCGATTGTCATCTCTGATCATGCCACTCATTTTGTTGATTTTCGTTTTGATTTTGGTCCTTCAAACACCCACCTTAGAGACGAGACGCCACTTTGATGTCTGATGATAAATTTTGTGAGCATTTGTCTGCTGCCATAGCAGACTTTATTAATGATGTGGAGATGCCGGCGTTGGACTGGGGTGAGCACAGTATGTGCTAGCCGAAAGCTAGTGACATCGAAACAAACCTGTTGGACTTTAACCTGGTGTTGTAAGACTTTATTAAGATCAACAAAATGGAGTCAATATCTCCTTTGACACTCTGGGAAACCCTGAAGGCCACCATAAGGGGGGAGATTATCTCATATCAGGCTCACATCATGAAAATAGAGAGAATGGAATGGCAAAAGCTGGTGGATTCCATTTTGAAAGTTAACCATCAATACTCACTTGCCCCAACGCCGGGTTGACTGATTCACAGAACAAATTTACAGTTCCAATTTGAATTGCTATCTAAGGATAAGGCCAACATCAATTACGGCGTTCCAGGGCACCGTGTGTGAACATGGGAGAGGCGGGTTGTCTTGTTGCACATCAACTCGAGGCAGACTACCTCTCGAGAAACTCCTTTGGTTCAGAACAAAGAAGGTAACTTGAAATGAAATGAAAATCGCTTATTGTCACAAGTAGGCTTCAAATGAAGTTACTGTGAAACGCCCCTAGTTGCCACATTCAGACGCCTGTTCGGGGAGGCTGGTACAGGAATTGAACCGTGCTGCTGGCCTGCCTTGGTCTGCTTTCAAAGCCAGCGATTTAGCCCTGTGCTAGACAGCTCCTCCTCTCCAGGTTAATGGGCTTTCAGCTCATATTACCATGAGCTGTATGAGTCAGAACCTTCTCCAAACACTTCAGATGTGAAGAGTTTTCTGGATGGTCTACACATCCCGACCATAGAGGAAGGCAGGAGTCGGGAATTGGACTCCCCGTTATTCCCAGAAGAAATACTGAAATGTATTGGTGGTTGCAATCCGCCAGAAGGCACCCAGTAGAGTGTGGGCCAAACCGACCCATTTCACTTCTGAACACGGATGTTAAACTGCTGGCTCAGGTCCTGGCTTCCCGAATGGAGCCCTGTCTCCCAGTTATAGTATCTGAGGATCGGACAGGCTTTATTAAAGGCCAACAGTTGTCTGCCAATGTCTGACACCTCTTAAACATTGTCCTTTTCCCCGCCACTGCTCTGGAACCTGAAGTCATCGTATCTTTGGATGCAGAAAAAGTATTAGATAGGGTGGAATGAGCCAAGAATTGGGGTACATTGCATAGGTTAAATTTAACGCGATTGGTGGAACAAATGGAGGAGGACTTCAAGAGATGGGACATGGTATACCTGTCACTGGCAGGGAGGGTGCAGGCAGTTAAAATGGTAGTCCTCCCGAGATTCCTCTTTGTGTTTCAGTGCCTCCCGGTGGTGATCACGAAGGCTTTTTTCAAAAGGATCGAAAAGAGTATCATGAGTTTTGTGTGGGCCGGGAAGACCCCGAGAGTGAGGAAGGGATTCTTACAGCGTAGTAGGGATAGGGGGGGGGGGGCTGGCACTACCGAGCCTAAGTGAGTACTACTGGGCTGCCAATATCTCAATGGTGAGTAAGTGGATGGGAGAAGAGGAGGGAGTGGCGTGGAAGAGATTGGAGAGGGCGTCCTGTAGGGGGACTAGCCTACAAGCTATGGTGACGGCCCCATTGCCGTTCTCACCGAAGAAATACACCACAAGCCCGGTGGTGGTGGCGACTTTGAAAATTTGGGGACAGTGGAGACGGCATAGGGGAAAGACGGGAGCCTTGGTGGGGTCCCCGATAAGAAATAACCATAGGTTTGCCCCGGGGAGAATGGATGGGGGATTTGGAATATGGCAAAGAGCAGTAGTAACGCAACTGAAAGATCTGTTTGTGAATGGGAAGTTCGCAAGTCTGGGAGCGCTGACCGAGAAATATGGGTTGCCCCAAGGGAATGCATTCCGGTATATGCAACTGAGGGCTTTTGCGAGGCAACAGGTGAGGGAATTCCCGCAGCTCCCGACGCATGAGGTGCAGGACAGAGTGATCTCAAAGACATGGGTGGGGGATGGTAAGGTGTCAGATATATATAGGGAAATGAGGGACGAGGGGGAGATTATGGTAGATGAGCTGAAAGGGAAATGGGAAGAAGAGCTGGGGGAGGAGATTGAGGAGGGGCTGTGGGCGGATGCCCTAAGTAGGGTAAACCCATCGTCCTCGTGTGCCAGGCTAAGCCTGATTCAATTTAAGGTGTTACACAGGGCGCATATGACTGGAGCACGGCTCAGTAAATTTATTGGGGTAGAGGACAGGTGTGCGAGATGCTCAAGAAGCCCAGCGAATCACACCCACATGTTCTGGTCATGTCCGGCACTACAGGGGTTCTGGGTGGGGGTGACAAAGGTGCTTTCGAAAGTAGTGGGGGTCCGGGTCGAACCAAGCTGGGGGTTGGCTATATTTGGGGTTGCACAAGAGCCAGGAGTGCAGGAGGCGAGAGAGGCCGATGTTTTGGCCTTTGCGTCCCTATTAGCCCGGTGCAGGATACTGTTGATGTGGAAGGAAGCCAAGCCCCCGGGGGTGGAGACCTGGATAAATGACATGGCAGGGTTTATAAAGCTGGAACGGATTAAGTTCGTCCTAAGGGGATCGGCTCAAGGGTTCACCAGGCGGTGGCAACCGTTCGTCGAATACCTCACAGAAAGATAGAGGGAATGGAAAAGAAGAAGGCAGCAGCAGCAGCCCAGGGGGAGGGGGGGGGGGGGAGGAACCAGAAGGAGTCTCAGGGTTATTAATATATATGTATAATATGTATAGGTCGTTGCTATAAATAATTGTATATTGGATTGTTAAACCATATTTTTGGAGAGTGTTTATCTGAGACAAGGCAGTTGCCATTTAGTTTTAGTTTTCGTTTTTGTTATATATTATTTATTCTTTGTTTATAAAACAGGTCATTGTTATTTATACTGTTGTATTATTGTGTAAAGGATACACAATGTACTGTGATGGTTGACCAAAAATTTTCAATGAAATATTCTTTAAAAAAAAAAGATAGGGTGGAATGGAAGTACCTCGTGAGATTTGGGTTTGGTCCGAAATTTACCTCTTCGATTCCTCCGATGTACAATGTTCCTGAAGCCGACATCTGTACGAATATGGTATCTTCAAAATACTTTCCATGAGGCAGAGATACTACAGATGGCCAACCCCATTTCCCCGCTGTTCTTTGCTTTAGCTAGTGAGCCTCTGCGATAGTGTTGAGGTCATCTGATGAGTGGAAGAGTATCTGCTGGGATGGAGTGGAGCACCGGGTATCTACTTCTATGCCGATGATCTACTTCTGTATATTTCAGTTCCGGTCTCCTCTGTAGACAATAGTGAAGATACTCACAACATTCGGCACCTTGCTATCTGCTGGGTTTCCTTTTTTATACAATATATAAGATTTTACGGGTGGCCCGAGAACCTTGCCCACTGGTAGCAATATTTGGAGTCTCAGACTTGCCGGCATTCCATTCCGGGGTTGGGGCGGACGTTCCCACCTTTGCTTCTTTGATAGTCAGGAGGCAAATATTGCTCAGTTAGAGATCTCCCACTCCATCTAAAGCATCCATGAGATTGGAGGATATGACATCATTCCTATATCTGGAGAAGACCAAACATACCATTAGGGGCACAGTGGGGAGATTCTACCAGAGGTGGCTGCCATTCATCTCAATCTTTAAAGAACTGGACACGGTCAAGGGTTAAGGGGGTTAGGGTAAAATGGGGATAGTTTGATTGTTGCTATAAAGACCGATGTATATGACTTTTCTGAATCTTTACCTATATATTCTGTATACCTTTCTGTTATTGTTCATCTTTGGAAATTCAATAAATATATTTTTCAAAAACAAAGTACTTTGTATCTGTGTTCACCAGGGAGAAGGACATGACGGATGTTGAGGTCAGGGATAGGTGTGTGAACTCTCTTGGGAATGTCAATTTATCAAAGGAGGAAGTGTTGAGTATCCTAAATTGCATTAAGGTAGACAAGTCCCCTGGGCCGGATGCGATCTATCCCAGGTTACTGCAGGAGGCAAGGGGAGAAGTAGCTGGGGTCTTAACAGATATCTTCACATCCTCTTTGATCACAGGCCAGGTTGCAGAGGACGGGAGAATCGCCAATGTTGCTCCCTTGTTCAAGAAAGGAAGCAAGGAAAATCCAGCAAATTATAGACTGCAGAGCCTGACATCAGTGATGGAGAAGCTTTTTGGAAAAGATACTGGGGGACAAAATATATCCACATTTGGAGGAAAATTGATTATTTAGTGACAAGCAGCATGGTTTTAGAACATAGTGCAGAAGGAGGCCATTCGGCCCATCAAGTCTGCACCGACCCACTTAAACCCTCATTTCCACCCTATCCCCGTAACCCAATAACCCCTCCTAACCTTTTTGGACACTAATGACAATTTAGCATGACCAATCCACCTAACCTGCACATCTTTGGACTGGGAGGAAATCGGAGCACCGGAAAAAACCCATGCAGACACGGGGAGAATGTGCAGACTCCGCACAGACAGTGACCCAGTGGGGAATCCAACCTAGGACCCTGGAGCTGTGAAGCTACAGTGCTAGCCACTGTGCTGCCCACAATGTATGGGGAATGTCACGTCTCACCAATTTGATTGAGTTTTTAAAAGGGTGACAAAGAATATTGATGGAATGGCTGTGGATGTAGTTTATATGGACTTTAGTAAGGTGTTTGGCAAGGCCACATGGCAGACTGGTGCAAAAACTAAAATCACATGGGATTCGGGGTGGGCTGGTTAGATGGACTCGGAACTGGCTTGGTTATAGAAGACAGAGTAGCAGTGGAAGAGTGTTTTTCAGAATGGAGCTCTGTCGCTAGTGGTGTTCCACAGGGATCAGTGCTGGGACCTCTGTTGTTTGTAGTATATATAAATGATCTGGAAGAAAATGTGGGTGGTCTGATTAGTAAGTTTGTGGATGAAATGAAGATTGGCGGAGTTGCTGATAGTGCCGAGGATTATCAGAAGATACAACAGGATACGGATAGATTGGAGACTTGGGCACCAAAATGGCAGATGGAGTTTAATCCGGACAAAAGCGAGGTGATGCGTTTTGGAGGATCAAATCTAGGTATGAATTATACTGTAAATGGCAGAACATTATACTGTAAATGGCTGTAACATTAACATACAGAGGGATCTGGGTGTGCAGGTCCACAGTTACCTAAAAGTGGCAACACTAGTGGCCAAGGTGATTAAGAAGGCATATGGCATTCTTGCCCTCATCAGCCAGGGCATTGAGTACAGGAGTTGGGAAATCATGTTGCAGCTATATAAAACCTTGGTTAGGCTGCATTTGGAGTATTATTATTTTTAAAAAAAATAATTTTTATTCAAATTTTCACAAAATATCAACAACAAAATACAGAAAGAAAAGAACAACCGCCCCCCCGCCCCCATATACATAAATAATAAATGAACAGCCATCATCAACACAAAAGCAAATATACACGGCCTCTTGCGCCTCCTGCACTCCCGGCTCCTCTGCCACCCCAAATATTGCGAGCCCCCAGCCCGGCTTGACCCTGGATCCTACCACCCTCGACACCGTCCTCGCGACACCCTTCCAAAAGTCCTCCAGCGCTGGGCATGCCCAGAACATGTGGATGTGGTTTGCTGGGCTCCCTGAGCACCGAACACACCTGTCCTCACCCCCAAAAAAACGGCTTATCCTTGCCCCGGTCATGTGAGCCCTATGCAGCACCTTAAATTGTATGAGGCTGAGCCTCGTGCAAGAGGAGGAAGATTTCACTCTCCCCAGGGCATCCGCCCACATCCCCACATCAATCTCCTCACCCAACTCCTCCACTGAGGCCTCCTCCTCCTCCTGCATCACCTGATACGTTGCCGAGATCCTCCCCTCTACAACGCACCCCCCGACAGCACCCTGTCCTGGACCCTGCATGGCGGCAACAGTGGGAACTCCACCACCTGCCGCCTAACAGACGCCCTAACCTGCATATATCTGACGGTGTTCCCCGGGGGGAGCCCTAACATCTCCTCCAGCTCACCCAGGCTCGCAAACTTCCCGTCCACAAACAGGTTCCCCACCCTTCTAATACCTGCCCTGTGCCAACTCAGTAACCCTATGTCCATCCTCCCCGGGACAAACCGGTGGTTCCCCCGTATCGGGGACCACACCAAGGCCCCCACCTACCCCTCTGACGTCTCCATTGCCCCCAGATTTTGAGGGTAGCCACCACCACCAGGCTCGTGGTATACCTCGTTGGAGGAAGCGGCAGCGGTGCCGTCACCAGCGCCTCCAGGCTCGTGCCCACACAGGACGTCATCTCTAGCCTCTTCCATGCCGCCTCATCCCCCTCCATCACCCACTTACGCACCATCGCCACGTTGGCGGCAAAATAATACCCACAGAGGTTAAGCAGCACCAACCCCCCCCCCTCCCCAAATCCCTGCACCGCTCCAGGATCACCCTTCTCACCCTCTAGGTCTTCTGCGCCCACACAAACCCCATAATGCTCCTGTTAACCCGCCTGAAGAAGGCCCTAGGGATCAGGATGGGCAGGCATTGGAACAGGAACAAAAAGCTCGGGAGCACCGTCATTTTAACTGACTGCACCCTACCTGCTAGGGAGAGTGGCAGCACGTCCCACCTCTTTTTAAAATAAAATATATTTATTGAAGTTTTTAACACAATTTTTCTCCCTTACAAACAATAACAAACAAAAAAAAAGAAACGAGAAATTGCGCAGAGCAAGATATATACATGGCAAAATAGTATATTTACATAGCTTTGTACACGGGCTCTCTCCCGTACGTGCCAGTTTCCCCGACTCTTCATGTTGTCTCTTGCTCATCCACCCCCCCCCCCCCCCCCCCCGCCCACCCCAGGTTGCTGCTGCTGCTGACCGACCTTCCTCTAACGCTCCGTAAGATAGTCTAGGAACGGTTGCCACCGCCTGTAGAACCCCTGCGCAGACCCTCTCAAGGCGGACTTAATCCTCTCCAACTTTATTAACCCAGCCATATCGTTTATCCAGGCCTCCACGCTGGGGGGCTTCGCCTCCTTCCACATTAACAAGATCCTTCGCCGGGCTACTAGGGATGCAAAGGCCAGAATGCCGGCCTCTTTCACCTCCTGCACTCCCGGCTTGTCCAATACTCCGAATATTGCTAGCCCCCAGCTTGGCTTGTCACGGACTTTCACCCCCTGAGATATTGCTCCCGCCACTCCTCTCCAGAACCCCTCCAGTGCCGGGCATGACCAAAACATATGGACATGGTTCACTGGGCGCGCGTCCCACCTCTTAAACTGCTCCTCCATCTGCTCCACAAGCCTCGAAATTAAGCTTATGTAGAGCCCCCCAGCTCCTAGCCACCTGGACCCCCAGGTACCTGAAACTCCTCTCTGCCCTTTTTAGCAGGAGCTCACCAATCCCCCTCTCCTAGTCCCCTGGGTGCACTACAAACAACTCGCTCTTCCCCATGTTGAGCTTGTACCTGGAGAAATCTCCAAACTCCCTAAGGATCCTCATCACCCCCGGCATACCCCCCACCGGGTCCGCCACATATAGCAGCAAATCATCCGCATAGAGCGACACCCGATGCTCTTCCCCACCCCGCACCAGCCACCTCCAGTTCCTCGACTCCCTCAACGCCATGGCCAGGGGTTCAATCACCAGCGCAAAGAGCAGGGGGGACAGGGGACACCCCTGTCTCGTCCCCCGGTGTAGCCGGAAATACTCTGACCTCCTTCTGTTCGTGGCCACACTCGCCACCGGGGCCTCATATAGCAGCCTCACCCACCTGACGAACCCCTCCCCGAACCTTTTCAACACCTCCCACAGGTACCCCCATTCCACCCTATCAAAGGCCTTCTCCGCATCCATTGCCGCCACTATCTCTGCCTCCCCTTCCATCGCCGGCATCATTATAACATTCAAGAGCCTCCGTACATTAGTATTCAACTGCCTCCCTTTCACGAACCCCATCTGATCCTCGTGTATGACCTGCGGCACACAGTCCTCTATCCTTATGGCCAAAATCTTTGCCAGCAACTTTGCATCCACATTTAAGAGTGAGATCGGCCTATATGGCCCACACTGTAGGGGATTCTTGTCCCGCTTCAGGATCAGGGAAATCAGCGCTCTAGACATCGTCGGGGGCAGAGCCCCCCCTTCCCTTGCCTCGTTGAAGGTCCTTACCAACAGCGGGCCCAGCAGGTCCGAATACTTCTTGTAAAATTCAACCGGGAACCCATCCGGCCCCGGTCCCTTCGCCGCCTGCATGTTCCCTATCCCTTTGACCAACTCCTCCAACCCAACCGCCTCCCCCAACCCCGCCACCTGCCCCTCCTCCACCCTCGGAAACCTCAGCCAGTCCAGGAAGCGACCCATCCCTCCCTCCTCTAGTGGGAGCTCAGACCGGTACAGTTCCTCGTAGAAGTCCCTGAAGACCCCATTGCTACCCACCGCACTTCGCACCGTGTTCCCTCCTCCATCCCTAACTCCCCCGATCTCCCTAGCTGCCTCTTGCTTCCAAAGCTGGTGCGCCAGATTCCAGCTCGCCTTTTCTCCGTATTCATATACCGCCCCCTGCGCCTTTCTCCACTGCGCCTCCACCTTCCTGGTGGTCAACAAATCGAACTCAGCCTGGAGGCTGCGCTGCTCCCTAAGGAATCCCTCCTCCGGGACTTCCGCGTACCTCCTGTCCACCCTCCCCATCTCCCCCACCAACCTCTCCCTCTCCCTCCTCTTCCCCCCTCTCCTTGTTTGCCCTAATGGAGACCAGCTCTCTGACCACCGCCTTCAGCATCTCCCAGACCCGACTTGCACTTCCCCATTGTCATTAGCCTCCAGGTACCTCTCTATACACCCCCAGACCCGCCCGCTGGCCTCCTCATCCACCAGCAACCCCACCTCTAGGCGCCACAGTGGGCGCTGGTCCCTCTCCTCCCTCAACTCGAGGTCCACCCAGTGCGGAGCATGATCAGAAATGGCTATCGCCGAGTACTCCGTATCCTCCACCCTCGGAATCAGCACCCTGCTCATGACAAAAAAGTCAGTCCGGGAGTAGGCCTTGTGGACATGGGAGAAGAATAAGAATTCCCTGGCCCCCGGCCTCGCAAACCTCCACGATCCACCCCTCCCATCTGGTCCACGAACCCCCTCAGCACCTTGGCCGCCGCCGGCCTCCTGCCCGTCCCCGACCTAGAGTGATCCAGTGCCGGGTCCAGCACCGTGTTGAAATCCCTCCTCATTATCAGGCCCCCTGCCTCCAGGTCCAGAATCCGGCCCAACATACGCCGCATGAGCCCCGCATCATCCCAATTCGGGGCGTATACATTGACCAACAGCACCCGCTCCCCCTGCAGCCTGCCACTTACCATCACATACCTACCGCCATTGTCTGCCACGCTGCTCGACACCTCGAACGACACACTCTTCCCCACCAAGATCGCCAACCCCCCGATTTTCTGCATCCAAACCCGAATGAAACACCTGCCCTACCCACCCCTTTCTCAACCTTACCTGATCCGCCACCCTCAGGTGCGTCTCCTGAAGCATAGCCACATCCGCCTTCAGCCCCTTCAGGTGCACGAACACCCGGGCCCGCTTGACCGGCCCATTCAGTCCCCTTACATTCCAGGTTATCAGCTGGATCAGGGGGCTACTCACCCCCCTCCCCCGCCGACTAGCCATAGCCCTTCCTAAGCCAGCCACGTGCCCGCACCCCCACAGCAGCAGACCACCGTCCCGACCTCCTCTACCAACTGCAGCTCCCCCTTGGCCATTCCAGCAGCAAACCCCCCCCCTCCCCCCAAGCTGCATTGCACTCCCGTAAGTCAGCTGACTCCTGCTGACCCCGGCCACTCCCGCCGCTCCATCGACCCCCCCGCAGTGTGGAACTTCCCCTCCCCCCCTTGTCCACCAGCAGGCTCTCCTCCTCCCCCGTCCACTCCAAGCATGGGAGAAAGCTCGCGCTTCCCAGCTCTGGCCCCGCCCCTTCAAACCTAAGCGCGGGAAAAAGCCACTTTCCGGCCTCGCCTCCTCTGGCGCAGCTCCCTTTCCAAGCCCAGTCCCACTACCCACAACTCAGGTGCCCCCCCCCCCGCGGGGCCCCATTTCCCCTACCGGCCATCATACATACGGGGTGTAGGGGGGGTGGGACTTTCTCTACCCCACTTAGGTGGAGGGGGCTGGAGATTTGGATGGGGAATCCACAGGGGGATTGGAGGTAGAGGCGGGAGCGGCCGGGGTCAGCATGATTCAGCTGACTTACAGGAGTGCAATGGTGGGGCAGGGGGGTTAAGCTGTTGCTTGGCCGGGGGAGAGGGATTGTGGGGGGGGGAGGGGGGGACTGGGTTGCTGCTGTGCTGACTGAGAGGGAATTGATGGTAATAGGGAGAGTCGGGGCGGGGAGCCTCCGCCTATGGGGCTGGAGGGTGCGGGAGGCGCAGGCACATGGCTGGCCTAAAAAAGGAGATGGCGAGATGGCGGGGGAGGAGGGGGATGGGGGTTGGGTAGCCCCCCCAATCCGGCTGATCACGTGGAACGTGAGAGGCCTGAATGGGACGGTCAAGAGGTCCCGGGTGTTTTCGCACTTAAAGGGGCTAATGGCAGATGTAGCCATGCTACAGGAAACACACCTGAAGATCGCGGATCAAACCAGGCTGAGGAAGGGATGGATGGGACAGGTTTTTCACTCAGGACTGGATGTGAAGAACAGGGGGGTCGCAATCTTGGTGAGTAAGCGGGTGGCATTTGAGACGGTGGGTATTGTGTCAGATAAGGGGGGTTGTTACGTTATGGTGAGTGGCAGGCTGCAGGGGGCCCGGGTGGTGCTAGTGAATGTGTATGCTCCGAACTGGGACGATGCAGGGTTCATGAAGCGGATGCTGAGCCGGATTCCGGATCTGGAGTCATGTAGTTTGGTAATGGGGGGGGGGAACTTTAATACAGTCCTGGACACGACTCTGGACCGGTCTAGGTCGAGGTCAGGTAAGAGGCCGGCAGCGGCCAAGGTCCTGAGGGGGTTCATGGACCAGATGGGGGGAGTGGATCCGTGGAGATTTGCCAGGCCAAGGGCGAAGGAGTTTTCCTTCTTCTCCCATGTACACAATGCTTACTCGCGGGAAGATTTGTTCGTGGTAAGCAGGGCGCTAATTCCGAGAGTGGAGGGGGCGGAGTACTCGGCCATTGCGATCTCTGACCATGCCCCGCACTGGGTGGAGCTGGGGATGGGGGAGGAGAGTGGCCAACGCCCGCTGTGGCGAATGGATGTGGGACTACGGGGGACGAGGAAGTCTGTGAGCGGGTCCGGAGGTGCATCCAAAGATATGTGGAGGCCAATGATAATGGGGAGGTCTGGGAGGCGCTGAAGGCAGTGGTCAGGGGGGGGAGTTAATTTCAATCAGGGCCCACAGGTAGAAAAGTGAGAGGATGGAGAGGGAGAGGTTGGTGGGGGAGATACTGAGGGTGGATAGGAGGTATTGGGGGGAGGAACATGGTGCTGAGCTCAGCTAAGATAAATTAGGTCTTGAAGGACTTTTATGGTAAATTATACGAGTCAGAACCCCCGGAGGGAGGGGAGGGGATGAGGCAGTTCCTGGACTAACTGAGGTTTCCAAAGGTCGAGGAAGGGCGGGTAGAGGGATTGGGGGCCCCGATTGAGATGGAGGAACTAATTAAGGGGTTGGGGAGTATGCAGGCGGGCAAGGCCCCGGGGCCGGATGGGTTTCCCGTAGAGTTCGAGAGGAAATTCTCGGAGATATTGGGCCCATTGCTGTTGAGAACTTTTAACGAGTCTAAGGAAAAGGGAATCCTTCCCCCGACGATGTTGCAGGCTCTCATCTCGCTTATCCTCAAGCGTGATAAGGACCCGCTGCAATGTGGCTCCTATAGGCCGATTTCGCTCCTTAATGTGGTTGCCAAGCTGTTGGCCAAGATCTTGGCCACTAGGATTGAGGACTGTATCCCGGGAGTGTTTCATGAGGATCAGACGGGGTTTGTGAAGGGCAGGCAGCTGAATATGGATGTGCGGAGGCCTCCGAATGTGATCATGATGCCCTTGGAGGGTGGGGACGCAGAAGTGGTAGCGGCAATGGACGCGGAGAAAGCCTTTGACCGGGTGGAGTGGGAGTACCTGTGGGAAATGTTATGCAGATTTGGTTTTGGGGAGGAATTCATAGGGTGGGTCAAATTGTTGTATCAGGCCCCGGTGGCGAGTGTTTCGACGAACCGGCGGCGGTCGGGGTACTTTAGACTATATCGTGGAACAAGGCCCTTGTCCCCCCTGCTGTTTGCCCTAGCGATTGAGCCGCTGGCTATGGCATTGAGGGAGTCCAGGAACTGGAGGGGGTTGGTTCGGGGGGGTGGGGGGAGGAGCATCGTGTATCACTATATGCGGATGACCTGCTTCTGTACATTGCGGATCCGGTGGAGGGGATGGGGGAGGTCATGCGGATACTTAGGGATTTTGGAGACTTCTCGGGATACAAGCTAAATGTGGGAAAAAGCGAGCTTTTTGTGGTGCATGCGAGGGGCCAGGAGAAGAGGTTGGGAGAGCTACTGCTCAAGATGGTGGAGAGGAGCTTTCGGTACTTGGGCATCCAGGTTGCCAAGAGCTGGGGGGTCCTGCATAAGCTCAATTTAGTGTGGCTGGTGGATCAGATGGAGGAGGACTTTAGGAGGTGGGACATGCTGCCACTCTCCCTGGCTGGGAGGGTGCAGTCCGTAAAGATGACGGTCCTCCCTAGGTTCTTGTTCGTCTTCCAGTGCCTGCCCATTCTCATCCCCAAGTCCTTTTTCAAGCGGGTAAATAGGAGTATTATGGGATTTGTGTGGGCAAATAAGACCCCGCGGGTTAAGAGACTGTTTTTGGAGTGCAGTTGGGTGGGGGGGGGGTTTGGCGCTGCCGAACTTGTGCAGCTATTACCGGGCAGCGAATGTGTCTATGATTCGGAAATAGGTAATGGACGGAGAGGGGGTGGCGTGGAAACGGTTGGAAGCGCCGTCCTGTACAGATACTAGCCTGGGGGCACTGGTGACGGCACCGTTGCCGCTTCCGCCGAAACAGTATACCACGAGCTCGGTGGTGGCGGGGGCACTGAGGATTTGGGGGCAGTGGAGATGGCATAGGGGGGAGGTAGGGGCCTCAGTCTGGACCCCGATACAGAGCAACCACGTCAAGGATAGACGGCGGGTTCCTAAGCTGGCACAGGGCGGGAATCAAAAGGATGGGGGATTTGTTTATCGATGGGACTTTTGCCAGTCTGAGGGCGCTACAGGAGAAATTTGGGTTGCCCCCGGGGAACACTTTTAGGTACATGCAGGTTTGGGTGTTTGTGAAAAAGCAGGTGGGGGAATTCCCGCTGCTACCTGCCCGGAGGATAGACAGGGTGGTCTCGGGCGTTTGGGTAGGGGGGGGGGGGCGGGGTGGAAAAGTATCGACATATACCTGGAGCTGCAGGAGGTGGAAGAGGCCTCGGTGGAAGAGCTAAAGGGCAAATGGGAGGAGGAGCGGGATGAGGGCCTGTGGGCTGATGCCCTGGGCAGGATCAATTCCTCCTCATCTTGCGCCAGGCTGAGCCTGATTCAGTTTAAAGTAGTGCACCGGGCGCATATGACCGGGGCGAGGATGAGTAAGTTCTTTGGGGTAGAAGACAGGTGTGTGAGATGTTCAGGGAGCCCAGCGAACCATGCCCATATGTTTTGGGTATGCCCGGCACTTATGGAATTTTGGAAATCCCGAGCTGAGGGATAGTGATATTTGGGGTATCGGATGATCCGGGAATGCAGGAGTCGAAAGAGGCCGGAGTTCTAGCCTTTGCCTCCTTGGTAGCCCGGAGAAGGCTCTTGTTAATGTGGAGGGACGCGAAGGCCCCAAGCAAAGAGGCTTGTGTCAGTGACATGGCGGGGTTTCTCAGGTTGGAGAAGATGAAGTTTGCCTTGCGAGGGTCCTCGCAGGGGTTCTCCAGGCGGTGGCAACCGTTCCTTGACTTTCTCGCGGAACGTTAGATGGAGGTCAGCAGCAGCACTCCAGAGAGGGGAGGGGGGGGGCGGGGGGGGGGAGGAGGGAGTTGGTGGGTTGATTTCATTTTATTTGTAAGGGGCAAATGCCCCACCTTTTTTTTTGTTTTGTTTGTTAAATTGTTAATTTATTAGTGGGTTAAGTTGTTTTTGTTGACAGATTGTTTTGTTCTCTTTCCATTATATTTTATTTTGTAGTGGTTTGTAAAAATTATTGAAAAATTTTGAAAAACATTTAAAAAAAGACTGCCTGTTTCCACATACATTACATTATCCGGCCTCTCTCCTGTGTCTGCGCGCCTGGGGCTGAAACCTCGGTCATGCCATTGTCACCTCCCGATTGGACAATTCCATCACACACCTGGCTGCTCTCCCACATTCTGCCTCTGGAAACCTAAAGCCATCCAAAAGTCTGCTACCCATGTCTTAATTCACAGCAATTTCCTTTTCCCTATGATCCCTGTGCTCCGAGACTTGCATTCGCTCCCAGTCAATTCTCACCCTTGTTTTCAAATCCCTCCATGGCCTCATCTCTCCCTGTGTCTGTCATCTCCACAACCCCCTGAGATATCTGTACAGCTCTGATCCTGGACTCTTGTACACCCCCGATTCTAATTACTCCGCCGCGGTTTTAAGTTCCTTTGGCCCCAAGCACTGAATTCCCTCCCTAAACCTCTCTGTCGCCACCTCATTTACCTCCTTGAAGACTCTCTTCAAAACTCATCTCTTTGACCAAGTTTTTGGTCACCTGCCCTAATATCTCCTTTTGTGTCTGGGTGTCTCACTTTGTTTTATAATGTTCCTGTGAAGTTGACTGGGATGATTTATGATGTTCAAGGTGTTATATAAATAGAAGTTGTTGTTGTTGTTGACTGTAACCCTGACCTCCTGTTTTACAACCCATTGGTTTCACAACTATCGCTGATGCCTTTGGCCCCCTGTGGGTTTGCAGCCTCTGGAAAGACGCCGGCCGTTAACTCAGACCAGCATTGGCACTGCGCATGCTCCAGCTCACAATGATCGATGTGATTGACGGCAGCTCGGGACCTATAGGAAGAGAGGGGCGGGACTGGAGGACCGAGCGAAGCAGCTGGTCCTCCAACCAATCGGAGTGAATGGAGGGCGGGGCAGAGCCACGGTCACCAACGTGTCTACGAGCATGCGCAGTGCGGATGACAGGTAAGGATTCAGGCGGTCCGGTGAAAATTGTCCGCTGGTCAGATCTGCGCGGTGAGTCATGAGGGAGGGATGGAGGCGTCGGATAGGTTGGGAGGCTTTACAAACACTTCGTGTTGGCCACAGATCTGGATACGAAGCTCGGATACAGCAATTGAACCAGCGAAAGCTGCTCGGGCTTTTCGCCGAGACAGGCCCGAGTGGACGAAGTGTGCGGCCGGGCGCATGCGGAGGGAGCGAGAGCCCCGGGCTTGCTCCACCTCTCGTTCACTCTGATTGGTTGGAGGACCAGCCGCTCTTATCGGTCCTCCAGGTCCGCTCCTTCCTATTGGTCCGAACCCGCCGTCAATCAGTCCCTGGGCATTGTGAGCTGGAGCAAACCCTTCACCATCATTGTCAGCTCCCTGGTTTGCAGCTGCGGAGCTTCTCCCTCCCGGGAACAGGCCCAGGTTAACGGGCACCATCCTGCTTCAGACACTGGAGGATGGTTCACAGAGGATGGGGGAGGGGGACAAGAAATAAGAGCTTACACTTTGTACTCAAATCAATGAGGACTCTGATCTCTGGCAAGGAAGGAAACCCTGGCACGTGGGCGGGGAGGATTCACAAACACCCGCTGGAGGCCCCAAACCCCCAATAAGACCCATTGATGTTATTGTCAGTCTGCAGACAGGAGCTGGAGAACTGAACCCAGGCAGAGGAGAGGGAAGAAGAAAACTGTGAGTGGAGGAAAGAAATGGTGCAGCTGCTGAGATGGGTTTGGATTTCAGCCCAGGGAGGAGGGAGAGTGTGGGACGGGGATTTACAGCTTTGGGGGAACAAAAGAGGAAAAAATGTCCCAGAGAAACTTGAATTGCCTGTTCAGAATTTCTATCCTGGACTGACAGTGTTGGCTTTTGTAAACTCCTTTTACAGGGGGTTAGAATTGGAGAATTTGCACACAACAAACTGAACCCAACAGAAAGGTTTGTCTCTTTGCAAATTCTATCCTGCATTGACAGTGATGACTTTTGTAACATGAGAGATTACAGCTCTCAGGAAAGATTAAATGGAGAGGGGTGATGTGAGAGAGTGACCATCAATAAACAACAAGTCATGAATACAAGATAGTTATGAATAAATCCAAGGGGACAATACAGACAAATTTATTTCCTCACAGGTTCAGAATGGGCAACCCATTATCATGGAAAGGAGTTGAGGAAAGTGCTGAGATGTTTTCAAAAGGATTCGGGACAAGGATATGAGAGAAAATGGAATCGAAAATCAGCTGAAAGGCTGAGATTTGATAGGTGTGACAGTCGGAGATGTGTGCCGAGTATTGACAGCAGCAGAATCTGTGACAGAATGGCCTGTTTGTGTCTTATATATTCACAATATTTCAATGTAATCTCCTTTCACAGAATATTTGCAGATACAAACATCATGTCAAGATCTGACAGAGTCACTTGATTCATCAGGACCGGCCTTTCAACGTGGAAGGAGAAATGTTTGTTTTGTCTTTCAGAAAAATGTTTAAAAATCACTGTGATTGGAAAAGCACCGAGACGCAGACATCTAAGTAATTTTCCACAGTTAGCTGGAACTGAGCTTTAATCAATCACACAGCATGAAATTAAATTGCAGCATTTACAGCAGGGAGACACCGTACTCAGGCTTCAACTGATGATCCAAGTTGGAGAGACATAAGGACATTTGCACCAAAGGAATCAAGAAGCAGCAATTGGACATTCAGCCCCGTGAGCCTGTTCCACCATTTAATAACTTCACGGCTGATCTGACAGTGACCTCAAATCTGCATCCCACCTACACCTGATAACTTGCCGATAACCATGGAGAAACCGTGGCAATGTGGGGACTGTGGGATGGGATTCAATTACCCATCTGAATTGGAAACTCATCAACGTATTCACACTGGGGAAAGGCCATTCACCTGCTCCGTGTGTGGGAAGGGATTCACTCGGTCATCATACCTCCTGACACACCAACTTGTTCATACTGATCAGAGACCATTTAAATGTGCTGACTGTGGAAAGAGCTTTAAACGCAGAAAGGATTTACTGACACACCAACGCACTCACACTGGGGAGAGGCCATTCACCTGCTCTGTGTGTGGGAAGGGATTCACTCTGTCATCCCACCTCCTGACACACCAACTTGTTCATACGGATCAGAGACCATTTAAATGTGCTGACTGTGAGAAGAGCTTTAAAAGCAGAAAGGATTTACTGTTACATCAACGCACTCACACTGGGGAGAGGCCATTCACCTGTTTGGAATGTGGGAAGCGATTTAATGCTTCGTCAAACCTCCGGGCTCACCATCAGGTCCACTCTGAGCAGAGACCGTTCAAATGTGCTGACTGTGAAAAGAGCTTTAAAAGCAGAAAAGATTTACTGACACATCAACGCCATCACACTGGAGAGAAGCCATTCACCTGCTCCGTGTGTGGGAAGGGATTCACTCAGTCATCATTCCTCCTGAGACACCAACTTGTTCATACTGATCAGAGACCTTTTAAATGTGCTGACTGTGAGAAGAGTTATAAAAGTAAAATGAATTTACTGACACACCAACGCACTCACACTGGGGAGAGGCCATTCACCTGCTCCGTGTGTGGGAAGGGATTTACTCGGTCATCATTCCTCCTGAGACACCAACTTGTTCATACTGATCAGAGACCGTTTAAATGTGCTGACTGTGAGAAGAGCTTTAAAAGTAAAAAGGAATTACTGAGACACCAACGCACTCACACTGGGGAGAGGCCATTCACCTGCTCCGTGTGTGGGATGGGATTCACTCAGTCATCAGACCTCCTGAGACACCAACTTGTTCATACTGATCAGAGACATTTTAAATGTGCTGACTGTGAGAAGAGATTTAAAAGTAAAATGAATTTACTGATACATCAACGCACTCACACTGGGGAGAGGCCATTCACCTGCTCCGTGTGTGGGAAGGGATTCATTTGTTCATCCCAGCTTCAGCAACACCAGCGAGTTCACACTGGGCAGAGACCGTACACTTGCCCCGTGTGTGACAAGAACTTTACTCAGTTATCCCACCTGATGACACACCGACTTGTTCACACTGACCAGAAACCTTTTAAATGTTCTGACTGTGAAAAAAGATTTAAAAGTGAACAGAATCTTCAGAAACACCAGCGAGTTCACACAAACAGAATCATAGAATTTACAGTGCAGAAGGAGGGCATTCGGCCCATCGAGTGCACCAGCCCTTGGAAAGAGCACCTTACTTAAGCCCATACCTCAAACCTAACCCATAACCCGACCTAACCTTTTTGGACACAAAGAGCAATTTAGCATGGCCAATCCACCCGATCGACACATTTTCACACTTGTGGGAGGAAACTGGAGCACCTGGAGGAAACCCACGCAGACATGGGGGGAACGTGCAAACTCCGCACAGACAGTAAGCCAAGCTGGGAATTCTGGGACCCTGGAGCTTTGAAACAACAGTGCTAACCACTTTGCTACTGTGTGGCCTACACGTGGGAGCGGTACTGGGGAGAGGCTGTTCACTGCTCCGTGTTTGGGAGGCGATTCACTCAGTCAAACAAACTGTACAGACATCAGCAAGTTCACAGGCAACAGCAGGGTTTGATTCAGCTGTTGTTGCTGTTGTTAGTCACATCCAGGACTGATGGATGCCTGGGTGGTCCAGTGGGGCTTCACAGTCTTCCGGTATATATCAATGATTTAAACTTAAATGTATGCACCACGATTATACAAAAGTTGCTCATGTGTTTTAGACAATGAGGGAGAAAGCCATAGACTGGGTCAGGTGGACAGAAAAGTGGTGAATGGAAATTTAGATAATGAGAGGTTAGGAACACACTTCAGTTAACTCCCGATAAAAATAAGGACACTTCAGGATAATGGAAAAAAACTGATTGGTGGGGAAGCTACAAATAATCCGTTTTAAAAAAAAATAAATTCAAAGTACCCAATTATTATTATTAATTTTTCCAATTCAGGGGCAATTTAGCCTGGCCTGCACATCTTTGGGTTGTGGGGGTGAAACCGCTGCAGACATGGGGAGAATTTGCAAACTCCACACGGACAGTGACGCAGGGCTGGGATTCAAACCGCATCCTCAGCGCTGTAGTCCCAGTGCTAACCACTGCTCCACGTGCTGCCCGAGCTACAAATAATTCTAATAACTTTATTAAACAGTTCTCAAATGGAAAGACACTTGACCACATTAAAACTAAGGATCTGCAATAGACATTTGATCTAGCAAGTCATATTTAGGGCAAGATTATAAACAGGACATTAATTTAAAGTGATTAGAAAGAGAAGCAATGCTGAGCAAGGCTAGGAGAGTGGGCAAAGAAGTGGCAGATGGAATACAATATGGAAAAGTGTGAGGTTATGCACTTTGGAAGGAGAAATGGAGGCATAGACTATTTTCTAAATCGGGAAATCAGAAGCACAAAGGGACTTGGGAGTCCTTGTTCAGGATTCTCTTCAGGTTAACATGCAGATGCACTGTCGCGTCACTGTCCGTGTGGAGTTTGCACATTCTCCCCGTGTTTGCGTGGGTTTCGCCCCCACAACCCAAAGATGTGCAGGGTAGGTGGATTGGCCACGCTAAACTTCCCCTTAATTGGAAAAAATGAATTGGGTACTCTAAATTGTTTTTAAAACGTTAACGTGCAGGTTCAGTCGGCAGTTAGGAAGGCAAATGCCTCATGTCAAGAGGGCTAGACTACAAGACCAGGGATGTAATTCTGAGGCTGAATAACGCTCTGATCAGACCCCATTTGGAGTATTATGAGCAGTTTTGGTCCCCAAATCTAAGGAGGGATGTGTTGGGCTTGTAAAAGGTCCAGAGGAGGTTTACAAGAATGATCCCTGGAATGAAGAGCTTGTCGTATGAGGAACAGTTGAGGACTCTGGGTCTGTACTCGTTGGAGTTTAGAAGGATATGGGGGTATCTTATTAAATCTTACAGGATACTGCGAGGCCTGGGTAGAGTGGACATGAAGAAGATGTTTCCATTTGTAGGAAATTATTCCTTAAAACTCTCCAAAAATGCTTTTGGCACGAAAATCGGCAGGCATTGGACAATAAACAGAAATTGCGGCAACATGTTCATTTTAACCAACCCTCCAGTGATCCCCCCCCCCCCCCCCCCCCCCCAATCCCGAGCAACCGGCACACCCAGATATCTAAAGTGAACCCCTGCCCTACGGAATGGCAGGCCCCCCACCCCTGCCCACACCACCGGCCGAAACACCACAAAATACTCACTTTTGTCTCTATTTAATTTGTACCCCGAGAAAACCCAAACACCCGAAGCAGCTCCAATATTCCCCCTCTTGACACACTCGGTTCCAACACATATAATAACAAGTCATCAGCATACAAGGGCACCCTATGCGCTATTCAGCCCCCCCCCCCCCCCGCACTATCCCTTTCCATACCCCAAACCTCTTAACGCGATGGCCAACGGCGATTTTGCGATGGCCAATGGCTCAATCGCGAGTGCAAACAGCAGGGGGGACATAGGACATCCCTGCCTAGTTCCACGGTGAGAGAAAAGTATCTCGAGGTGTTGTTTTTTTGTGCGGACACCGGCCCCGGCTCCTCATACAGTAGCTTTACCCAGTCCACAAATCATGGACCAATCCCAAACCACTCCAGAACTGCTATCAAGTGCCCCCATTGTACTTGGTCAAACGCTTTCTCAGCGTCCACTGCCACATCCACCTCTGTTTCCTTCCCCTCCGCTGATGCCATAACCACGTTCAATACCCTCTTAACGTTTGAAAAGAGCTGCCTCCCTCACACAAACCCCGTCTGATCTTCACCTATCACCTTCAGGAGGCATTCCTCCTGCCTGCCTGCCAGTATCTTCGCTAATACCTTTGCGTTCACGTTTAAAAGTGATATGGGCTTAGACAACCCACACTCCGTCGGATCCTTATCTTTTTAAGCAACAGGGAAACCGATGCCTGCCCCAAAGTTTGTGGTAACAACCCCTTCCCTATCGCCTCTCAAATATCTCCAACATCAGGGGTGCCAGCTTATCCTGCAGACACACCAGCGAGTTCACACTGGAGAGAAGCCATTTACCTGCTCCCTCTGTGGGAATGGATTCACACAGTTATCCAGTCTGCAGACACACCAGCGAGTTCAGACTGGGGGGAGGCCGTTCACCTGCTCTCAGTGTGGGAACGGATTACATAGAAACATAGAAATTAGGAGCAGGAAGTGGCCATTTGGCCCTTCGCTCCTACTCTGCCATTCATTATATATGGCCTTATCATCCAACTTAATAACTTAATCCCGATTTCCCCTCTATATCCTTTGATTCCCTTCGCTCTAAGTGCTATATCTAACTGTTTCCTGAAAACATACAATGTATTGGCCTCAACTATTTCCTGTGGTAACAAATTCCACAAGCTCACCACTCTCTGATGAAGAAATTACTCATCTCTGTCCTAAATGGTCTACCCCATATCCTCAGACTGGGACCTCTCATTCTGTACACTCCCACCATCGGAATTTTTTTTCCTGCATCTACCATGTCAAGTCCTGTTAGGATATTATAGGTTTCTATGAGATCCCCCCCCCCCCATTCTTCTGTACTCCAGCGAATACAATCCTAACTGATTCAATCTCATACGTCAGTCCCACCATCCCAGGTATCAGTCTGATAAACCTTCGCTGCACTCCCTCTAGAGCAAGAACATCCTTCCTCAGATAAGGAGACCAAAACTGCACACAATATTCCAGGTATGGCCTCGCCAAGGCCCTGTATAATGACAGCAGGATATTCCTGCTGCTGTACTCGAATCCTCTCGCAATGAAGGCTAGCATATCATTTGCCTTCCTTACTGCCTGCTGTAGCTGCATGTTTACCTTCAGTGACGTGTATGAGGATACCCAGGTCTCGGTGCACATTCCCCTCTCCTAAGTTATGACAATTCAGATAATAGCCTGCCTTCTTGTTTTTGGTACCAAAGTGGATAACCTCGCGTTTCTCCAAATTATACTGTATCTGCCATTCATTTGTCCACTCACTCAACTTGTCCAAATCACACTGAAGGATCTGTGCAACCTCCTCACAGCTCACCCTCCCAAGCAACTTGTGTCATCTGCAAATTTGGAGATATTGCATTTTGTTCCCTCCTAAATCGTTAGGTGACGCAGTGGTTAGCACTGCGGTCTCACGGAGCTGAGGACCAGTGTTCAATCCTGGCCCCAGGTCACTGTCCGTGTGGAGACACGTTCTCCAAGTATCTGCATGGGTGTCACTCCCATAACTCAAAGTTGTTCACCTCTATTTGCGCGATTCACTCGGTTATGCCATCTGCAATCACACCTGGGAGTTCATACTGGGGAGAAGCCGTTCACCTGCTCTCAATGTGCGAAGGGATTTTGTAATTCATCGCACTTCCTGAGACACCAAGAAGTTCACAACTGATTACAGGGATTGGATTCTTCTGTATTGTTTCTGTTCTCAATTACATCCAGGACTGCATTTTGTTCATTCTGTTGGGGGATGGTCAGAGGGTTTCTTTCTGCTGGATTGGCTGGCCTCATGGCTTCGTCTCCAATGGTCTGATTCTCTCTGAGCCTTCTTGCGAATATCTGGTTTCATATTTCACAAGGATCAAAGAGTGAAAGGGTGTTTGGAGGTTAGAAGATGTTTCATTACCATTTCTGTTTGGAAACCCCCAGAATCATGCCACATTGCCATGAAGATGGGCTGTGGTGGTTACATGGTTCTTTTGTTTAATTTATCTTGGTGCTTCTCACAGAAGAAAATTATTAGGGTATGAGAGGGCAAGTTATCTGAGGTGCACTGGGAAACTACATTAAATAGTATGGTGGGAGACAGCAATCACTAATATTTATGGAATTATTACAGATTTACACGGGGATCGGTTAGCTCAGTTGGCTGGATGGCTGGTTTGTGCTGAGTGACACCAACACCACAGGTTAAATTCCCATACCAGCTGATGGTCCGTGTCAGTATTTATGCTCCACATGATCCTCCACCCACCCCTCTATATCTCCCGCCCCCCTCTATATCTTCCCCCCCCCCCCCCTCCCATCAGCATCTCCTTCTATTCCTTCCTCCCTCATGTATGTATCTAGCTTTACGTTCAATGGATTCATGCTGTTCACCTCAACCACTCGCTGTGGTAACGAGTTCCACATTATCACCACTCGCGGGTAAAGACGTTTCTATTGAAATTCCTATTGAATTATTGAATCCCTTCATAATTTGAGAGACTTCATCAGGTCACCCATCAGTCTTCTCTTTTCCAGAAAAAAGCAGCCCCGGCCTTTCCTGAGTGTTAAATGCTCTCAGTTCTGTACATTATGAATCTTTGTTGCACCTTATCCAGTGCCTCTATTTTCTTTTTTTAAATGGAGATCATCAATGTTGACAGAGCTCCCAGTGTAGTCTAACCATCGTTTTAAACAAGTTGAAAATTTCCTCCGTACTTTTCAATTCTATCCCTCCAGAATGGAACCCTATATATGGGCTCCACACTTTAGGAAAGATGTGAAGTTCTTAGAGACGGTGTCGAGGACATTTACAAGAATGGCACCAGGGATGAGGGACTCCAGTTAGTTTGAGAGACTGGAGCAGCTGAATTTCTCCCCTGAGGTCACAGCATCTGGAGGGTGGGGAATGGGGCCATTCAGCCCTTTGGGACCGTGTTGGCTCCCTGTGGAGGAAGCCAGTCTGCCCATTGCCCCGTTCTTTCCCCGAATCCCTGTGGATTTATTTCTCTCAGCGTCTGTCCAATTTCCTATTGAAATCCTTCCATCATCTCTGCATCTCCTCCCTCATAGGCAGTAGGTTCCAGGTTGTTACCACTCACTTTACACGTACACAAGGCTGCTAGAGCACAGAGGAATCTATTTGGCCCATTTTTCCCGTGCCAGCTCTTTGTACAGCGACCCATTTAATCCCAGAGTTCGACTATTTTGTTTTCTTTTTCAGAATGTACCAAATTCCCTTTTGGAAGTTACAGTCCAATGAGATTCCAGCACCATTTATAGACAGTGCATTCCAAATCACAACAACTCGCTGTGTTTTACAACAAATAATTGTGCATATCGTATATCTGGAGGTTCACAGAGTATTCAAAATGGTGTCAATGACGTGGTTATTACACAAAATTAAGACTCAAACTTTATCAATAAATTGGTGAGGACACCGAGTGTAATATACCCTCGTTTGCAGACAATTAGAACAAATGTGCATTTCTATAAAACCTCTCACTACCACTGGACCTCCTAAAGTGTTTTAAAGCCAATGGAGTACTTTTGAAACATATTCACTGTTGTCATGTAGGAAGCTGTAAGAACGCATGTGTAATCACATTTAGTTTTAAAATTGTTATTTTCATTATATTAAAAAAAATTTAGAGTACCCAATTCAGTTTTTCCAATTTAAGAACAATTTAGCGTGGCCAATCCACCTACCCTGCACATCTTTGGGTTGTAGGGATGAGACCAACAAAACCACGGGAAGAATGTGCAAACTCCACACGGCACTGACCCAGGGTGGGTGGGGATCGAACCTCGGACCTTGGCGCCGTGAGGCAGCAGTGCTAACCATTGCGCCACCTTGTTGCCCGTAAATTATTATTTTCATAGTGTATTCACTGGCCTTAGTAATAAGGTCAAGGAAGCCCTTTTATACCTCTAACATGTGCCTTTCTGCAGCCATTTTGCCTTCTGTACCTTTTCTATATTAACTATGTATTGATTTCATCGCAAAAAACAATAATTAAATTCAGGTTTATTCAGCAGTGAACATTGATTATGATTAGTGAATTGGTGTATTAGGTAATTATATTGCAAAGACTAGATCTTTATTTTAAAAAGTAACACGATCAACCAAAATGTTTCCAGAAACTGCAGAGCTATCAGAATATGTTTGAAAAAATAAATTACTCGATAATTTCAAGAAGTTACGAGATGTGGTGATAAGCCTGTATATAATATTACATGTACTCAGCAGTGTGACCTCCCACCAGTAGTTGGCGTCAGGCATCAGTCAGGTGACATTCGGCTACCAGGAGAAGGTTGTCAGGCATACACAAGGCCAGTCGCACATAAGGGTAGTTCCAAGAGAGTCTAATGTAGCTCTGTGATAACAGTCTGTGTAGCATTCTGATCGTTACCTTACCACGTGTACATTAATAAATCATTGTTCTGGCTAAGTCACCAGCAATTCTGTAGAATCATTGCAAGACAAGATCACAGAACACAACACGAGACACCATATTCTGCCAAGAATATGTGGGCTTGGCATTGGAGTAATGGTATTGCTACTAGGCGAGTAATCCAGAGAGCCAGGTTAATGCTCTGGGGATCTGGGATCAAATCTGCCTATGACAGATGCTGAAATTGAATAAAAGTCTCGAATTAAAAGTCTAATGATAACACTTGATTGTTGTGAAAACTCACTTGTATGTGGTGTGGCCTACACGTGACTCCAGATCCACAGCAATGTTGTGGTTGATTTGTAAGTGCCCTCTGAAATAGCCTCACAAGACACGCAGTTCAAGGGCAATTGGAATGAGCAGTAAATGCTGGCCCAGCCAGTGACGCCCACCTCCCATGAATGAATAATTTTTAAGAAGACTCTTTTCAATTTGAAGACGAGTAAGAAACTGTCTTTGGATTGGATTTATTGTCACGTGTACCGAGGTAAAGTGAAAAGTATTGTTCTGCGTACAGTCCAGACAGATCGTTACATACATGAAAAAACAAAGTGCGGATCTTGGCAGTTTGCTCAGTTCACAAAATAATTTAATGGCTTTGTAGACGTAGATTAAGATTTTAATCACCATCCGAAACATATCTGGACGGCTCATATAGACAGACACAAACAATACTGTAACTGAATTAGAGGAAATGTTAGAGATTTAACAACCACATTTTTGAAAGATTCGGCCTTAATGATGGAGAAACAGGAAAAGCCACTCGGGGAGATGAGGAAATCCAGGCTCAGGGCGGATTTGCTGTCACCCCTCCTTTCTTATACATGAACGGGATTTAGGCTGCAGAACATTTCACACCAAAACACAGAGTGGTCAAATATAAGCAACATATAATTCTCAAGTAACTTCCATTTAACTATATTTGACTTTGTTCAAAAGCTGTCTGAGGTCAAACTCGACAATGATTCATGGGATTTCTGTTACCCAGTGAAACGCTTTCTTTTCTTGGTCGTCATGTTTGCAATTCAATGGTGTATATTTCAGAGTGAAGACTCGAGAGCTATTCAATTCAAAATGAAGTCATATATAACAAATAAATATACTGACATTCTACATTGAATAACAAAACATATTGAGTAAAATTGGTGGACGATAAGAATGATGCATGAATGATTGAACAGAGAGCATTGTTCCGTTAGATATTTGCTGAACAAATGCTAAAGTTCAATATAAGTTTGATATCTTATGGTCTTACAAGTTGAGACATCTGTTTTAAAGGAACAGCTGTCTTCATGTAATAGGTGACCTGGCCTCCCAAGACTGTGCAGTTGAACGTTGCACAGGTCCATTGGTACTGTGCTACCAGCTGTTTCTGTAGCATGGAGGTTATCACATTCACCTAACCCGCAAAAGGTGCCTGGTTCGAAACTGGCAGAAGCATTTAATGCTTCTCATTTATGATGTGGAGATGCCGGCGTTGGACTGGGGTGGGCACAGTAAGAAGTCTTACAACACCAGGTTAAAGTCCAACAGGTTTGTTTCGAATCACTAGCTTTCGGAGTGCAGCTCCTTCCTCAAGTGAATGAAGGTCGTGTCTCACTAACTTGATAGAGTTTTTCGAGGAGGTCACTAAGATGATTGATGCAGGTAGGGCAGTAGATGTTGTCTATATGGACTTCAGTAAGGCCTTTGACAAGGTCCCTCATGGTAGACTAGTACAAAAGGTGAAGTCACACGGGATCAGGGGTGAACTGGCAAGGTGGATACAGAACTGGCTAGGCCATAGAAGGCAGAGGGTAGCAATGGAGGGATGCTTTTCTAATTGGAGGGCTGTGACCAGTGGTGTTCCACAGGGATCAGTGCTGGGACCTTTGCTCTTTGTAGTATATATAAATGATTTGGAGGAAAATGTAACTGGTCTGATTAGTAAGTTTGCAGACGACACAAAGGTTGGTGGAATTGCGGATAGCGATGAGGACTGTCTGAGGATACAGCAGGATTTAGATTGTCTGGAGACTTGGGCGGAGAGATGGCAGATGGAGTTTAACCTGGACAAATGTGAGGTAATGCATTTTGGAAGGGCTAATGCAGGTAGGGAATATACAGTGAATGGTAGAACCCTCAAGAGTATTGAAAGTCAAAGAGATCTAGGAGTACAGGTCCACAGATCACTGAAAGGGGCTACACAGGTGGAGAAGGTAGTCAAGAAGGCATACGGCATGCTTGCCTTCATTGGCCGGGGCATTGAGTATAAGAATTGGCAAGTCATGTTGCAGCTGTATAGAACCTTAGTTAGGCCACACTTGGAGTATAGTGTTCAATTCTGGTCGCCACACTACCAGAAGGATGTGGAGGCTTTAGAGAGGGTGCAGAAGAGATTTACCAGAATGTTGCCTGGTATGGAGGGCATAAGCTATGAGGAGCGATTGAATAAACTCGGTTTGTTCTCACTGGAACGAAGGAGGTTGAGGGGCGACCTGATAGAGGTATACAAAATTATGAGGGGCATAGACAGAGTGGATAGTCAGAGGCTTTTCCCCAGGGTAGAGGGGTCAATTACTAGGGGGCATAGGTTTAAGGTGAGAGGGGCAAAGTTTAGAGTAGATGTACGAGGCAAGTTTTTTACGCAGAGGGTAGTGGGTGCCTGGAACTCACTACCGGAGGAGGTAGTGGAGGCAGGGACGATAGGGACATTTAAGGGGCATCTTGACAAATATATGAATAGGATGGGAATAGAAGGATACGGACCCAGGAAGTGTAGAAGATTGTAGTTTAGTCGGGCAGTATGGTCGGCACGGGCTTGGAGGGCCGAAGGGCCTGTTCCTGTGCTGTACATTTCTTTGTTCTTTGTTCTTTGTTCTTTGAAGATGTGGGTTCCACAAACACATATGTAGAAAAATTCAATGATGCAAAATGGTATTTTGAATACATGTCTTTGCAGGTAATTAAGTCTTTACAGGTCCATACGGTGTGACTGGAGAGAGGGATAATCACAGGTTAAAGAGGTGTGAATTGTCTCAAGCCAGGACAGTTGGTAGGATTTCGCAAGCACATGTAATGTAACATGAATCCAGGGTCCCAGTTGAGGCCGTACTTGTGTGCGGAACTTGACATCAGTTTCTGCTCGGCCATTCTGCGTTGTCGCACATCCTGAAGGCCGAACGCTTACCCGAAGATCAGAGGTTGAATGCCCTTGACTGCTGGAGTTCTCACGTGTAATGGTGGTACCCATTTTGATGATCTGGTACGTCTTGCAGAGGTTGGCATGGCAGGGTTGTGCGGTGTCATGATCGCTGTTCTCCTGAATGCTGGGTAGTTTGCTGCAATCAATGGTTTGAGGTTCCGCGGTTGTTTGGAGGCAAACAGTGTTGATGGCCTTGGCAAGATGCTGGTCTTCATCGATGACGTGTTGAAGGCTGCGAAGAAGATGTCGTAGTTTCTCCGCTCCAGGGAATTCATCAGGCAAATGAGGCACTGGGAGTTTTTCCACAGACTCCAAGAGGCCTACAGCGAATCCAATGAGACAACCAATGAACCGGAACAGCAGAGCGAGAGATCTGTGGAACTGGAAGATCCAGCCAACAGGAAGTACTGGCAAACCTCACCCAGTGAAACAATCCGATCAGCTGATTCTACAGCTCCTCTTCCACTAAACCACTCAGTAAAACTGCCTCGAAGACCTTTCTTGTCCAAATTCTGAACTCATATCTTTCTCCTCTTTTCCTGCTGTGTCCCATCATCTTGTCTGTGAGACTTAGCCTTTGCTCCTTTGACCCAATTCTCACTAAACTGTTTAACATCGAACTTCCACAACCACATAATTTACAGTGCAGAACAGGTCATTCGGCACATCGAGTCTGCACTGGCCCTTGGAAAGAGCACCCTTCTCAAGCCCACACCTCCACCCTATCCCCATAACCTAGTAACCCCACTTAACCCTTTTGGACACTAAGAGTAATTTAGCATGGCCACTCCACCAAACCTGCACATCTTTGGACTGGGGGGAAACCGGAAGTCCGGAGTAAACCCACGCAGACACGAGGAGAACGTGCAGACTCCGCACAGACAGTGACCCAAGCGGGAATCGAACCTGGGATAGTGGAGCTGTGAAACAACTGTGCTAACCACTGTGCTACTGTGCTTCCCCGGATTTATTGGATTCAAGTTCAAATACAAGCCACGATGAAGCATCTGCCGTGGTGGGGTTTGAACCTGCATTCTCAGAGAATTGTGCTGGGTCTCGGGATTACTCATCCAGTGACAATACCATTACACCATCACCTCCCCAGTCAAGTGCTTTGCAGAGCTCGTCCGGGATATGAACAGGGGACCTGTCACATTTTGGAAACCCCCTAAGCGAAAATCATACCCCACGGTTTCGACAGTATCGCCATGGAGTCAGTGCCTTTGTCTGTTTCCTCTTTAGACAATCAAGTGAAGTTTAGTCCTCACACAGAACACGTGTATGGTTTCTCCCCTTAGTGAATGGTGTGTTTTTTCAGGCTGTAACTGGTTAAAGCTTTCCACAGTCCGTCCACTGGAACACTCTCACTCAGGTGCGTGTGTGTCTCGGTGCTTTTCCAGTCACACTGATGTCTGAAATATTTTCCCACAAACAGAACGAACATTTTTCATTCGACATTTATAGTCTGAGGATATTCAGGTCCTGATCAATTGAGTGACACTGTTGGATCTTAATGTGATATTTGGTTTGTGTTTCCTGTTTGAAAATCCTCTCTTAAACATAGAATATAGAACAGTACAGCACAGAACAGGCCCTTCGGCCCTCGATGTTGTGCCGAGCATTGTCCGAAACCAAGATCAAGCTATCCCACTCCCTGTCATTCTGGTGTGCTCCATGTGCCGACCCAATAACCGCTTGAAAGTTCCTAAAGTGTCCGACTCCACTGTCACAGCAGGCAGTCCATTCCACACCCTAACCACTCTCTGAGTAAAGAACCTACCTCGGACATCCCTCCTATATCTCCTACCTTGAATCTTATGCCTCCTTGTAACAGCTACATCCACCCGAGGAAATAGTCTCTGAACGTCCACTCTATCTATCCCCCTCATTACCTTATAAACCTCTATTAAGTCGCCACTCATCCTCCTCCGTTCCAAAGAGAAAAGCCCTAGCTCCCTCAACCTTTCCTCAGAAGACCTATCCTTGAAGCAGGGCTTCAAATGAAGTTACTGTGAAAAGCCCCTAGTCACCACATTCCGGCGCCTGTTCAGGGAGGCTGGTACAGGAATTGAACCGTGTTGCTGGCCTGCCTTGGTCTGCTTTCAAAGCCAGCGATTTAGTCCAGTGTGCTAAACCAGCCCCTCTAACCAGCCCCCTTACAACATTGTAGATAACCAACACCAACTCCCCATTGGGAGGAGCTTGTTACCCATTATTCAGAATGGAGACACCGTCCATCAAACTGTCCCAATGTCTTACTGATGAGGCAGAGCAGCGGCAGAGAAGAAAGAACGGGGTGGCACAGGGGATATCACTACTGCCTCACAGTGCTAGAACCTGGCTTCAAATCCGACCGTGGGTGACTGAGTGGAGTTTGGATGTTCTCCCCATGTCTGTGGGGGTTTCCTCAGGTGCTCCGGTTTCCTCCCACAGTCCCTTTCACTTTCTCTCTACTCCAATAGAGGTGAACCAGTTGGGTTTCTATGCCAATCCAGCAGTTCTTGTGGTTACATTTTCCTGTTGCCGGACCCACAAATTACCAGATTGATTCAGATCAAGTTCACAACCTGCCTTTTTGTGGATTCTCCCTCACTCCCTTTTTTCTATTTTCAATCAATTTCACAGGGTATTACAAGGGGAGGCTTTGCAATTGGGGAACTGACATCGAACATGATATCAGAATCTGATGGAGACAGCCAATTTATCGTAACCTGAACATTATTGGATTTTGAACATGGAAGGAAAAAGCACCGATCACAGCGGGAAGAGATTGTACCATGTGTCCTGTGTGTGGACAAGATTTCAGCCAATCATCTGGATTTTCGCAACAGAATTGCAGTCATGACAGGGAGATGCCATGGAAATGTGGGGATTGTGAGAAGGGATTCAATTACCCATGCCAGCTGGAAACGCATCGACGCAGTCACAACGGGGAGAGGCCATTCACCTGCTCCCAGTGTGGGAAGGGATTTGCTCACACATTCATTCTGCTGAGACACTAGCAAATTCACACTCAGGAGAGGCCATACACCTGCTCTGTGTGTGGGTTGGGATTCAATTGGTCAACTAACCTAGCATTACACCAGCGAGTTCACACAGTTAGGAAACAGAAACTAAACATCACATCAGCATCTAACACTCACCGAATTTATCGTAAACTGAATATCATCGGATTTTGAACTTGGAAGGAAAAAGCACCGTTCACAGTGGGGAGAAACCGTACACGTGTTCTGTGTGTGGACGATGCTTCAGTCGATCATCTGGCCTTTCGAAACATAAATGCAATCACACCGGGGAGAAACCGTGGGAATGTGGGGACTGTGGGAAGGGATTTGATTAGCCATCCCAGCCAGTAGTTCATCGGTGCACGCACACTGGGCAGATGCTTTTCACGTGCTCTGAGTATGGAAAGGGATAGACACACCAACATATTCACGCTGGGGAGAGGCTGTTCACCTTCTCCCAATGTAGGAAGGGATTTGCTCATTCCTCCAATCTGCTGAGACACCAGTGAGTTCACACTGGGAGAGACCATTTAAATGCCCAGACTGTGAAGATTGTTATAAAGATTCTGGGGATCTTAAGAGAGACCATTCAGATGCTCTCATTGTATCATAGAATTTACAGTTCAGAAAGAGGCCATTTGGCCCATCGGGTCTGCACTGGCCCTTGGAAGGTGCACCTGACTTAAGCCTATACCTCCACCCTAACCCCGTATACCAGTAACCCCACCTAAACCTTTTGGACAGTAAGGGCAATTCAAAATGGTCAAGCCAATCCACCTAACCTGCACATCTTTGGACTATGGGAGGAAACCGGAGCACCCGGAGGAAACACAAGGAAATACGGGGAGAATGTGCAGACTCTGTACAGACAGTGACTCAAGCCAGAAATCGAACCTTGGACCGTGGAGCTGTGAAGCAACAGTGCTAACCACTGTGCTACTGTGCCGCCCAATCAGCAGCTTACCACTCAAAAGTCTGTGTTCAGCCAATCGTCTCACCTCACTGTACAGCAGCGTCTTCACACAATGGAGAGGCCATTCACCTGCTCCCAGTATGGGAGGGGATTCACTCAGATTCCAACCTACTGATGCACCAGCAAGTTCACAAGTAACTTCAGTGATTGGATTGTTTTGCGAATCACAGCCTGGACTGAACCATATTCATTGGGGTCTGTTTCTCCCACAAACTCCGAAAGATGTGCTTATTAGGTGAATTGGACATTCTGAATTCTCCCTCTGTATACCCGAACAGGGGCCGGAATGTGGCGACTAGGAGATTTTCACAGTAACTTCATTGCAGTGTTATTATAAGCCAACTTGTGACAATAATAAAGATTATTATTATGATGTTCATAAACTCCAACCCTGTAGTAAGAAATTAAATTCTGAATAAAAATCAAGTCAAATCAGTTTGTGTTAATCATAGTTACTCAATGGGCGGCACATTAGCACAGAGTTAGCACTGTGGCTTCACAGCGCCAGGGATTCGGGTTTAATTCCTGGCTTGGGTCACTGTGCGGAGTCTGCACGATCTCCCCGTGCCTTTGTGGGTTTGCTCCAGGTGCTCCGGTTTCCTCCCACAAGTCCCGAAAGACGTGCTTGTTAGGTGAATTGGACATACTGAATTCTCCCTCAGTGTACCCAAACAGGCGCCAGAATGTGACAACACGGGGCTTTTCACAGTAACTTCATTGCAATGTTAATGTAAGCCTGCTTGTGACAATAATAAAGATTATCATTATTATGACTGTGGAATTAATTGGATGAATCTTCCAAAGAGCCAGCACTGGTATAATGGGCCAAATAGTTTCCATCTGTGCTGTATCGTTCCAGAGAATAATTAATATTCAACAGGAACAGTAGTAATCCATTCAGCCTTTCAAGCCTGCTCCTCCATTTAATAAAAAAATGACTGATCCAACACTAAGTCAATTTTCCTGCCTTCTCTCCTTAACCCTGATTTCCCTTAATTATTAAAAACCTATTGCTCTCAGTCCTGAAAATGTTCAAGGACATCCACCCAATATTTACCTTGTCTAACCCTCTAAAACTCTTATATGTTTTAGTCATATCATTTCTCATACTTCTGCACTCCTAGGAGTACAGACTCAACTTGTTTAATCTTTCCTCATATGGAAACGTCTCCATACCCGGGATCATTGGTGTAAATCTCCTCTATACTGCCTTCAATGATATATCTTTCCTTAAATGAGGGGTCCAAATCGCCCTTGAATAAGCACCCGCATCACATTTGCCTTCCCTATTTCCTTCTGCTCCTGTCTGCTCTCTTTCTGAGCTTCAAGAACCCCAAGTCCCTTTGGGCTACAGCTTTCTGCAGTCTCACCATTTAAACAAGAATCCGCCTTCTCATTCATTCTTCCAAAATGAACAACTCACATTTTCCCTCATTGAATTGCAGTTCAGCATCAGTAAATAGAGAAGGAGAGGAACCAGTGACTGTGGGATTGACGCAGACAGACTTAGCACCCTGAGAGGAGTCAGGGAAAAGTTGGAAAAAGTTTTTTAAAACTAATCATGTACCGACAAGAAAATAAAGGTCTTTTAGGAATGGAATACAACAGCGCAGATATTCATAAGACTGTTGGTGTTGTATTTATTAATTCCTTTGAATTGCGTAACTAAATTTGTTTCCTTCTGTTTGGATACTTCAATGGCGCTGCTGTTACCCAACATTCCCTGCGGGGGTGAATGTGCCCTATTCACTGAGAGAGGTCAATACGCAGGCGCAGTGCTGAATTCTCCGGAACATGCGCAGTGTCACCTTGCTCAGAGGCGGGTGAGTGCGGGAGAGGTTTTTTGTTAATTGGAGAGAGCGGGCGGGGCGGAGGGAGGAATGGAGCCGGGAGGTGAGGGTGGGGAGGCTTCATAAACACCCGGGATGGGCCCCAATCCCAAATATGATCCCGCAGGTCCGGAGTTTGTAGCTCGGAGGCTTTTTCCTGAGAATAGGCCCAGGTTTAAAAACCATCTTGTTTCAGCAGGAGCAGTGCGCATGCGGGACTATTTGTTCACGTAGTGGAGTGGGCGGGGCTTCAGGGTCCCGGTGACCTGGAGAGAGAATTTCTGACTCGTTGATCTCAATCTGCTAATGGATGGGAAATGCCTCAACGAGTAAATAACGGCTGATTAGAGGAGGGTGATTGAGGTGGCGGAATGGACGTGGAGGCTCCATAAACACCCTGTGGAGATGGCAGAACAAAATTAAGAATCTAATGTTTAATCCCGGGGGGGGGGGGGCATCTGGGAGACTGACATTTTTTTTGGGGGGGGGGGGCAGGAGTGCGCATGCGTACTGTCAGCAGGAGGAGAAAATGTTGCGAATTACTCTTCTAGACTGACAGTAATGGATTCTGGAAACTCCTTTTACTGGAGGTTAGAAGGGGAGGATTTACACACAGCAAACTCAAACCAAGAGAAATGTTTTTCTCTTCTGAATTTTTAATCCTGGACTGACAGTGATGACTTTTTACAGGACATTAGGAAAGCAGAATTTTAAGCCGAAAAACTCACCGAAGATTCACTTCAAAACCTGAGAGTAACTCAGTTTATTAGTACCTGAATGTAAGTGTTTCTGTTTTATTTGTGGTTCAAGATTTAAACAGCTGTGTAGCTGGAAATAGGGTGGAGCAAGATTTGCAAACAAGGATGTTGCTTAACCGGGACCCAATGTAGATCAGTGAGCACAGGGGTGATGAGTGAGTGAGTGGGATTCAGTTCAGGGGGCATGGCAGCAGAAATTTGGATGAACTCAAGTTTGGCAGGTTTCCTACCCTAAACAACATCACTGAACTAGTTTGGTTTTTACAACAATACAGCAGTTTTTATGGGCTCTTTTTCCCAGTGTCGGCCCCACAAATGACCAGATTCATTCAGCTCAATTTTACAACCTGCCTTTGTCTCTTTGTAGGTTTGCACTTACACCTTTTTCTGGTTTTAATCAATTTCACAAGGTATTAGAAAGAGACAATTTGCAGTTTGGAAACTCGAATCAAATATCACAACAGGATCTGATTGAGTCGCCCAATTTATCGTAACCTGAATATCTTTGGATTTTGAATATGGAAGGAGAAAGCACCATTCGCAGTTGGGAGAAGCTGAACACATGCTCTGTGTGTGGATGAGACTTCAGCCAATTGTCTGACCTCTTGAACCACAAGTGCAGACACAACGGGGAGAAAGCATGGACATGTGGAGACTGTGGGAAGGGATTCAAATATCCAGTTGAGCTGGAAACTCATCGGCGCAGTCACACTGGGGAGAGACCGTTCACCTGCTCCACGTGTGGGAAGGGATTCAGTCTGTCTTGCAACCTGTTGGCTCACCAGCGTGTTCACTCTGATGAGAGACCTTTTAAATGCCCAGACTGCGGCAATTGGTACAAAAGTTCTGGGGAAGTGATGCGCCATCAACGTATTCACAGTGGCGAGAGACCATTCAGGTGCTCTGACTGTGGGACTGGGTTCAGGCAATTATCTGACCTCACTGTACACCAGCGAATTCACACTGGAGAGAGCCCGTTTACCTGCAACGAGTGTGGGAAGGGATTCAGTCGGTCGTCACGCCTGATGACACACCAGCGAATTCACACTGGAGAGAGACCATTCTCCTGCTCTGTTTGTGGGAAGGGATTTACTAATTCCTCAGCCCTGCTGAAACACCAGCGAGTTCACACTGGGGAAAGGCCATTCACCTGTTCTGTCTGTGGGAAGGGATTTACTGGGTCCACCGACCTGCTGGAACACCAGCGTATTCACAGCGGGGAGAGACCATTTGGCTGCTCCATGTGTGGGAAGAGATTCACTCAGTCATCAACCCTGCTGCCACACCAGCGAGTTCACACTGGGGAGAAGCCATTCACCTGCTCCATATGTCAGAAGGGATTTGCTCACTCATCCACCCTGCTGAGACACCAGCGAGCTCACAAATAACTGTTTTGATAGAATTTTGCTGTTTATCCATTTGCCCTTTAGGGTTTGTTTTGGAGTTTAAGAAAGTCCAGCCCTGTTCTAGGAATGAATATTCCGGTTAAAAGTCAAATCAGTTTTGTGCTGAGCACACAGTGTGTTAGGTCTTTTTAATATTTCCAACACAAGTTAGTTCCTTTTGAAGGGATCTCCCTCTCCCCTCTATTCCCTATCCTCCCCTCCAAAAAGACAGAGGAGCCTTGAGTTCTTTGAGGATATAATAAGCAGGGTGGATAAAGGGAACCAGTAGATGTTGTGTGTTTGGATTTCCAAAGGCTTTCAGTAATGTATCACAAAGAAGGTTACTGCATAAGATAGGAGCTCATGGTGTTGGGGGTGATATATTCGCACAGATCGAGGTCTGGATAACTAACAGCAAAGAGTGAGTTGGGATAAATGAGTAATTTTCAAATTGGCACAAACTAACTAATGGACTACCCCTGGGATCAGTGTTGTGGCCAAAACTATCTAGATCTATGTTAATGACTTAGAACCATAGCAGTTGTACAGTGCAGAAGGAGGCCATTCAGCCCTTTAAAACTGCACCAACTCTCTGAAAGAGCACCCTACCTAGGCCAATCCCCCACCCTATCCCCATAACCCGCACATCTTTGGACACTAACGGGAAATTTAGCATTGCCAATCCACCTAACCTGCACATCTTTGGATGATGGAACAAATTGTATTGGAGTTAAAATTGCTAATGGACATGGCAGTGCTTGTTGAGAGAGCAGTTAATAAAACAGAAAGTATTGTAGGCTTTATTATTAGGGGCATTGAGTACACAGTAAGGAAGTCATAGACATAGAACATACAGTGCAGAAGGAGGCCATTCGGCCCATCGAGTCTGCACCGACCCACTTAAGCCCTCACTTCCACCCTATCCCTGTAACCCAATAACCCCATCTAACAGTTTTGGACACTAAGGGCAATTTGGCCTGTCCAATCCACCTAACCTGCAAGTCTTTGGACTGTGGGAGGAAACCGGAGCACCCGGAGGAAACCCATGCAGACACAGGGAGAAAGTGCAGACTCTGCACTGACAGTGACCCAGCGGGGAATCGAACCTGGGACCGTGGCGCTGTGAAGCCACAGTGCTGACCAATGTCTTACCGTGCTGCCCTACATTTGTCAGGATCAAACTTCATCTGCCATCTCTCCGCCCAAGTCTCCAAATGATCTAAAGCCTGCTGTATCCTCTGACAGCCCTCATCGCTATCCGCAATTCCACCAACGTTTGTGTCGTCCGAAAACTTACTAACCAGACCATTACATTTTCCTCCAAATCATTTATATATACTACAAACAGCAAAGGTCCCAGCACTGATCCCCGCGGAACACCACTAGTCACAACCCTCCAAGCAGAAAAGCACCCTTCCCTGCTACCCTCTGTCTTCTATGACCTAGCCAGTTCTCTATCCATCTTGCCAGCTCACCTCTGATCCCATGTGATTTCACCTTCTGTACCAAGAGGGACCTTGTCAAATACCTTACTGAGGTCCATGTAGACAACATCCACTGACCTACCCTCATCAGTCATCTTCGTCACTTCCTCGAAAAACTTGATCAGTTAGTGAGACTCAACCTCCCGTTCACAAAACCATGCTGCCTCTCGCTAACAAGTACACTTGCTTCCAAATGGGAGTAAATCCTGTCTCGAAGAATCCTCTCCAATAATTTCTCAAGCACTGTTGTAAGGCGGCTCATCGGCCTGTAATATCCTGGATTATCCTTGCTACCCTTCTTGAACAAAGGAACAACATTAGGTATGCTCCAGTCCTCTGGGACCTCACCTGTAGCCGGTGATGATACAACTTTTTCTGTCAAGACCCCAGCAATTTCCTCCCTTGCCTCCCTCAGTATTCTGGGGCCCTTGGGAGTTATCGAGCTGGATGGTTTCAAGGCGCCCAACATCTTTTCCTTTTTGATCTCACTGTGACCCAGAATATCTACACGCCCTTCCCCAGATTCATCATCCACCCAGTCATTCTCTAGGGGCTGTTTAGCACAGGGCTAATTCGCTGGCTTTGAAAGAAGACCAAGGCAGGCCAGCAGCATGGTTCAATTCCCGTACCAGCCTCCCCGAACAGGCGCCGGAATTTGGCGACCAGGGTCTTTTCACAGTAACTTCATTTGAAGCCTACTTGTGACAATAAGCGATTTTCATTTCATTTCTTTGGTGAATACTGATGCAAAGTACTAATTTAGTACGTCGCTCATTTCCTCTGGCTCCATTCATAGATTCCCTCCCCTGTCATTGAGTGGGTCAACCCTTTCCCTGGCTACCCTCTTGCTCTTTATATATGTTTTAAAAGCCTTGTGTTTTTCCTTAATCCTGTTTGCCAATGACTTTTCGTGACCTCTTTTAGCCCTCCTGAATCCTTGCTTAAGTTCCTGCTGAGTTTGTCCAGTGTTTGCTCTTTGTATTTGAGATTTTCAGCAACGACAGTCTTTTGCTTTTATTTTATAGCAGCCATTGGTCACTGAATCTATTCTAGAGATAGAGATGGACCAATAAACATTGAATTGTATTGGGGGACGTATTGGGTGTGCAGGTTGGTCCCTTGTATTGGGGGACGTACTGGGTCTGCAGGTTAGCCCCTGGCCTCCGGGATAGTTTACTGTGGGTAGGCAAAATGTCCAGTTGTAGTTATTCTCCGATCAGCCATGATATTGAATGGCAGAGCAGGCTAGAGGGGCCGAATAACCCACTTCTCCTAATTTGTATGTTGTGCTGCAATAGAATGATTACAATACAGAAGGAGGCCATTTATCCCATTGTGCCCCTGCTGGTTCTCTGCAAGAGCAAATCAGAAAGTCCGATTTCCCCAACCCTTCCCTAGTAGCCCAGCACTTCTATTCTCTTCAGGGGCTTGTCCAATTCCCTTGTGAAAGCCTTTGTTGTTTCAGTTTGAGCTGGAGTGGAGATGGTGTAGATTGTGGTTAAGCTTATCTCAGGGTCACATATTATACTGGCGTTGTGATCTGTCTGGTTCAGTTTCCAGGGAGATGGATGGTCAGTGGGAAGGGAGTGGTGTTTGTGGAAGGGATTGAAGACATTGGCTTTGATCTTCTCAATATTTACTTGAAGGAATTTTCTGCTCATTCTATTCTGGATGCCAGTCAGGTCAGGATGAATGTGACTTTGTGGGAAACTTAGAGGTGATAGTTTTCACATACACCTGTTCTGGGCGGCAGGGTGGAGCAGTGGTTAGCACTGCTGCCTCACGGCACCGAGGACCCAGGTTCAATCCCGGCCCCGGGTCACTCTCCATGTGAAGTTTGCACTTTCTCCACGTGTAAGTGTAGCTCTCACCCCCACAACAAAAAGATGTACAGGGCAGGGGGATTGGCCATGCTAAATTGCCCATTTTTGGGAAAAAAGAATTGGGTACCTAAATTTAAAAACTATTGTCCTGGTTTTTCTGGGTGGAGGTTCCGAGTTTGGGTGATTCTCTCAAAGATCTGATGGAGTTGTAAGAATATAAAATACCGTCCATCACCCCGCCTCATCCCCTCTCTCTTTCTGACATGAGGTTAGCATCGTCTGTAAGTCCAGACCGGGTGGCAGGTTCCCTGAAGGACATGAGTGAACCAGTTGGGTTTTTATGACAATCCAGCCGTTTTCATGGTCACTTTTTCCCAGTGCCGGCCCCATAAATGACCAGATTCATTCAGCTCAATTTCACAACCTGCCTTTGTGTTTCTGTGGGTTCTCTCTCACTCCCTATTTTCGGTTTTAAATCAATTTCACAGGGTATCAGAAAGGGACAATTTGCAGCCAGAAAATTCAAACCAAGCATCACATCAGGATCTGATGAACTGGTTCAGTTTATCATACTCCGAATATTATCAGAGTTTGAACATAGAAGGGAAAAGCACCGTTCACAGTGGGGAGAAACCGTACACGTGTTCTGTGTGTGGACAAGGTTTCAGCCATTCTTCTGGCCTGTCAAGACACAAGCCCAGTCACACAGGGAAGCAACCCTGTAAATGTGGGGACTGTGGGAAGGGATTCAATTACCCATCAGAGCTGGAAGCACATCAAGCGCTCACACTGGGAGAGGCCATTCACCTGCCCCGTGTGTGGGATTGGATTTACAAAGTCAAACAACCTTCTAAAACACCAGCGGACTCACACTGTGGAGAGACCTTTCAAATGCTCAGACTGTAGAAGTCCTTTAAAAGCTCCAGTGAACTTATGTCCCATCAACGTGTTCACAGTGACAAGAGACCATTCAGGTGCTCTCACTGCGGGACTAGGTTCAGATGGTCATCTCAACTTACAGTCCACCAGCGAGTTCACACTGGGGAGAGACCATTTACCTGCTCCGAGTGTGGGAAGGGATTCATTCATTCATTCATTCCACCTGCTGACACATGAGCGAGTTCACTCTGGGGAGAAACCATTCACCTGCTCCATGTGTGGAAAGGGATTCACTACCTTATCCAACCAGCTGATACACCAGCGCACTCACACTGGGGAGAGGCCATTCACCTGCTCCATGTGTGGGAAGGGATTCATTCAGTCATCTGCCCTGCTGATACACCAGCGCACTCACACTGCGTCAGGCCCATTCACCTGCTCCAAGTGTGGGAAGAGAGTCACTACCTTATCCAATCTGCGGACACATCTGCGAGTTCACACGGGGGAGAGGCCATTCACCTGCTTTGTGTGTAAGATGAGATTCACTCACTCATCCGCCCTGCTGAGACACCAGCGACTTCACGAGTAACGACAGTGATTGAACTTTGCTGGTAATCACATCCAGGACTGAACCATGTTCATTGGAGGATGTTTCTGCTGATAATAAACTCCAGCCCAATTATTGTAGTTAATATTGTGGATAAAAGTGAAAAAAGTCAACTTTCTATTTCACACACATCATGTTGAATCTTTTTAATATCTCGAAGACAAGTTAGGTCCTTTTGAAATGTTCCCCCTCTCCCCTGTCTCCTCCATCCCCACCTCCAATAAGTGCGAGACAATCCAAACAGCTGCCTCTGCTAGTTTCCTCACTTCCACCAATTAACTCGGACAAATATCTCTCTGTGACCAACCCTTCCATCCAGCACCCCCACACACCAGTGAGTTCATACTGCAGAGAGAGGGTTTAAATGCTGAGACTGTGACAGGAGCTGTAAAACCCACATTCACTGATGGTTCACCAGTGCATTCACTCCGGTTCCACTCCATCTGCTCTCAGTGCAGGAAGATGTTCAGCCGATTGTCCATCCTGCAGTAACACCAGTGAGTTCACACCGGGGAAAGGTCATTCACCTGCTCCATGTGTGGGGAGGGATTCACTGAGTAATTCAACCTATTAAAACACTAGTACATTCATACTGACGGAAGATCTTTTAAATATCTGGATGTGGGAAGGATGAAGTTTCTGTGGAGCTAACATGTTCACACTGACAGGAGACTGTTCAGGATCTCTCTGTGGGACTGGGTTCAGGATCTCCCTGTGGGACTGGGTTCAGGATCTCACTGTGGGACTGGGTTCAGGATCTCTCTGTGGGACTGGGTTCAAGATCTCTCTGTGGGACTGGATTCAGGATCTCTCTGTGGGACTGAGTTCAGGATCTCTCTGTGGGACTGGGTTCAGGATCTCTCACTGGGACTGGGTTCAGGATCTCTCTGTGGGACTGGGTTCATGATCTCTCTGTGGGACTGGGTTCATGATCTCTCTGTGGGATTGGGTTCAGGATCTCTCACTGTGGGACTGGGTTCAGGATCTCTCACTGGGACTGGGTTCAGGATCTCTCTGTGGGACTGGGTTCAGGATCTCTCTGTGGGACTGGGTTCAGGATCTCTCTGTGGGACTGGGTTCAGGATCTCACTGTGGGACTGGGTTCAGGATCTCTCTGTGGGATTGGGCTCAGGATCACTCTGTGGGACTGGGTTCAGGATCTCTCTGTGGGACTGGGTTCAGGATCTCTCTGTGGGACTGGGTTTAGATGAACTCCGTGTCCAGCAATGCACTCACTCTGGAGCGAGACCATTCACCTGTTCCATGTATGGGAAGGGATTGATTCAGTCATCCCACCTCAATAACGTCAACTTATTCACACCTATCAAAATTCTGAGCGTGAGCAGGGATTTAAAAGCAAAACATGTCTATTGACACACAACATTCACACTGGTGAGAGGCTGTTCACCTGCTCCATGTGTGGGAAGGGACTCACTGGTGTTTTAACCTATTGACACGCCAGCGAATCACAGTGATTACAGAGGTTGTATTCTCTGTTATTGTTGCTGTTACGGTGGCATGGTGTTGCAGTGGTTAGCACTGCTTCCTCACGGCGCTGCAGACCCAGGTTCGATCGTGGCCATGGGTCACTGTCGATGTGGAGTTTTCACATTCTCCCCATGCCTGCAGTTCTACAGGACCTTGGTGAGGCCACACCTGGAATACTGTGTGCAATTTTGGTCTCCTTATCTGAGGAAGGATGTTCTTGCTCTGATGTGATTCTAAGAGGGTCTTGAGGAAAATCTTTTTTACTCAGAGGGTGGTGATGGTCTGAAATGTACTACCTGGTCGGATGGTAGAGGCAGGTTGCCTCGCATTCTTTAAAAAGTACCTGGATGAGCACGTGGCATGTCATAACATTCAAGACTATGGGCCAAGTGCTGACAAATGGAATTAGGTAGACAGGTCAGGTGTTTTTCATGTGTTGGGGCAGACTCGATGGGCCAAAGCCCTCTGCTATATTATTCTGTGCTTCTTTGAATGGAGTGCAGCGAAAATTTACTACACTGATTCCTGGGATGGTGGGACTGACTATGAGGAGAGATTGAGTCAGTTAGGATTGAATTTGCTCGAATTTAGAAGAATGAGGTGGGATCTCACAGAAATTTATATAATTCTAAAAGAACTAGACTAGGTCATCGCAGGAAGGATGTTCCCGATGGTGGGGTTGTCAAGAACCAGAGGTCATAGTCTAAGAATACGGGGTAAACCTTTTCGGACTGAAATGAGGAGACATTTCAAAATTATTTCACCCATTGAGTGGTAAGCGTGTGGAATTCCCTACCACAGGAAGCAGTTGAGGCCAGAACATTGTATGTTTTCAAGAAGGAATTAGATATAGCTCCTGTGGCTAAAGGGATCAAAGGGTACAGGAACAAAACTACTGAGTTAGATGTTTGGCCATCATCACATTGAATGGTGGAGCAGGCTCGATGGACCGAATGAATTTCTCCTGCTCCTATTTTCTCTGTTTTGATGTGTACGATAGATAGAATGGATAGATAGTATGTGCGTGTCTGACAGGAGCTGCTGCTTCTCATCAGCAATAACACAAACCTTCCTCTCTCAATGTTATGCACAGTAGCACAGTGGTTAGCACTGTTGATTCACAGCGCCAGGGACCCAGGTTTAATTCCCGACTTGGGTCACTGTCTGTGTGAAGTCTGCACATTCTCCCAGTGTCTGCGTGGGTTTCCTCCGGGTGCTCCGGTTTCCTCCCACAAGTCCCAAAAGACATGCTGTTACGTGAATTGGACATTCTGAATTCTCCCTCCGTGTACCCGAACAGGCGCCGGAGTGTGACTACTAGGGGATTTTCACAATAACTTCATTGCAGTGTTAGCCCCCTCTTCCTATTGGTCGCGACCTTCCGTCAATCAGCCGGGCATTGTGATGCAGAGCAAGCGCAGTCTGGTTACTGAAGGTGAGAGTTGGGTTGGAATCAGCAGTGATTTAAATTGAGAAATCACCCGGTAAGGAGGGAGCGGTGGAGCTGGTGCCTGGATTGGAAGGCTTCATAAACACTGAGTAGAGCCTCCGAAGCCCGAATATGAATCTCCTGGTACGCTGTTTGCACCAAGCTTTCGCGGTTCCGGTGAAAGGCCCGGATTGAAGGCCGCCTTTTTGAAACTGGGCGATATACAGGAGGGCGCATGCACGAGCGCCATCTTTATTGAGGGCAACCTGAAGAAGGACGCATGCGCAGGGAGCGACCCCCGGAGATCCAGGTTGGCCCCGCCGCCAGACAGGGACATATTTTATCTCGAGTTGCAGGAATCTGCCTCAGAGACATTTATTGCACATGTGGTTCGCACTACTACCTCACAGCGCCAGGGATGCGGATTCAATTCTGGCTCGAGTGACTGTGGAGTTTGCACGTTCTCCTGTGTCTGCGTAGGTTTTCTCACACAGTCCAAAGATGTGCAGGTTAGGTGGATTGACTGTGCTTAGTTGCTTTTGGTGTTCAAATGTTAGATGGGGGATAGGGCGGGGGGAGTGGGCCTCTTTCAGAAGGAAGGTTCACAGTTTAAATTTGTTCACCTAAATGTAGAGTCCAGAAGGCTGGAATGCGCCGAATCGGAAGATGCAGTGTTGTTCCTCCAGTTTGTATTGGGCACAGCTGGAGCATTGCAGCAGGCCAAAGGCAAGATGGTGAGTTAAAATGGCAACTGACAGGAAGGTTGTGGATTGAGCAAAGATCAACCAGTCAGCATTTAGTCTCCCCAGTGTATAGGAGACCACATTGGGAGCAGCACATGCAGTAGACTAAATTGAAGGAGGTGCAATGAAACGCTGCTTCAGCTGAGAGGAGAGTTTAGAAACTTGGACAGGGAGGAAGTAGTGGGGTGGGTATTGCACCTTCTGCGAATGCATTGGAGGAAATGCAGTAAGGGGTTGAGGGAGATGGAGGAGTGTACCAGGGTGTCATATAGGTAGAGGTCCCTGCAGAATGCTGACTGGGTGGTGAGTAGATCTGTTTCATGGTGGCATCGTGCTGGATTTGACAGAAATGGCAGATGAACCTTTGAATGCGGAGGCTGCTGGGGTGAAAAGGGAAGACAAAGGGGCAAACTTTTCACCCATAACCTTATTGAATGGCAGAGCAGTCCTGATGGAGCGAGTGGCCTACTTCTGCTCCCATTTCCTGTGATCTCCGAGTCTAGGACAGGAGGTAGTCAGCATGGATCTGTCCATCAGCTTGAATCAGCACCTTCAGGAGAATTGCGAGTGTATATATTGCAGGGGGGAAACGAGGGAGACCGTGTGGTCTGGAGATTTGCAGATTTTGAAGATTGAGGGAGGAAAGAATGTTCCACAGAAACTAGAATTGTCTGTTCTGCATTTCTATCCTGTTCTCACGAATGAATTTTGTAAATTCCTTTCACAGGATATTAGAAGTGAGGATTTGCAGACAGAAATCTCAAACCAAACATCAAGACAAGATCTGACAGTTATTCGATTCATCAGGACATGAATATCATCGGCTTTTGCATCTACAATGAGAAATGTTTGTGTGTTTTGTCTGCTTCAAAGGGTTACAAACATCAGTGTGACTGGAAAAGCCCCGAGATACACCCACACCCGAGTGAGTGTTCCAGTGAACTGACTGTGGAAACATCAGTGTGACTGGAAAAGCACCGAGATAAACCTACACCCGAGTGAGTGTTCCAGTTTACTGACTGGAAAGAGCTTCAACCACTTACACAGCCTCAAAATCATCACACAATTCACAGCGGGGAGAGACCTGACACGTGACGAGGCTTCAACTTATTATCCAACCTGGAGACACAGCCACCGACATGGAGAAACCGTGGAAATGTGGAGACTGTGGGAAGGGATTCCGTGCTCCCTGTGAGCTGGAAACCCATCGGCGCAGTCACAGCGGAGAGAAGCCATTCACCTGCTCAGTGTGTGGGAAAGGATTAATTGATTCATCCACCCTGCAGAGGTACCAGCGAGTTCACACTGGGGAGAGGCCATTCTCCTGCCTTGAGTGTGGGAAGGGATTCAGTGATTCATACAACCTGCTGACACACCAGCGGGTTCACACTGGGGAGAGGCCGTTCTCCTGCCCTGAGTGTGGGAAGGGATTCGCTCGGTCATCCGCCTTGCGGAATCACCAGAGATTCCACACAGGTGAGGGGTTGTTCACCTGCTCCGAGTGTGGGAAGGGATTCATTCGCTCATTCCACCTGCTGAAACACCAACACATTCACACCGGGAAGAGACCGTTCACCTGCTCGGAGTGTGGGAAGGGATTCACTCAGTTATCGAGCCTGGTGAGACACCGTCACATTCACACTGGGGAGAGACCATTCACCTGCTCCGAGTCTGGGAAGGGATTCACTCAGTTATCGAGCCTGGTGAGACACCGTCACATTCACACCGGGGAGAGACCATTCACCTGCTCAGTGTGTGGGAAGGGATTCACTCAGTTATCGAGCCTGGTGAGACACCGTCACGATCACACTGGGGAGAGACCATTCACCTGCTCCGAGTCTGGGAAGGGATTCACTCAGTTATCGAGCCTGGTGAGACACCGTCATATTCACACTGGGGAGAGACCGTTCACCTGCTCGGAGTGTGGGAAGGGATTCACTCAGTTATCGAGCCTGGTGAGACACCGTCACATTCACACTGGGGAGAGACCATTCACCTGCTCCATGTGTGGAAAGGGATTAACTCAGTCGTCTAGTCTGTTGCAACGACAAGGCACCCAAAGCAATGAGACACATTTTAAATGCTCTGACTGTGGGAGTTGCTTTCTAAACCCTGCACTGATGGACCATCATGCAGACATTCACACTGAGGAGAGACCGTTCAGCTGCTGTCGCTGCACAAAGAGATTTAGAATGTCGTATGATCTACTGAGACATCAGAGAGTTCACACCGGGGAGAAACCATTCACCTGCCCAGTGTGTGGGAAAGGATTTGGTGATTCATCCAACCTGCAGAGACACCAGCGAGTTCACAGTGGGGAGAAGCCATTCACCTGCACTGGGTGTGGGAAAGGATTCACTCAGTCATCCCACTTACAGACACACAAGCGCATTCACAATGGGGAGAGGCCATTCATCTGCTGCATGTGTGGGAAGGGATTCAGAGATTTATCAATGGAGTTCACAATGGAGAGATTCGGTCACCTGCTCTGTGTGTGGGAAGGGATTCACTTGTTCATCCAACCTGCTGAGACACCAAGGCAGTCACACCGATTATAGAGACTTTTTCGATGGTCTTGCCAATGTACCACGCCTCGGGACATCCTTTCCTACAGCGTATGAGGTGGACAACGTTGGCCGAGTTGCACAAGAATGTGCCCTGTACCTGGTGGGTGGTGTTCTCGCGTGTAATGGGGTATCCATGTCAATGATCTGACATGTCTTACAGAGGTTGTGACAACAGATGAACGGACATTGCGTGACACTCGCCAGGCAGGAATGTTCCCTTCCAGTCGGGGAACACTTCAGCAGTCAAGGGCATTCGGCCTCTGATCTTCGGGTAAGTGTTCTCCGAGACGGCCTTCAGGATGCGTGACAACGCAGAATCGCCGAGCAGAAACTGATAGCCAAGTTCCGCATGCATGAGTACGGTCTCAACCGGGACCTTGGATTAATGTTGCATTACATTCACCCCCACCATCTGGCCTGGGCTTGCGAAATCCTATCAACTGTCCTGGCTTGAGACAATTCACACCTCTTTAACCTGTGATTATACCTCTCTCCTGTTGTGCCATCTGGACCTGTAAAGACTTAATTCCTTGCCAAGACTCCCATTCAAAGTATCATCTTGCATCATTGACTTTGTCTATATATGTGTTTGTGGAACCCACCTCTTCATTCACCTGTGGAAGGAGCTGTGCTCAGAAAGCTAATGATTTGAAACAAACCTGTTGGACTTTAACCTGGTGTTGTAAGACTTCTTACTGTGCTCACCCCAGTCCAACGTCGGCATCTCCACATCTTGTTTTAAGAGGGAGCTCTCTGAAATGTCCACTAATTTTAATCTTCCCCGTAAAAGGAAACTGCCTCCAGATAACTACCCTATCGAGTCCCCTCAGCATCTTCCATGTTTTTGTAAGATTGTCTCTCATAAACCCCAGTGGGTTCAGGCCCAACTTGTTCAACCTTTCCTCATAAGATAAGCCCTTCAGCTGAGAAATTAGTCCAGTGAACCATCTCTGAACTGCTTCTAATGCAATTATATATCTATATATGAATTATTCATTTTTCCAATTGGGTGTCAGAACCGAGTGTGAGATTTTGGAGTCAGTGGAGAGGGTCAAGAGAAGTGATGTTGAGGGAGAGCTGGGTGTTAAACCCACTTCACTGATCCAGATTCTGCTCTTACCTCCCCTTTGGTTTGGTAAACATTTTGTTTTGCCTGATATTGCATACCTGTGATGTCCCTCGGGAGTTTTTCTTTCTGTCTTTAAGTTTGTTTTTGAGGGTTTTATGTTGGTGGCTCCTGTGTGGGATTGGTGGAATTTATTGTTCCCGATCACTGAGAAATCGCGTCAGAACCAGGAAGTGAAAGTAAGGAGCTAAAGATTCCTGCCTGCTCCAGTAGAGTGTCGTTCGTTCAAACGTTTAAATCAGTGGTGAGAACTCTGACTTTACTGTAGCATCTTACTGCAATACAGGTATGGAATAGGAGAAGCAGAGATAGTGGAAGAGACCGGGACAGAGAGATACAGAGAGTTGGAGAGACAGGAAAGGGAGAGAGACATAGCCAGGCAGGTATGGAGGGCGGCACAGTGGTTAGCACTGCTGCCGCACAGCTACAGGGCCTCAGGTGACTGTCTGTGTGGAGTTTGCACTTTCTCCCCGTGTCTGCGTGCGTTTCCTCCGGGTGCTCCGGTTTCCTCCCACAGTCCAAACATGTGCAGGTTAGGTGATTGGCCATGATAAATTGTCACTTCATATCCAAAAGGTTAGGTGGGGTTACAGGGATAGGGTGGCAGCCTGGGCTTAAGTACGGTGCTCTTTCCAAGGCCAGTACTAGGACTGAGTTTAGGAGGAACTTCTTCACCCAAAGGGTTGTGAATCTATGGAATTCCTTGCCCAGTGAAGCAGTTGAGGCTCCTTCACTAAATGTTTTTAAGATAAAGATACATAGTTTTTTGAAGAATAAAGGGATTAAGGGTTATGGTGTTCGGGCCGGAGAGTGGAGCTGAGTCCACAAAAGATCAGCCATAATCTCATTGAATGGCGGAGCAGGCTCGAGGGACCAGATGGCCTACTCCTGCTCCTAATTCTTATGTTCTTATGTACAGACTCTGGGCCGAATTGCCTTCTGCAATGTAAATTCTATGACGGAGAAAAAGACAACCAAAGAGGCAATGATAGAGGGATAGAGAGGTTGTGACAAAGCACATCAGAGAGACAGACAGAGAATCAATCCTATATCAAACAGGAAGATTGAAATGATACCTTGTACAGGAGGAGAGATTGATGCCTCTTCTTCAGTGAGTCTGAACTTTTATTCTAATCATTCCCGTGAATCTGTGCTGCACCCTCCAAGGCCAATACATATTTTTCCTGTGTTGTGATGCGTTGGACTGAGCACAGCCTCCAGGTGGATGGAACCAGATCTCTCTATCATTGAAACACAAGGTCAACCTATTTGTAGTCCAGTTCCCCCCAGGTAAAGGCCAACAATCCATATTCTTGTTACATTATTTTTCTATCTGTCGAGCAGATTTGGATGCTTACATTTTTCTGCTTATCCGCTCCTCGCTTCCCAGCATTCAGAATGGAAAGTTTGGTCCAATCCCTTAAACTGTCACAATGCACCTTTGTAACTTTCTCCCAGCTTCTGATACCATTTACTATCTTTTTATAAATTTAGATTACCCAATTCTTTTTGTCCAATGAAGGGGCAATTTAGCATGGCCAATCCACCTGCCCTGCACATCTTTATATTGTGGGGGTGAGACACATGCAGACACGGGGAGAATGTGCAAACTCCACACAGACAGTGACCCGGGATCGAACCCGGGTCCTCACTGCAGTATGCAGCAGTGCTAACCACTGCGCCACCCCTTCTTATCCCATCTACATTACTTATTTTTATGCCATCATAGTGTGATCAACAAACTTAGAACAGAGGCAGCACGGTGGCGCAGTGATTAGCACTGCTGTCTCATGGCACCAAGGACCCGGGTTCAGTCACAGTCCCGGGTCACTGTCCGTGTAAAGCTTGCCCATTCTCCCTGTGCCTGCGTGGGTTTCACCCCCATAACCCAAAAGGATGTGCAGGGTAGGTGATTTGGACATGCAAAATTGCCCCTTAATTGGAAAAAAAAGAATTGGGTATTCCAAATGTATTTTAAAAAGTCTTTCACCCAACTTGTTCAGAAATGTAGTGAGTGTCTGAGACCCCAGTACAGATCCCTGGGTGAAGGCTGGGGTAAAGAGGCTCCGTTAGTCACATTCTGCTCTCCATTGGTATCCATTATCCCTGCTCACTGTCTCCTTGCTCCTAGTTAGTTAGTGCTGAACTTCACAGACAGATGATGGATGTCACTGGGCCATTGGAGAGTCTCGATCAGCAGACCAGCTTCGTGAATGCCCTCTGTGCCCTGTTCAACAAGGAGGATTTCAGCAACATCAAACTGATTGTGAACAAAACGCTCACACTGAACGCCCACAAGTTCATCCTGGTTGTGCGCAGTGATGTCTTCAGGACCCTGTTGGACACTGAGCATTGGTCGGATATTAAAGACCAGACTGTCCACCTCACTGAGGAAGAGGAGTGCCTGTATCACTTCCAGCATTTCCTGAGGTATCTCTACAACGGGAATGTCACCCTCAGCACCGTGAATGTGCTTCCCCTTCACCTTCTGTCAGAAAAGTACAACGTCCAGGAGCTGAGAGAAAGCTGCCAGCAGTTATTGTTGGCCAATGTGGCTGCCCTGGGCTCCTCCAACCGTGCCATCACATGGCAGAGATATGCCAAGCTGATTGGCCTGACCCAACTGGAAGAGAAATGCTTCCGGTCTATAGCCTGGAACATTGGCACCATCATAAAGTCCCCAGACTGGTTATTGATGGAACCCCACCAACTCTCTGCTCTCTTCCAAAGGTCTGACCTGGTTGAGGAAGATGAAGTGGTCCTTTTCCAAGCCCTGGTAAGTTGGCTGTCCCTGCATCCTGCCCATACTGAGGAAATGCTGCACCACATTCGCTACCCTATGTTGCCCCCAGAGAAACTGTATGATCTCCAAGCCAGAGGAAGCCTGCCCGCGACAATCTCCAGCTACCTGCCTCAGGAAAGTTTGCTGGTCTACCAAGTGCACCTTTTCCCCACAGATGCCATCAGCCAACACCATGATATTACCACCATCCCATTTACCATGAGGCTGTATACGTCAGAAGGTTTCAGCCACGCCTGGGACATCAAAGGATATGGCATGATGGGGAAACAATCTATTCCGTCATCATTAGCGAGCAGCAATTTCAAACTGAAGACTCAATGGTATGTTACCTTTTCCCCAAAAGGTCAAAGGACGTTAATCCAGCGGCCAAAGGTCAATCACCCGCGTTCTGAGAATGTTCGGCAGGACGATGACTTTTCCACTCTCTCTGCCTCGGTGAGCAATTGTGACCCAGCTGGTAAGACACATTCTCACAAGCTGAGCATTCTGCTTTACCGATGTGTCAATGTCGTGTGGTTTGTGAATGATATGAAGACACTCGAAGTTTCGCACTCGGGGAATGCCCAGATCAAAGATCTGATCCCCTTGTCGGAGCGGGAGAACTACATCAGCAATGACACATTGAAGCTGCACCTTATTGGACAAACCATCTGGGAGAAATGTCAGTAGATCCAGGCGAGATTGAATTGAGGTGTTTAGGTCATGAAGGGTTTTGATGGAGTGGATGGGGAGAAACTTCCAAACAGCAAGAACCAGAGGATGATCAGATTTCAGATCATCTGCAAAGGAGCAAAAGGCCGGATGAGGAGGTGTTTATTTCAGGCAGAAGTTTTGATCTGGTTGGTGTGCACTGCCTGACTGGGTCACTACTTTCAATAATTACGTTCAAAAAGCAATTGGATACATACTCAAAGTGGCAAAATTAGAGGTGTAGGAAAAGTGCCCTGGAGTGGGATTAACTGGAGAACTATTTCAAAGAGACAACACGGATATGATGGGTCGAATGGTCTTGTTTTGTGTTGAATGATTCCACAAATCTCTCATCGCTCCACATAACTGAACCCTTGTCTCCTGGTACTTTTCACATAAAACTAAGATCTCTAATTGTGTGCAAACCCATTACTGTTTGCAAATGTATTCCATAATTATAACTAATTATTTTCACGATTTATTTTTCAGCATTTTAAAATGAAATTCTAACTGTAATTGCAGATCATTAAAAAAAATAATTCTGACCTTATTAATTACTACATGAAACATATTTAGTTTACCAGGCCCAGTCTTTGTTATTACTACTGAAGACCATGTTTCCATTTATATTACAGGGCTCCGTCTTAGTTATTGTGACATTGGACTCTGTATTGTTTTACATTACAATTTCTCAGGTTAATACTTCAATAGAACACATCTGGACCGGATTGACTACACTCCAGGGTTCTAAAAGAGATAGCGGAGGAGATTGTCAAGGCATTGGTGGTGATCTTTCAGGAATCACTGGAGGCAGGAAGGGTCCCAGAGGACTGGAAAATGGCGAATGTCACAATGCTGTTTAAGAAGGGAGAGAGGCAGAAGGCTGTCTGTGTGACGTTTCGATATTCTCCCCGTGCCTGCATGGATTTTCTCCGGGTGCTCTGGTTTCCTCCCACAGTCCAAAGACGTGCCGATTAGGTGGATTGGCCATGATAAATTGCCCCTTAGTGTCCAAAAGGTTAGGTGGGGTAATGGGGATTGGGCGGGAGAGTGGGCCTAGGTAGGGCGCTCGTCCCAAGTGTCAGTGCAGACTCAATGGGCCGAATGGCCTCCTGCACTGTAGAGATTCTATGATTCAATTACCTGACCATTACACATAAACTAAAATTAATTATTAAACATGGCTTTGCCTACAGCTCCACAGTCCAGTCAGTAACAAGCTGACATGGTCATACTCAGTGGATCACACCTTATTGCCGATGTCTCATTCAAACAAGGAGCAGGAACAGACCACTCAGCCCCTAGTGTCTGCTCCTTTAATCAGATTGTGGCTGACCTGATAGTAACCTCAAACCTGCATCCTGCTTACCTCCCCGCAGCCCCCGATAACCTATCACCACCTTACTGACCAAGAATCCAAAAATCTGCCTTAGAAATATTCGCAGACTCGGCTTCCACAGCCCCTTTGAGGAAGAGACGCACGATCCTCAGAGAGAAAAAATCTCCTCATCTCCGTTTTAAATGAGTGAGTTTATTTTTAAACTGTGACCCCTAGTTCTGGATTCTCCAACAACAGGATGTATCCTCTCCACACCCACCCTGTCAATACCCCTCAGGATCTTATATGTTTCAATCAAGTTGCCTCTTACTCTTCTAAACCCCAGGGGATACAATCCCAATCTTTCCTGAGAAGACAACCCACCCAGTCCTGGTATTAGTCTGGTAAACCTTCTCTGAACTGCCTCCAACACCCTTCCATCCTTCCTTAAATAAGGAGACCAATACCATACTCGGTATTGGAGCTATCATCCCACTCATGCTCTGGATAACTGAAGCACAACCTCCCTATTTATGTAATCAACTTTCCCCTCACAATAAAGGGCAACATTCTGTTAGCTTTCCCAATTAAGCTGTATCTGCTTATCTATATCAACGATTTGAATGAGAATGTACAAGGTATGATCAGTAAGTTTGCAGATGACACTAAAATAGGTGATATTGTAGACAGTGAGGAAGATTATCAGAAATTGCAGCAGGATCTTGATCAGCTGGGGAAGTGGGCCGAGAAATGGCAAATGGAGCTCAATACAGTAAGTGTGAGGAGTTGCATTTCGGAAAGTCAAATCAAGGTAGGACTTTCACAGTGAATGGTCGGGCCTTAGGGTGTATCATGGAACAGAGGGATCTTGGAGTTCAGGTGCACGGTTCTCTAAAGGTGGAGTCACAGGTAGATAGGGCAGTGAAGAAGGCTTTTGGCCTTCATCAGTCAGGGCATTGAGTATCGAAGTTGGGAAGTTATGTTGCAGTTGTACAGGACGTTGGTGAGGTCGCACCTGGAGTATTGTGTTCAGTTTTGGCTGCTTTGCTGTAGGAATGATGTTATGAAACCGGAGAAAGTGCAGAAGAAATTTACAAGGATGTTGTGAGGACTCAAGGGACTGAGTTATAGGGAGAGATTGGACAGGCCAGGACCTTTTTCTTTGAAGCGTAGGAGACTGAGGGGTGATCTCATAGAGGTGTATAAGATCATGAGAGGCATGGATAGGGTGAATGCACAGTCTTTTTCTCAGGGTTGGGGAATCGAGAACTAGAGGGCATAGCTTTAAGTTAAGAGGGGAAAGAATTAATGGGAATCTGAGGAGCAACTTTTTAATAGGGTGGTACGTATGTGGAATCCGCTACCGGAGGAAGTGGTTGAGGCAGGGACATTGACAACATTGAAAAGGTGTATACATGGATCAGGAAGATTTAGAGGGATATGGGCCAAATGGGGTTAGCTTAGATGGACTTGCATGGACCAGTTTGAGCCAAAGGTCCTGTCTCCATGCCATAGATTCTGTGATACCCGGATTCCTCTGCAACTGAAGAGCTCTGTACTCTCTCACCATTTAGATAATGTGCTTCTCTTTTATTCTTCCTGTCAAAATGTCCTGTCCCACCAGTAGGTCAGACCAGAGTAGAGATAGCAGCACGGACGTATACAGTGTGAGAGATGGTCCTGGGTGTCCTCAACATTGATGCTGAGCCCCATGAAATCTCATGGTGTTGGGTCAAACATGGGCAAGGAAATCTCATGCCGATTACTGCCCTCCTTCAGCCACCGAATCAATACTCCTCCAGGTTGAACATTACTTGGAATAAGCACTGAGGTGGGGGGAGGGATGGGGTGGGCATTCAAGGTACTGTGGGTGGGGGAATGCCCATCACCAAGACTCGCTTGGTACCACCACTGAGCTGTCTGAGTCCTGAAGGAGCTCTCGCTGCTGGACTGGGCATGCGGCAGGTAGTGAGGGAACCAAGAAGGATAAACACACTCGACCTCATCCTCACCAACCTACCGGTCGCTGATTCATCTGTCCATGATTATATTGGGACCACTGCGCATCCTTGTCTATTTTCAGGTTAGCAAACTGTACCTAATGGAGTGTTGCAGGGATCAGTGCCGGGGCCTCAACTATTTCCAACCTATATCAATGATGTGAATGAAAGAACCAACTGTGTTTGTGCCAAACTTGTTGATACAGGGATAGGTAGGAAGGCAAGTTGTTTAAGGAGGATACAAAGAGTCTGAAAAGGGTCAGATATGTTCGAGTGAGTGGACATTAACTTTAGCAGATGGAGTAAATGTGGGAAAATGTGAGGATGCCCATTTGACAGCAATAGAAAAACCAGAACATTATTTAAATGGAGAGAGTGCAGAATACTGCTGGACAGAGTGGACTGGGTGTCCTAAAATAATCCCAGAAAGGTAACAAGCAGGAACGGCAAGTAATTAGGAAGGCTTTTCTGTAAGGGGGCTGGAATATAAAATATAGCCTCCATTGTCCTGTCCATCACTGTGCTAAATGGGATAGATTCAGGACAGATCTCGATCAAAACTGGGCATTCATGAGGTGCTGTGAGCCACCAGCAGCACAATACTTAAACACAATCTGTAAGCTCATAGGCTGGCATATCCCTCACTCTACCATTACCATCAAGCCAAGGGACCAACCCTGGTTCAACATGGAGTGGGGAAGAACATGTCAGGAGCAGCACCAGGTTTCCCTGAAACAGATTCCAATCTGGTGACCCTATAACAGGAGACTATAAACGTGTTAAACAGCAGAAGCAGCATGCTCTTGGCAGGGTTAAGCGATCTCACACACAGCGGTTCAGATCAAAGCTGCAGTCCTGCTACATCTCCATGGTGGTGAATAATTAAACAAATCACAGGAGGAGGAGGCTCCACAAACATCACTGTCCTCAGTGATTGGGAGACAAGCACATCAGTACAAATTGAAACAAACTGAACTAATTTCAGTGCTGCCTCCACATGGCTGGTCGACTGCAGTCTTTTCCCAGAGATTTGATATGATTCTAGGTGGTCCGCAGTGCAGAAGTTTGTAAGGATCCTTTTTTTGGATGTCCTTGTATCATTTGTACTGACCACCTTCATGTGACTCCTCCCAGTGTGAGTGCGTTCATGTTCAATGAGATTCTGTGATCGTTTAAACAGCTTCCCACAGTGAGAACAACTTAACTGCCCCTCAGTGCGAACAACCTGGTGCTTGACCAGATCCCCAGTACAAATGACTGGGTTTTGTGTTTAGTGATCCTGGGTTGTTACCAATACTTCCCCTGGATGCCAAAGCTATGACAGACACACGGGAAGTGATGGGGAGCTGGGACACGGTTGTGAGAGTAACTGAAGGTGCAAGAACTGAAATAATCTCAAGTTAGAAAGGAGGAAAGGTCACAAAAATGCAGCAGCCAGTAACAGGACACCAATTAATCTCTTCTTATCCTGGTGAAATGAAGGTTTCAAAAGTGTGTCTGAAACAATATTAATTCACTTGACATATATTCAGAAGATTAAACTCCAGCCCAGTTATAGGGATTATTAACATCAGCAAAAACAAACTCCAAGTCTGAATGAACATGGTTCAGTGCTGGATGTGATTAACAGCAGCAATAACAGCAGAATCCAAACCCTGCAGACATTTATCAACCTGTTGCTGTGTCAGATGAGCTGTGCGAGTAAATCCCTTCTCACACTCAGAGAAGGTGAACGGTCTCTCCCCGGTGTGCGTGTGCTGATGTGTCAGCAGGTGGGATGAGCGGGTGAAACCCTTCCCACAGTCAGAGCAGGTGAACGGCCTCTCCCCAGTGTGAACTCGCTGATGTCTCAGCAGAACACTTGTGGTTTTAAAGCTCTTCTCACATTCAGAACATTTGAAAGGTTTCTTATCCGAGTGAACAAGTTGGTGTGATCGGAGGCTGGTTAAATAAATGAATCCCTTTCCACAGAAGGAGCAGGTGAATGACCTCTCCCCAGTGTGAACTCGCTGGTGTTTCTGGAGGCCAGATAACTGAGTAAATCCCTTCCCATACACTGTACATCTGAACGGCCTCTCCTCGTTGTGAACCCGCTGGTGTATCAGCAGATCACTTGTGGTTTTATAACTCTTCTCGCATTCAGTACATTTGAAAGGTCTGTTATCACTGTGAACCAGTCTGTGAGTAGCGAGGTGGGATGATCGTGTGAATCCTTTCCCACACACAGAGCAGGTGAATGGTCTCTCCCCAGTGTGAGTGCGTTCGTGTTCAATGAGATTCTGTGATCGTTTGAATAGCTTCCCACAGTGAGAGCAACTGAACTGTCTCTCAGTGCGAACAACCTGGTGCTTGACCAGGTCCTCGGAGCATTTAGTTATCACAGTCTGACTGGTTAAACAGCCTCTCATCAATGTGAACTTGCTGATGTGTCAGCAGGTGGGATGACTGAATGAATCCCTTACCACACACAGAGCAGGTGAATGGCCTCTCTCCAGTGTGACTGCGTTGATGCATTTCCAGCAGGGATGGGTAATTGAATCCCTTCCCACAATCCCCACATTTCCACGGTTTCTCCATTGTGTACGAGTCCTGGTGTCTCTCCAGACTGGATGATCAATTGAAGCCTCGTCCACACACAGAACACGTGTACAGTTTCTCCCCGTTATGAATGATGTACTGTTTTTTCAGGCTGTGTAACTGGTTAAAGTCTTTCCACATTCAGTTCACTGGAACACTCTCACTCGGGTGTGTGTTGTGTGGGTCTCGGTGCGTTTCCAGTCACACTGATGTTTGAAATTTTTTCCCACTGACAGAACCAACAAACATTTCTCCTTCCACATGAAAGGACCGATGATATTCAGGTCCTGATGAATTAAGTGACTCTGTCAGATCTTGATGTGATATTTGGTCTGAGTTTCCCATCTGCAAATCAACGTCCTCTTGTACCTTGTAAAAGACATTGACAGTGTCAGTATTACCATTAGTACAGGATAGAAATTCAGAACAGACAATTCCAGTTTCTATGGATTTTTTCTCTCGTTTCCCCAAACTTGTGGTCCAATCAAACCTCCTTCTCAACTACACCAGAATGTTGTTTCCAGTGTCTATGGGACATTCTGCACCCTGAGGTGGCCACCAGTGTGGAAGGTCTCAAGTGTTCCGCTAGACACTGCATGGCCCCTCTCCAGGACAACCCGGGGATTGACAAGACCACAGAAGAGGGGCCGACAGCTGGAGTTACCCCCTGCCGATCTACAGGCTGCTGCTTTAACCAGGCCCAAGAGCAGGTCCAGGAGCAGATCCTCTGACTTACCCAGTCCCCTCCACACTGGGCAGTAATTGGGAGCGTGGGGTTGTAGTGCAAACCAAATGGCGAAGCAATTCCTTCAGGTAACGAGACGGAGACTGCGACCTCTCACTGGATATAAATATATGGCCCAAAGACTCCTCTGGGCGGCGAATATCCTGTGCAGCCCGAGAGCGGGGCATTGATTTTAAAACGTGTTGTCCCGGTCTGGGGGAAACAAAGACGCGGGACTTGCAGAGTCTGATTCTGGATTGGCGGCCCTCACCGGGTGTTTAGAAACCCTCCCTCTCCAGATCCGGCTCCATCGTTCCGTCAGAGTTTCCGCACCCTTCCCGCTGCAGAGACAAATGAGCGACTCTCCTCGTCGCCATTACTCGCACTGCGCATGCTCCAATACGGGTCACTACTGCGCCTGCGCAGCATATTCCTCTGCTGTGAATGGGGGATATTCAATACCGCGGGAATGCTGGGTAAATACAGCCCCATCGAAAATCTTAATTAGTGACTCGTGATCTTTTTTGCTGTGATGTGGATATTGGGGGAGAATGTGCACAGAACCTTCATTATCCATCAGAAAGATAGAGCAGGAATTGGTGGGGAATTTCAAATGCCCTAAAGTTTTCCAACACGACAGCAGAATCCAATAGCTCCAGTCAAATGTAAACTCAAAATGTGGAGTGGCTGAGTGAAGTACTTCGGTGGCACAGCACCAGAGACTCAAGTTCAATTCGGCCTTGGGAGACTGTTTACACTTTCTCCCCATGTCTGCGTGCGTTTCCTCCAGGTGCTCTGGTTTGCTCCCACAATCCAAAGGTGTGCAGGTTAAGTGGATCAGCTATGCTAAATTGCCACTTAGTGTCCACAGATGTGGGGTGGCACAGTGCGCTAGAGACACGAGTTCCACTCCACCTTACCATCATATCATAGAAGTTACAGTGCAGGAGGCCATTCGGCCCATTGAGTCTGCACCGGCCCTTGGAAAGAGCACCCTACTTAAGCTCATGCCTTCACCCTATTCCTGTAACCCCACCTAATTGTTTTTGATTCTGCAGTTATTGCTGCTGTTAATCACATCCATGCCAGACCCATGTTTACTCCAATATTTATTTCTGATGTAAATCAGCCCTATTTGGATGCAGTTTGTGCCCTATAGCATCTAATTTATGTATGACTAGACCATCATGTCTGAAAAGCTTGTTTTAAATTTAAATCACTCCTAAACTGTATTAACTGAAGATGAGCAATAAACAGATCACAGTCCAATCCTGCAGCTCTATATTGACAGGAGAAAGTCTGTTCTGTAACTTGAGGATGAGCCTGCATCCAGGATTTTGACCCAGCGACAGTGAAGGAACATTAATATATTTCCAAGTCAGGAGTATCTTGGAGGGGAACCTCCAGGTGATGGTGCATCAATGTATCTGCTGCTCTTGTCCTTCTGGATGGTAGAGGTTATGAGTTTGCCTAAATGAACCTGGGTGAGTTATCGTGCATCTTGTAGCTGGTACACAATGCTGCTACTGTTCGCCGGTGTAGTGAGATTGAATGTTTGTGGATGGGGTGCCAATCAAACGGGCTTGTTTTTTCTGGATGTTGTCAAGCTTCTTGAATGTTGTTGGAGCTGCACTCATCCAGGCAAGTGGGGAATATTCCATCATGCTCGTGACATGGGTCTTGCAGATGGTGGACTGGCTTTGCTGAGCCAGGGGTTGAGTTACGTGCCACAGGATTGCTGGCCTCCGACCTGCTCTGGTAGCCACAATATTTATATGGCTAGTCCAGTTCATTTTCTGGTCAGTGCTAACCCCCAGGATGTTGATTGTGGGAGGTTCAGCGATGGTAATGCCATTGAATGTTAAGGGTCAATCATTAGATCCTCTCTTGTTAGAGACGGTCATTGCCTGGCACTTGTGTGGCGTGAAGGTAACTTGCCACTTGTCAGTTCAAGCCTGGATATTGCCGAGGTCTTGCTGCATTTGGACATGGATTGTGTTATAACCCCAATGGAGGTCCCGGGACAGGACCATACAATTTCCCATGACCTCCCTAGAATAGGAACTGCCCCTTTAAGGGAGCAGGGCTTCCTCTTAACAGGGAGAGCCCCATCTCACATAAATTCTCGTCTGGGGGCAATCAGGGAAGGAGATTCTTGAAAATGAATGAAAATGAAAATTGCTTATTGTCACAAGTCAGCTTCAAAATGAAGTTACTGTGAAAAGCCCCTAGTCGCCACATTCCGGCGCCTGTTCGCGGAGGCTGTTACGGGAATCGAACCATGCTGCTGGCCTGCCTTGGTCTGCTTTCAAAGCCAGCGATTTAGCCCTGTGTTGGGGAGTTGAGGAGTTTGGATTTGTATCGTAATAAACCTTATTCATTACTTTCTACCTATCGTCTCTGTGTCCTGCTGTCCGCGAATTCAACAGACTGCGTCAGTGTCTGAGGAGCCGTGAATGGTGCTGAACATTGTTTAGTCACCTGCAAACATCCCCAATTCTTTTTAAAAAAAAAAAAATTTTTTAGAGTACCCAATTAATTTTTTCCAATTAATGGGCCATTTTTTGTGGCCAATCCACCTAGCCTGCACGTCTTTTGGGTTGTGGGGGCGAAACCCACAGAAAATTTGGGGAGAATGTGCAAACTCCACACAAACAGTGACCCAGGGCCGGGATCGAACTTGGGACCTTGGCACCGTGAGAAGCAGTGTTAACATCCCCAATTCTGAAGTTATGAGGGAAGGCAGGTCATTGATAAAGATTTTGGGCCTAGGACTCTGCCATGAGAAACTCCTGCAGTGATGTCCTGGAACTGAGATAATTGAAATTCAACAAACACAACCAACTTCCTTTGTGCAAGTTATGACCAGCGGAGTTTCCCCCGATTCCCATTGACACCAGTTTTGCTCGGATTCCCTGATGCAATACTTGGTTAAATGCTGGCTTGGTTTAAATAACAGTCACTCTCAGATTACCTTTGGAGTTCAGCTCTTTTGACCATGTTTGAACCAAGGCTGTAATGAGATCAGGAGCTAAGTGACCCTGCCAGAACCCAAACTGGCATCAATGATAATCTAATAATAATCTTTATTAGTGTCACAATTAGGCTTACATTAACACTGCAATGAAGTTATTTCGAAAAGCCCCTAGTCACCACACTCCGGCACCTGTTCGGGTACACTGCGGGAGAATTCAGAATGTCCAATTCACCTACCAAGCACGTCTTTCGGGACTTCTGGGAGGAAACCGGAGACTCAATGTGCAGACTCCGCACAGACATGACCCAAGAGCAGGTTATTGCTGAGCAAGTGCCACTTGATAGCACTGTTGATGGCCCCTCCATCACCTTACTGATGATTGAGAGAAGACTGATGAGGCAGTATTGGGCTGGGTTTGATTTGTCCTGCTCTTTGTGTACAGGACATACCTGGGTAATTTTCCACACTGCTGGGTAATCAGTAATTTACAAAGATTCCCGATAGCTTCCTTGCATTTGCACTCCATGTCTACATTAATAAACTGAGGACCCCATTAGCTTTTTTTTGTAAACAGCTTGATCAACAGCTTAATCACCCAATTGTCGACATTTACCACCCTTCACCCTCACCACCGCTGGGATATTTGATTCTACACGGTTTAAAATTGCACCGTTGACGGAGAGGTTTAGAGAGAGAATTTCCCAGTTTCCGGCCTTGGCCCTGACATTGATGGTGGAATAATTTAAATGGGGAATTTTAATTATTGTTGAGCTAGCACATAATACCCTACCAGTCATTTTATTCTAACTTTTTTTTTGTTGTTGTTTGTGAGCAGAGTGCAGATATCTCAGAGGGTTGTAAAACTGGAGATTACAGAGATAGGGAGGGATAAGGCCATGAAGGGATTTGCAAACAAGGTAGAGGATGTGAATTTTAAAATCAAGTCTGTCCTACATAAGGAGCCAGTGTAGGTCAGTGAGCACAGGGGTGATGGGTGAACAGGACTACTTGGTGTGAGAAAGCCCACAGTCAGCAGAGTTTGGGATGATCTCATGTTTCCGTGCTGGGTGAATGTGGACAGGAATGTATTGGAATCACCAAGTCTAAAGATAACAGGGGCATGGATGAGGGTTTCAGCAGCAGATGAGCTGGGATGGAGGGGGAGACAGGTGAGATTATGGAGATTGAAATATCTGGTATTAGTGATGGTGCGGATATGGGGTCAGAAACTCATCTTGGGGTCAAATAGGACCCGGAGATTGTGCAGAGTGCAGTTCAGCCTCAGACAGTTCCCAGGAAGAGGGATGGACTCGGGAGTTAGGGAACGGAATTTCTAATGGTGACTGAAGACAATGGCTTTGGTCTTGCCAAATTTTTAATAGGCGGAAATTTCTGCTCATCCAGCACTGGATGTGGGATAAGCAGTTTGATCATTTAGTAACAGTGGAGGAATGGAGAGGGATGGTGGTGAGGTAGAGCGGAGTGTTGTCAGTATCCATGTGAAAACTAACACGGTGCTTTGGGATGATGTCACCTAGTGGCCGTGTGTAGGTGGGAAATAGGAGGGGCTGAGGACAGATCCTTGGGGACACCGAGTACAAGGACTTTGGAAAGGAAAGGGAGATTGGAGATGGAGCGGTAGGTTGCCAAGACGATGGGGTCAAGGGTTTTGTTTTTAGGTTGGATGATGAGTGATTTAAAAAAAAAAAAAAATGTTTTTTATTGGGTTTTTGAATAAAGTATATTTACCGTTATGTACACAAAATAGAATACACACACATATATATATATACATGGAGGAGAAGGGAACACGCACAAAAAACAAAACAAACAGCAACAAAAAAACAGTTAGAATAAAATGACTGGTAGGGTATTATGTGCTAGCTCAACAACAGCAGCTCTGTACAATTGGCAGTATTGTTTTTAGCACATAAGTAGGCATCTGCTTGAGGGGGGGGGGTGAAACTGGGTGGGTACATAGACATTTGGGCACCGGGGAAACAAATACAGAACAATTACAGAGGGCAATACGCGAATGGATCTGGTTTTGGTGCTGTAGCTTGCTTCTCCTGGACGGTTTTCGTTGCCGTCGTCATCTCGCGATCACCTCCGCTTCAGCCGTTCGTCCCGTCTTTTGCACGGATTTTCCTTGTTCTCTGCTCCTGTAGATGCCAAGTTTGTTCTTGTTTCCCGTGCCCTACTTCCGGCTATCATTCCCTTGCCTCCTCCCACCTCACTGGTTCCCCTCTATTGTTCCCTGTCTCCTCCCTCTTCCACCTCCGCCCCTTCTCCTGTGATTAGCCCTTCTTTCCTCTTAGGTTTAGCTGCTATCCCCCCCACCACGGTCTATCCCTCTCTCCCCCCGCCTCAGGTACTTTCCGCCCGCCTCGGGTACTTTCCCCTGATTCTTGGCGACCAGTCTATTCTTCTGCTTGTTTGTTGCCACTAACAGGTCTCGGAACAATTAGGCGAATGGCTCCCACGTTCTGTGGAAGCCGTCGTCTGACCCTCGGATGGCGAATTTGATTTTCTCCATTTGCAGAGATTCTGAGAGGTCGGACAGCCAGTCTGCAGCTTTGGGTGGTGCTGCTGACCGCCAGCTGAACAGGATTCTATGGCGGGCGATCAGGGAGGCAAAGGCAAGGGCGTCCGCCCGCCTTCCCATTAATAGATCTGGCTGGTCTGATACCCCCATGACTGCCACATTCGGGCATGGCTCCACCCTCATCCTCATCACTTTGGACATTGCCTCGAAGAAGGCTGTCCAGTACATAGAACATAGAACAGTATAGCACAGAACAGGCCCTTCGGCCCTCGATGTTGTGCCATGCTTTGTCCGAAACCAAGATCAAGCTATCCCACTCCCTGTCATTCTGGTGTGCTCCATGTGCCTATCCAATAGCCGCTTGAAGGTTCCTAAAGTGTCCGACACCACTATCACAGCAGGCAGTCCATTCCACATTCTAACCACTCTCTGAGTAAAGAACCTACCTCGGACATCCCTCCTATATCTCCCACCCTGATTCTTATAGTTATGCCTCCTTGTACCAGCTGCATCCACCCGAGGAAATAGTCTCTGAACGCCCACTCTATCTATCCCCCTCATCATCTTATAAACCTCTATTAAGTCGCCTCTCATCCTCCTTCACTCCAATGAGAAAAGCCCTAGCTCCCTCAACCTTTCCTCATAAGACCTACCCTCCAATCCAGGCAGCATCCTGGTAAATCTCCTTTGCTCCCTTTCCAATGCTTCCACATACTTCCTATAATGAGGTGACCAGAACTGCACACAATACTCCAAATATGGTCTCACCAGGGTCCTGTACTGTTGCAGCATAACCCCACGGCTCTTAAACTCCAGCCCCCTGTTAATAAACGCTAACACACGACAGGCCTTCTTCACATCTCTATCCACTTGAGTGGCAACCCTCAAATTGATTTGATTTATTGTCACATATACCGAAGTACAGTGAAAAGTATTTTTCTGCAGCAGAGGGAACGTACACAGTACGTACAGTAGTAGACAAAAGAATAATCAACAGAGAACATTGACAAATGGTACAACAACAAAGAGTGATTGGTTACAGTGCGGAACAAGGGGCAAAACAAAGCAAATACATGAGCAAGAGCAGCATAGGGTGTCATGAATAGTGTTCTTACAGGGAGTGGATCAGTCCGAGGGGCAGTCGTTGAGGAATCTTGTACCTGTGGGGAAGAAGCTGTTCCTAAGTCTGGATGTGCGAGTCTTCAGACTTCTGTACCTTCTGCCTGATGGAAGGGTCTGGAAGAAGGCAATGTCTGGGTGGGAGGGGTCTCTGGTAATGCTGTCTGCCTTCCTGAGGCAGTGGTATGTGTATACAGAATGAATCTGGGAGTGGCAAGCTTGTGTGATGCGTTGGGCTGAGTTCATCACACTGTAGTTTCTTGCGATCTTGGACCAATCTGTGATGCAGCCGGATAGGATGCTCTCTATCGCACATCTGTAGAAGTTTGTGAGAGTTGATTCAGACATGCCAAATTTCTTTAGCCTCCGTAGGAAGTAGAGACGTTGTTGGGCTTTCTTGACTGTTGCATCAACGTTAGTGGACCAGGACAGACTGTTGGTGATGGTGACCCCAGGAACTTAAAGCTATCGACCATCTCCACTTCAGAGCCATTGATGCAGACGGGAGTGCGTGTCGTGCTATGCTTCCTGAAGTCGATGATCAGTTCCTTGGTCTTTCCAACATTTAGAGGGAGATTGTTTTCGGTACACCATGCAACCAACTGATTTATCTCCCTCCTGTAGTCTGATTCATCGTTGTTTGAGATACGGCCCACCACAGTCGTATCATCCGCAAACTTATAGATTGAGTTTGATTTAAATATTGCCACAGTCATGTGTGTATAGGGTGTACAGTAGAGGACTGAGTACACATCCTTGCGGGGCCCCAGTGTTGAGGACTATTGTGGAGGAGGTGCTGTTGCCTATCCTGACAGATTGCAGTCTGTTGGTGAGGAAGTCGAGGATCCAGCTGCACAGGGAGGGGTCAAGTCCAAGATTGCGGAGTTTGGTTATTAGTCTTGTTGGGATAATGGTGTTGAAGGCGGAGCTGTAGTCAATGAACAGCAGTCTTACATAGGTATCCTTGTTGTCGAGGTGTTTGAGTGTTGATTGCAGAGTCAGTGAGATTGCGGTGATAGGCAAACTGCAGTGGATCGAGACCGTCTGGGATGCTGGCAGTGATCCATCTCATGACCAGCCGCTCAAAGCATTCCATGATGACAGACGTTAGTCGTTGAGGCAGGCTACCTTGTTCTTTTTTAGTACTGGTATTATGGTGGTCTTCTTGAAGGAGGTAGTACCCCGCAAGTCTGGGGCAAGACCAGAACATGTGGGCGTGGTTGGCCAGGCCTCCTTGGCACCATTCCCACCTATCCTCCACCTCCAGGAAGACCCTACTCATACGAGTTCTTGTTAAGTGGGCTCTATGTACCACTTTTAGTTGCGTCAGGCTGAGCCTTGCGCACGTGGAGGTGGAGTTGACCCCATGCAGTGCTTTGCTCCAGAGTCCCCACCCTATCTCGATCCCCAGGTCCTCCTCCCATTTCCTTCTTGTTGCGTCCAATACGGTGTCGGCCCTTTCTATCAATCGGGCATACATGTCGCTACAGTTGCCTTTATCTAGGATGCTTGCGTCCAGTAACTCTTCCAGTAATGTCTGTCGTGGCGGTTGTGGATACGTCCTTGTCTCCTTTCGTAGGAAGTTTTTGAGTTGCAGGTACCTTAGCTCGCTCCCCCTGGCTAGCTGGAATTTCTCTGTCAGTTCGTCCATTGTTGCGATCCTGCCGTCCGTGTATAGGTCCCTGACTGTCAGTGTCCCTCCGTCCTGTCCCCACTTTTTAAAGGTGGCGTCAGTCAGCGCTGGTGCAAACCTATGGTTGTTGCAGATGGGAGCTTTGTCCGACATTTTGGTCAGGCCAAATTGTGGCCGTAGTTGGTTTCAGGACTGGATGGTGGCTATCACCACCGGGCTGCTGTCGTGTTTTTTGGGTGGGGCTGGGAGTGCCGCCGTGGCGAGGGCCCAGAGGGAGGTCCCCTTGCAGGAGGCCTCTTCCGCGCGCACCCACTCTGCTTCTGGCTCCTTGATTCATCCGCTTATCCCTTCAGCGTTGTCGGCCAGTGGTAGAATTGTATGTTTGGGAGGGGTAGGCCCCCCCCCCCCCCGGATTTTGTTTTTTCAGGACCTTCTTTGGGATCCTAGCATTCGCCCCCCAACCCCCCCCAACCCCCCCCCCATATGAACACCATAATTAGTTTGTCTAGTGCTTTGAAAAAGGCCTTAGGGATGTAGATCGGGATGGATCTATATAGGAAGACGTATCTGGGCAGCAAGTTCCCGCCTGAATGTTTAAAATCAGCTCAGAAAGGACAATCTCACCTCATCGAATTATCAAATTTACAGTGCAGAAGGAGGCCATTTGGCCCATCAGGTCTGCACCGGCCCTCGGAAAGAGCATCCTACTTAAGCCCACACCTCCACCCTATCCCCGTAACCCAGTAACCCCACCTAGCTTTTTTGGACACCAATGGCAATTTAGCATGGCCAGTCCACCTAACCTGCACATCTTTGGACTGTGGGAGGAAACCAGAGCACCCGGAGGAAACACACGCAGACACGGGGAGAACTTACAGACTCCGCACAGACAGTGACCCAAGCCGGGAATCGAACCCTGGTCCCTGGTGCTGTGAATCAACAGTGCTAACCACTGTGCTACCGTGCCGCCCTTGCATCCAAGCTCCCGGATTGTCTGTCTTCTCTCCAGGTAAGATTCTGTTTGTTTCTTGTATTTCACTGTGACAGGGCAGAGACCTGATTGAAGGGATTCCAACATGGGAGTTCTGGGAAAGATGGGCAAAGATTTGGGAGGCGACAACATGATCGAATAGTTTGGAGTGGAGAGGGATGGGGCAGCAATTTGTTAGGATGTCAGGGTCAAGGACCTGTTTTATTGAGGGGGTGATGATGGCAGATTTGAAGGACAGAGGGACAGTACCTGAAGAGAGAGAAATGTTGACAATATCCATGGACATAGGGGAGTTGGCTGATCAGTAGCTGAGTGGGAATAGGCTCGATGGAGCAGGAGCTGGATTTCATGGACAAGATGAGCTCTGAGAGGGCATGAGGGAAGATGGGAGAGAAACTAGAGAAAGATGTGGGTTCAGGGCTCGGGAAAGGATGACATTTAGAGACAGTTTGGTCTGGTGGGCTCGTGGAAGGGAGGGAAGCAGCAGAGGCAGCTGATCGGATTTACTCAATCTCAGTCACAAAGAAGCTCCACAAGCTCCTCACACGTCTTGTTGAGGTGAGTACGGAAGAGACAGGGAAGAGCAAGAGTACTTCAAAAGGAACTAATTTGTGTCAGAGATATTTTAAAAATTTCAGCACACTGCGTATTTCACACAAATCTAATTTATTTGACTGTTAGCCAGAATATTGGCCCCTGTAAATGGGCTGGAGTTTGTTATCAGCAGAAAGAGACCCAAATGAACATGGTTCAGTCCTGAATGTGAGGAACAGCAAAATCCAATCACTGTGGTTACTTGTGGCCTCGTTGGTGTCTCAGGAGGTGGGATGAAGTGGTGAATCCTTTCCCACTCTCGGAGCAGGCGAACGGTCACTCGTCAGTGTGAACACGTTGATGGCGCATCAGATCTCCAGACCTTTTATAGCACTTTCTGCAATCTGAACATTGAAAAGGTCTCTCATCAGTGTGAACTCGTTGATGTCTCAGCAGGTGGGATGAAGTGGTGAATCCCTTCCCACACTCGGAGCAGGCGAATGGTCTCTCCCCGGTGTGAACTCGCTGGTGCTTCCGCAGTGCGGATGACTTAGTGAATCCCTTCCCACATTTGGAGCAGGTGAATGGCCTCTCCCCAGTGTGAATTCGCTGGTGACTCAGCAGGTGGGATGACTTAGTGAATCCCTTCCCACATTTGGAGCAGGTGAATGGTCTCTCCCCAGTGTGAACTCGCTGGTGTGTGGACAGATTAGATGACTCAGTGAACCCCTTCCCACACTCTGAGCAGGTGAACGGTCTCTCCCCAGTGTGAATTCGCTGATGTACAGTGAGGTTAGATGATCGTCTGAACCCAGTCCCGCAGTGAGAGCACCTGAACGGTTTCTCATCAGTGTGAACACGTTGATGGCGTATCAGATCCCCAGAACCTTTGAAGCACTTCCCGCAGTCTGGACATTGAAACGGTCTCTCCCCAGTGTGAACTAGCCGGTGTCTCAGGAGTAGGGATGACTGAGTGAATCCTTTCCCACACTCTGAGCAGGTGAATGGTCTCTCCCCAGTGTGAACTTGCTGGTGACTCAGCAGGAGGGATGAGTGAGTGAATCCTTTGCCACACTCTGAGCAGGTGAATGGTCTCTCCCCAGTGTGAATTCGCTGGTGCTTCTGCAGAGCAGATAACTGAGTGAATCCCTTGCCACACTTGGCGCAGGCAAATGGCCTCTCCCCAGTGTGAATTCGCTGATGTGCAGTGAGGTGAGATGACTTTTTGAACTCAGTCCCACAGTAAGAGCACCTAAATGGTCTCTCCCCAGTGTGAATTCGCTGGTGGCTAAGCAGGTCGGATGACTGAGTGAATCCCTTCCCACACTTGGAGCAGGTGAATGGTCTCTCCCCAGTGTGACTGCGTCGATGAGTTTCCAGCTGGGATGGGGAAGTGAATCCTTTCCCACAGTCTGCACATTTCCACGGTTTCTCCTCAGTGTGATTGCATTTGTGGCTTGTGAGGCCTGATGATAGAGCGAATCCTCGTCCACACACACAAATCATGTACGGTTTCTCCCCACTGTGAACGATGCTTTTTCCTTCCATGTTGAATGATATTCCGATGATATTCAGGATGTGATAAATTGAGGACTCTGTCAGATCCTGATGTGATGCTTGGTTTGAGTTTCCGAACTTTGAAACCTCCCCTTCGAACACCCTGTGAAACTGATTTAAAAACAGAAAATAGGGAGTGAGAGAGAACCCACAAGACCACAAGGCAGGTTGTGAAATTGAGCTGACTAAATCTGCTGACTTGTGGGGCCGGCACTGGGAAAAAGTGACCATGAAAACTGTTGGATTGTCATAAAAACCCAATTGGCCTCTTTTGGAGGAGAGAGAAAGAGGCGAAGAGGGATTTTGTATATCCAGAAGACATATTAAGAGAGTAGTTGGCAAAGCATATTCGACCTTGAGCTTCATAAATAGAAATATTGACACTGACACTATGCTTTTGGTGGCACGGTGATTAGCACTGCTACCTCACAGCGCCAGGGACCCGGGTTCAATTCCGGCCTTGGTGACTGTGTGTGTGGAGTTTGCACTTTCTCCCCGTGTCTGCGTGGGTTTCCACCTGGTGCTCAGGTTTCCTCCAATACAAAGAAGGGAAAGTTAGGTGGAATTGGTCTTGATAAATTGCCCGGTAGTGTCCAGGGATGTGCAGGTTAGGTGGGGCTATGGGGTTACAAGGAGAGGGTCGGGGGGGGGGGGGGGGGGGGGGGGGGGTGCCTAGGCAGGGTGTCCTTTCAGAGAATCGGTGCAGACTCGATGGGCCAAATGGCCTCCTTCTGCTCTGTAGGAATTCTATGGTTCTAATTCTATTCTATGAATCTTTATAAAGCTCTGGTCACCACTCTTCAGGAAGGATGTGAAGGTTCTTGAGAAGGTGCAGAGGTGATTTACCAGAATGGTTCCAGCAAAGGAGGTTGAGGGGAGATTTGTGTTCAGGTACACAAGATTACGCCAGGTTTCCATTGGGTGGACAAAGAAACTCTGTTTCCATTCACTGATCGTACAAGCACTAGGGAGACAGATTTAAAGTTTTGGGTAAAACCTGGATTGAACTATAAAAGATCCTGAGGGTACTTGACAGGGTGGATGTGGAGAGAATGTTTCCTCTTGTGGGAGAAGCGAGAATGAGAGCAAAATAAGGAGTCACCCATTTAAGATGGAGATGATGATTTTTTATTCTCTTGAGGGTTGTAAGATTTTGGAACTCACGTCCTTAAAAGGCAGTGGAAGCAGAGACCTTGAATATTTTTAAGGCAGAGCTGGATAGATTCTTGATGAGCAAGGAGGTGAAAGGTCATCAGGGGTAGGCAGGAATGTGGAGTTGAGGTTAGAATGAGATCAGCCGCAATCTTATTGAATGCTGATCAGGCTCGAGGGGCCGAGTGGCCTGTTCCTAGTTTGTATGTAAAAGGTACAGGAGATATGAGGTGACATGAGATATGGTTTTACACAGCGAGCGGCAATGACCTGAAACTTGCTGCCTATGAGGGAGTTTGAAAATAGATCCATGAATCATTTGATTTCCAAAGGAAATTGGATAGACACCTGAGGGAAATAAACCTGCGAAGATACAGGGAGCAGGAGAATGGGACTGACTGGATTGCTCCAGAGAGCTGGCATGGATTCACTGGGCCGAATGCCATTCTCTGTACCATCATGTCTCTGACTCTTTTGTGCAGTCTAGTTTTGTAATTTAACCCCGGGGGGGACAGATATCGTTCAGGTAAATCTGTGCTACACTCCCTCCGAGGCCATTCTATCCTTCCTCAGGTTCGTTGACCAGAACTGAACACAGTTCTCCAGGTTTGGTCGAACCAGGGTTTGTGAATCTCGGGGCTTTTCCAGTCACACTGAGACCTGAAATCTTCCCTCACAGACAGAACAGTCAAACCTTTTACCTTCCACACCCAGATGCTGTTGATATTCAGGTTCTGATGAATCGAGTGACTCTGTCAGATCGCGATGTGACGTTTGGTTTGCGTTTCCCGTCTGTTAAACCTCCACTTCCAGTATCCTGTAAATTTACAGAAATCTCACTGTTGGTTTGGGATAGAAATTCACAACATTCTCCCCTCATCAACTTTGATTAAATGTATTCCTGGAGCTTTGGTCACATGACCTGCCGCCATCCTCCAGCCATTAATCGGTCAACACATCCATCCTTGTGACACACTGCCTTCCTCGGCCAATTGGGAAGCAAAAGGATTTGCTACCTTACAGGACAGTGATTGTCAGCCAAATAACCTTTACCCCATCTTCAATATTTTTATATCCACTGAAGAGAAATGTTCAAAGAAAATTACATTTAAATCTTCTTTACTGTCGTAATGATTTCCCAGACACGATTCTCACCAAGACAGAAGGTTAAATTTGAATTCATTTAAAGTCTATTGAAGACCCTGAAACAATTGTTGGTTGTTGCAAAGACCCACCTGATTCACTCATGTCCTTCAGTGAAGGAAATCTTCTATCCTTTCCTGGTCTGGCCGACATGTGACTCCAGATCCACAGTCAGCTGGTTGACTCTCTGAGATGCTCTCTGAGATACACTCAGTTCAAGGGCAATTAGTGCTGGGCAGTGAATGCTGGCCCAGCCAGCGACACCCACATCCCGTGAATGAATAGAAAAGAAAATCTGCCGTCCTTACCTGGTCTGGCCGACACGATTCCAAACCACAGCAATGTGGTTGACTCTTTAAATGCCCTCCGAGATGGCCGAGCAAGCCACTCAGTTTAAGGGAAATTAGGGATGGGCAATAAACATTGGCCCAGCCAGTGACTCCCACAAATCAATAAAATAAAATCCTGGAGACTCCAGTCAGTCAATCCGGGAGAGTTGTCATCCGGCCCAGGCTCGCAGCGCACGCGCCCTGCGGCACCTTGTCCTCTGGAAAGATGGCGGCCGGTAACCCGGGCCTGTCACCGCTCAGCTCTCACTCTGTTTGATGCTGTTTAAGACGGGACCGTTAACATTTTACACGGGAGTTGAAGCCTCCACGGGGTATTTATGAACCCTCCCGGCTCACCCCGCAGCTTCTATCGCTCCCAGGCCACCCACGGCTCCAATCCTGGAAGTCGCTCGATTGTTTCCCGCTCCTTGCAACGTCAGCGTCAACCTGAACTGTGCATGCGCCGGTCACAGCCCGAACGCCGCATGCTCCAGTCACAGCCGGACTCTGCGCATGTGCGAGAAGCTTCTGTCATGTGGATAGAGCACATTCTCAGCTGCAACGCATATTGGGTAATAAACCCACTATTGAAATGGATATGTTTGATTTAAATTATGCTTTGCGAACTGATTATGATTCGTAACATTGGGCCAAGGCAACACCCACATCCCAAGAACAAATAAAGGAAAGTTGGCAGTTAGAAAGGCAAATGCAATGTTCGCATTCATTTCAAGAGAGCTACAATACAAGATGAATGGGGATGAGAAACATATCAGCCATGATCGAATGGCAGAGCAACCTCGAAGGCTCGATGGGCTGAATGGCCTAATTCTGCTTCTCTATCTTTTCTTTTTAAAATGAGGGGATCTCATCGAAACATTTGTAAAAAAATTGTTGGAATCCATCCCAGACCTGGATATAGATCAATTGATTCTTGGAGGAGACTTCAATTGTGTTCTGGATCCTAAATGGACTGGTCCAAGCTGATTCAACCACAACAAAAACATGAGAAAGGAATGAAACCGGACGGACCACCCGGCATCGACCCAGGCACCAGAAACGACAACGGCAAACCCAGCAAAAGGTTTTTAAAAACTGTTCCCATCAGTAGATTGTAAAAGAATTACGGGACACAGATTTAAGATTGTGACCAAGATCTACAGGGGAGATAGGAGGTAGACATTTTATTCAGTGAGTTATAATGATATGGAATTCAATGCTTACCCACAAAGGTCGATGATCTCCAGTTCCTGGTAACTCGAACAGTGGTGTTAGAATTTGATGTGAGGATTGGTTGTGAGTTTTCTGTCTGTGAACCCCTTTCTAAGCCCCTGTGAAAGAAGTTTACAAAGGCACCACTGTCAGTCCAGAATTTAAATTCAGGAAAGATAAACATTTCGCCTGGCTTGAATTTGCTGTGTGTAAATCCTCCCCTACTAATCATCTGTAAAAGGAGTTTCCAAAATTAATCACCGTAAGGCCAGGATAGAAATTCACAACATTCTTCCCTTCTGCTTATGGGTCCAGGATGACCCCTCATGCCCCCGCTGCACACTGACCCTCTTGTCATCAGCAGTCCCCTGATTTGAGGGTGACGTCTACTCAGGGTTGTGAATTTCTGCCCTGGGTCTTCATGTGGCTGAACAGAGTCACTGAGCTTTGGACACATGGGGCAGGATGTCCAATAAGACAGTGAAATCCGGAGAGCAGGATTGGCTTCCTTTCCTTTCCATCCCTATCACCGCTTTGCATCATCAATAAGACATTGGGACTCAAAGACTAATCCAGTTTGATGGACAAGTTGTCTCATTCTGAATAATGGGGAACAAGCTCCTCCCACTCATTGAAACATCGCCCCCCGACAAAGATGACAAAACGCGCATGCGCCCTGATGCACATCCAATAAAAATGGCGGCCGTTAACCCGAGCCGAACATGAGGAGCTCATAGATTTCATAGAATTTACAGTACAGAAGGAGGCCATTTGGCCCATCGAGTCTGCACCGGCTCTTGGAAAGAGCACCCTACCAAAACCCCACATCTCCACCCTATCCCCATAACCCAGTAACCCCACCCAACACTAAGGGCAATTTTATATGCTAAGGGGCAATTTCGCAATGCCAATCCACCTAACCTGCACATCTTTGGACTGTGGGAGGAAACCGGAGTACCCAGAGGAAACCCACACAGCCCGTAACAGCCTCCCCGAACAGGCGCCGGAATGTGGCGACTAGGGGCTTTTCACAGTAACTTCATTTGAAGCATACTTGTGACAATAAGCGATTTTCATTTCATTTGATTTTTCATTTCACACAGACACAGGGAGAACGTGCAGACTCCACACAGACAGTGATCCAAGCCGGGAATCGAACCTGGGACCCTGGAGCTGTGAAGCAATTGTGCTAATCACTGTGCTACCGTGCTGCAGCCCCGCTCGGTACAAACTGGGTCCTGTAAAGTTTTCCGAGGTTTGCGGCTTACAAGAGCTTTACACAACATTTCCGGCCACCCCCGTGATCTCTCGCTTCCTCCATATTGTTTATTGCCTCTTACCAATTTTGGATCTGAAGAATCACCTGAGGAAGGAGCAGTGCTCCGAAAGCTAGTGTTTGAAACAAACCTGTTGCTTTAACCTGGTGTTGTAAGACTTCTTACCGGTATCTGAAGAAGACGCCCTTATGCTTCGCACTTACCCATACTGCGCATGCTTCAATCACAGCGGACCCCATCCCTCATTGACTCCAATTGGTTGGAGGACCAGTGGCCCTCACTCGGTCCTCCAGACCCGCCCCGCTTCTTCCTACTGGTCGGGAGCTGCCGACAATCACCCGGGTATTGTGACGGTTACAGATGGTGAGAGCGGCCACAGGCTCAGGCTGTGCGCTGATTGCCCAATAATAAGTGAGAGTCTCAGTGAGACAATTAGACAATAATAATGGAGATGGGGCCCAGAGGAGAAACAGCAAAGGATTCACTCACTTTGAGAGTAACAAACACAGTGTCTGTTCCCATAATAAGAGTCAGGCTGCAGTGTGTGAGTGAACACATCATTGGATCCAGTGTAGAATCATAGAATCCCCTCAGTGCAGAAGGAGGCCATTCGGCCCATCGAATCTGCAGCAACCCTCTGAAAGAGCATCCTACCTTGATGGATTCCCCATCCAATCCCCGCAACCCCTCCCAGTGACAATTTAACACAGCCAATCCATCAAACCTGCACATCTGTGGACTGTGGGAGGGAACCAGAGCATCCGGAGGAAATCTACGCAGACACAGGAAGAATGTACAAACTCCACACAGACAGTGACCCAAGGTCAGAATTAATCATAGAATTTACAGTGCAGAAGGAGACCATTCGGCCCATCGAGTCTGCACCGGCATTACCTGATCTGGCCAACTCACTGAAATGTGGTTAATTCTGAATTGCCCAGCAAGCCACTCAGTTTAAGGGCAATTAGGAATGGGCAACCCAGCTGGTTTGCCCGTGACACTCACATCCCATAAAGAATAGAGAAAATCAAAGGGCTGTTTCCAGCGCCGGTTTCAAAGGAATCAGTACTGGCCCTTCACTCCTGGTGACATCACTGATTTGAAAGTAAATGTAGGAACATGAGGAAGAAGTTTACCTGTGACACAAAAATAATTGAACACTTGATAGTGAGGAAAAAGCTGTAGGGAAAACAAGGCAAAGGATTACATGATAAATGGCAGGACAGGACTAGTTAGGCCAGAGCTAGATTCCTGTGTACAGGAAGATTGCACTAGAGAAAGTACAGAGGGGATTTACGAACATCAGCCAGAAATTGACAATGTTTGCTCTGAGGAAAGTTTGGGTAAACTGGGGCTGTTTTCTTTGGAACAGAAAAGACTGAGGGGAGACCAAAATGAAATTTTGAAAAGCAGCCTGGCTGGCTGAGTCGGTAGAGCATGGGAGTCTTAATCCCAGGGCCGTGGGTTAGACCCACGTTGGGCGCTTCAGCTTCTTTAATCTGAGAACATTGAGCTGAACTGTTTTATGGGTGGCACGGTAGCACAGTGGTTAGCACTGTTGCTTCACAGCACCAGGGTCCCAGTGTTCAAATCCCACTTGGGACACTGTACAGAAAATGCATGTTCTCCCAGTGTCTGTATGGGTTTCCTCCCACATGTCCCGAAAGACGTGCTTGTTAGGCGAATTGGACATTCCAAATTCTCCCTCTGTGTACCCGAATAGGTGCCGGAGTGTGGCTACTAGGGTATTTTCACAGTAACTTCATTGCAGTGTTAATGTAAGCCTACTTCTGACAATAATAAAGATTATTCTAAATATATAAAATTCTGGGGATCATGGTGGCACAGTGCTTGTGTGCTTGCGTGCTGGGGACCCGGGTTCGATTCTGGCCCCAGGTCACTGTCTGTAAGGAGTTTGCACATTCTCCCATTGTCTGCGTGGGTTTCACTCCCACAACCCAAATATGTGCCGGGTAGGTCGATTGGCCAAATTAAATTGCCCCTTAATTAGAAAAATATATAAATTAATATTTTTTTTAAAGTCTGAGGGATCTAAATAGATTGGATAGGAAGGTCCAATTCCCTTTGGTTGAGGGATACTTATAAAAGGGGGCAGAGTTTTAAGGAAGGACTAGGAGGTTCAGAGGGTGGTGAGGATCTGTGACATGCTGCCTGAAATGATGGCAGAAACCCTCATAACATTTAAAAAGTAATTAGATAGACATCTGAATTGATGTAACTTAAAAAGCTACAGGCCACAATCTGGAAATTGGGTTTAGGCTGAATACCTACTTTGTAGCCACGATGAGCTGAATGAAATGCAACAGGAACAACAAACTTTAATAAAATCCGGGATAGTAACTCTCACTACTAACAAGGTCAGCAGTTTGCCCAGTTTAGCTGCCAAGTATGCTAATGTGGTAATTTTAAAATTTACCTGCATACATAAGAGTACAACAGCAAATTATTTAACTTCTCCAATGTGATCGGTGTAATTAGTCTCAAATTTAACCCGGAATGGTCATTTAAATTTTCCCAGTCACTCTGATATCTGAAATCCTTATCCACGGACAGAACAGACAAACCATTTTACCTCCCAATGATATTCAGGTCCTGTTGAATCGAGTAACTCTGTCAGATGATGATGTGATGTTTGGATTGAAGTTCCCGTTAGTAAATCCGCCTCTTTCTAAAGGAATTTCACTCTCAGTCCAGGAGAGAAATTCACAAGATTCTCCCTTCCTGCTTCCGTGTCCTGGACGGCCGCGCATGCGCCCTGCTGCACCTGAGAACGACGCGGCCGCGCAGTCGCCCTTCGGCATATCGCCCCCGAATCAGATGACAGGGACCGATCAGAGAGAAAAACACCGATGCGGCCGCCCCATTCCGTACAGACACCTGATCTGTATCAAAAGTGCCGGAACCAATTTATCAGCCTGAGGAACGTGATGGAATAATGGCGGATAAGGCTACCCGGAATGCCCGGCGCGTATGAATGTTGTCTTCGTCACAGGAGCCAGAACGCGCAGGCGTCAGAATGTCCCGTCCCCGGAAGTCGCTCCCCCATCCCTCCCCCTGTGTGGAGCATGCGCGGTGCTGCTCCGGGCTGAGCGCAGCCGCGGTGAGAGTGAGTGCGGTTCCCAGAGGCTGAATGAGAGCCGCCGCGAGCGGGGACAATGGTGAGAACCCAAACCCCCCAATAAGACCCATTGGTTTTATTGTCAGTCTGCAGACAGGAGCTGGAGAACTGAACCCAGGCAGAGGAGAGGGAGGGAGAAAACTGGGAGTGGAGGAAAGAAATGGTGCAGATGGTGAGGTGGGTTTGGATTTCAGCCCAGGGAGGAGGGAGAGTGTGTGGGACGGGGATTTACAGCTTTGGGGGAACAAGAGAGGAAAAAATGTTCCAGAGAAACTAGAATTGCCTGTTCAGAATTTCTATCCTGGACTGAGTGATGACTTTTGTAAACTCCTTTTACAGGATATTGGAAGTGGAGGATTGGCCGACAGAAAAATCAAACCAAACATCACATCGAAATCTGACTGTCACTTGATTCATCAGGAGCTGAATATAATCAGTCTTTGAATTTGGAAGGAGAAATATTTGTCTGTTCAGTTTCAGCGGTGCGACTGCAAAAGCACCGAGATATACATCCCATCCCCGAGTGAGAGTGTTCCAGTGAACTGACTGTGGAGAGAGCTTTAACCAGTTACACAGGCTCAAAAAATGTATCACGTCATTCACTGCAGGGAGAAATTAAACGGCTGTTTGTGTGTGGACAAAGCTCCAACCGGGAGAGACATAAAAACCCCTCACCATGGAGAAACTGTGGAAATGTGCGGACTGTGGGAAGGGATTCAGTTACCCATCACAACTGGAAGTTCATCGTCGCAGTCACACTGGGGAGAGACCGTTCACCTGCTCCATTTGTGGGAACGGATTCACCCATTCATACAACCTTCTGACACACCAGCGAGTTCACACTGAGGAGAGCCCATTCACCTGCCCTGTGTGTGGGAAGGGATTCACTCGGTCATCCCACATTGTGACTCACCAACTTGTTCACACTGATGAAAGACCGTTTACATGTCCTGACGGTGAGAAGAGTTTTAAATGTAAAAAGGATCTGCTGACACATCAACATATTCACACTGGGGAGAGACCGTTATCCTGCTCCCTGTGTGGGAAAGGATTCATTCAGTCATCCCACCTGCAGACACATCAACTTGTTCACTCTGATCACAAACTTTTTAACTGTCCTGACAGTGAGAAGAGCTTTAAAAACAAAAAGGATTCACTAACACACCAATATGTTCACACTGGGGACTGACCGTTCACCTGCTCTGTGTGAGGGAAAGGATTCAGCCGTCCAAGTGCCCCACTGAACTACCAGAGAATTCACACTGGGAGAGGCCATTCACTTGCTCTGACTGTGGGAAAGGATTCATTAATTCATCCAACCTTCTGATACACCAGCAACTTCATACAGGGAATAGACTGTTCACCTGCTCTGAATGTGGGAAGGGATTCACACGTTCATACAACATTCTGACATATCAGCAGGTTCACAGTGAGGAGAGGCTGTTCACTTGCTCAGTGTGTGGGAAGGGATTCACTCGTTCATCCAACCTATTGAATCACCAGCGAGTTCATACTGGGGAGAGGCCGTTCACCTGCCCTGTGTGTGGGAAGGGATTCAGTCAGTTATCCAACCTGCTGACACACCAGTGAGTTCACAGTGGAGAGAGGCCGTTTACGTGCTCCATATGTGGGAAGGAATTTTCTCATTTATCTTATCTTCTGAAACATCATCGAGTTCACACTGGGGAGAGGCTGTTCACCTGTAACGTCTGTGGAAAGGGGGTTTACTCACTCATCCCACCTGCTAACACACCAGTGAGTTCACAAGCGACTACAAGGTTTGGATTCTACCCTTATTGATGCTGCTAATTATGTCCAGGACTGAATCAGGTTCACTCTTGACAGTCTTAATCTGCTGATGAGATTTAATATTCTGAATAAATGTGAAATAAATAAGCTTGGTTTGAAATATTGCAGATTTTTGTCTTTCCCACCTGAGTGTTTAACAGCACCTGGCTGGAGCTCAGAAAGGACAATCTGGAGGAGGATCACACGGCAGGAACAGAACTTCAGCCTGGACACAGTCCTTCAGGGTCACACTGAGAGGGACAAAAGACACTTGGGTCTTTCTCATCTCTCTTCACTGTCAGCAAAGTCCCCATGTGGGTTAATCCTGAGGTGTGAGAGAAATGTGTCCCAGCTGTTCTCTTCCATGGTTCAGAGCTCCTGGACACGGAACAGAAGCACCTTTACAACTGTGTTTAGAGTCAGGAAGAACGATGGTGAATGCTGGAAACGTGCTGTAAAATCAGAGATTGGTGTAAAACTGTGATGTTCCTGATTGAATGTAAAGCAGCTGGTTTAAGTTTCCAGACTGAAAATGTGTTTGTGTGACAGTCACAATGAATTAATTGAATAGAAACCTACTTAAAATAGTTTGTTGAAGTCGGCATTAAAATAACAGCTGGAGGAGCTCACAGGAGCCTGGTAACTGCCGGGACAATTAGACAACAGTTTGATTGCCCAGCTAAAGAATTCCACAGATTCTCTACCCTCTGAGAGAAGATATGTCTCCTCATCTCTGTCCTAAATTTGAGATCCCTTACTTTGAGATTATGCCCTCTGGTCCTAGACTCTTCCACAAGAGGAAACAAGATAATTTTTCAGGTTGTGTAACTGGTTAAAGCTCTTTCCACAGTCAGTTCACTGGAACACTCTCACTCAGGTGTGTGTGTGTCTCGGGGCGTTTCCAGTCACAGTGATGTTTGAAATCACTTCCCACAGCCAGAACAGACAAGCACATTGACAGTTTGTGATATTTAGATCCTAATGAATTGAGTGACTGTCAAGAAAGATCTTGAGTAGTATTTGGTTCGAGTTGCCCAGCTGCCAATCCTCCCGTCCTAATGTCCAAAAAAGAAGTTTACAAAAATGATAACTGTAAGAATGGGATAGAAATTCACAACAGATCATTCTAGTTTCTATAGAACCTTCTTTCCTCTTTTGCTTTTCCCAAGCATGTGGTCCAGTCAAAATAAAAGACCAGCATCAGCTAGAAATCCCAACAAAAGTGCCGGATTTAAACTGAACCAGAATATTGTTCACAGTGTCTCTGAAACATTCTGTCCACTGAGGTATACACTGGTTGTGGAAGGTGTCAAGTATTCCGGCGGGTACCGCATGCTCCCTCTGCAGGGCCACTGGGAATAGACAAGACCACGGAATAGAAGTCGGCAGCCAGAGTAACCCCCCCACCCACCCATTAACACTGCCAGTTACTGTGAAAAGGCCCAAGTCGGCACATTCCGGCGCCTGTTTGGGTACACAGAGGGAGAATTCGGAATGTCCAATTCACCTAACAGCACGTCTTTCTGGACTTGTATGAGGAAACCGGAGCGCCTGGAGAAAACCCACAGGGAGAATGTGCAGACTCCGCACAGACAGTGACCCAAGCTGGGAATGAAACCTGGGACCCTGGAGCTGTGAAGCAACAGTGCTATCCACTTTGCTACAATACCGCCCATCCCACCCAGCTACAATGAACTGTTTTAACCAGACCCAAGAGTAGATTCAAGATGTCATGTTCGGCAGAAGGATACTATAGACTGTAAGATCCACAAACTCTGTCAAGATGGCTGCAACTTAACAGGTTATTATGAACATTAAACTGTGGGCAATATCCGATTCTGTGACCAATATTTAGTTAAACACGGACCTGAATAAGGAAACTTTGCAGCCACCTGTGAAGTTTAAATGTCTCGTTGTGTCAGGATGAACCAGCATTTGAGGAATATAAAATCTCTGAACTGTTGGTCTCCAAGTGCCGTATTGAACACCGGAGAATGAGCTTGAATTGGAACAGAGTGAGTGAGTGATCATCGTTATCTGCTATTGTATCGCGGTGTTCTGGGTCTCAGACTTGTAACCCTCTAGTTAATTGTCAGGGATGCAGTATAATAAACCCTGAACAAATCAAATGTGTGTGTGAGAAGCATCTGAAGCACCAAGAACCAGCTGGACCAGCAGAGCTGAATGTTTTCCAGTGCAGCCACAGTACTGTACTTATTCCAGCTTCCAAGTCCACCTGAGAACCAATCTCCTGGCTATTCATCTACAATAAGCTTCAGAGCCTCATGAGAATTATTTGTTTCTAAAAACGCTTCACTCCAACTAAAGGACCAGCTCAACAAGAAGACAACAGGCCTGCAGCGATATAAAGATTGCAGTCTACATTCCATTTTCATCATTACAACTTCACCTTGATCTGTACCTAATTTCTGTGTATGTGTCAGTGAGTGTGAAAGAGACGAGAGACTGAGATGTTCAAACATCCAGGGAAATAGTGTGATAATAAATAACCTTTATTCCTTTAAAAATTACCAGTAAGCCTGCTGCTGAAATGTATTTTAAATAAAGAAAAATCACACTGAGGGTAAGGAAATATCACACAAACATCCTGATAATGGAATGGAAAGGACCACGAAATGTAATCAAACGCTGTATAACCCCTTTCAGGTAGCTATACAGAGGCTGCAGCCTCTCACACTGAATGTCTACGTAATCCAGAGACACCTCCAGGCCACAAACATCAGCTGCAGCCTGAGATTGAGTGAAACATTTTAAAAACCTGTTGCACGGTAACTTACGGGCGGGCACTAGGACCCGGCTGGGAACAGAAACTTTCAGGTCCCGTCCACAGCTTCTGCATCACCGAGGCCAGCGCATGCGCTCTGCTGCCTCGGTGAACCAAGATGGCGGCTGTGAACCAGGGCCTTCTCCCGGGACAGAGCTGACCGGCGGTGATGTGACCTGAGGATCACCGCACCTCAGACAAGGGGCCAGGTTGGGAAGGCGGTGCCTTCAGGAATAACTGGGAAGGTGATGTTTGGTCAGTTGCTGCAGTCTGTGTAGTGAAGGTGCTGTCACAGTGGTGTGAGGTGAGGAAGTACAGGATTATCACCCAGCAATGATCAATTAAGGGGAATGTAAATCCAGCTCAGGCTGCTTTCAGATTGGAAAGGGAGCTAAGGTGTGTCCTCAGAGCTGGTGAATGTTGGGGCTTTGGCAGTTTCTCTGTAAAGTCATTCCCTCCCTCTCCCACCTCTATCTTTAGAGTCAGAGAGTTTTACAGCACAGAAAGAGGACCTTTGGCCCATTCATAATCTTTATTATTGTCACAAGTAGGCTTACATTAACACTGCAATGAACTTATTGTGAAAATAAACTAGCCGCCACATTCCGGTGCCTGTTCGGGTACACAGAGTGTACAATTCAGAATGTCCAATTCCTCCCACAAACACGTCTTTTGGGACTTGTGGGGGGAAACCGGAGCACCCGGAGGAAACCCACATCGTTAGAGGGAGAATGTGCAGACTGCACAGACAGTGACCCAAACCAGGAATTGAACTGGAACTGAACCAGCCCTGATGCTGTGAAGCAACTGTGCTACCGTGGCACCCAGCATGGCAGCCAGTCCTCGAATAAGCTAACGGGAGCCTTACCCTCCACACTTTCTGACAGGCCGACGACTCAGATGTTCTTTATCCGACCCTCGGTTCTCCAAGTCATCCATGACCTCCGAAGGCCACTCGGTTGGTTTTCAAAGGATTGAATTTCGACGGAGGCATCTTGCTGAACGTTCAGGATTCTCTCCTCCGGTTCATTGAGTCTTTTTTAAAAATAAATTTAGAGTACCCAATTCATTTTTTCCAATTAAGGGGCAATTTCGCGTTGCCAATCCATCGCCCCTCCACATCTTTGGATAGTGGGTGCGAAACCCACGCAAACACGGGGAGAATGTGCAAACTCCTCACGGACAGTGACCCAGAGCTGGGATAGAACCTGGGACCTCGACGCCGTGAGGCAGCAGTGATATCCACTGTGCCACCGTGCTGCCCAGATCATCGAGCCTCTTCATGGTGTTTTGCAGCTGGTCCCCATGAGCTCACAGATATTGAGTCAGCACACACCAGCTCTGGTCAGTAACACGGATAATGCCGGCAGTCATCATTTTCGCCGCCTCCATGAGAGCCCCGGAGAGCGCGGGGTCGAGAGACCTACTGAGGGTCAGGCCGCCATGTTGAAAAGGTGGCTCCATTCCCGCTGAATCCACCTGCGCTGTTTTGTCAACAGATTTCTTCACTTTATTTGGCATAATCCGACTAAACTGAACCCCGACGTCTTCCAGGGACATGATAACAATATTAATTTAAAGATCAGATTATAGGTGAGTGGCACCAGAACCTGCGGAAAAGCAGCTACTCCCGCACCACAAGCCCGACACCCCGGCACAGACAGATTTCTGATCGATGAACGTGCCGAGGGTTATGGGGAACTGGCAGCTAAATTAAGAGAAAGCTGAGATGAGGAGGGATTTATTTTCTCGAGGATGTGGTGAAGCATTGAAATTCTGTACCCCAGAGGATTTACAGTGCAGAAGGAGTCCATTTGGCCCGTCGAGTCTGCACCGCCCTTGGAAAGAGCACCCTACTTACGCTCAAGCCTCCACCCGATCCCCGTAACCCAGTAACCCCACCTAATCTTTTTGGACACGAAGGGCAATTTAGCATGGCCAATCCACCTAACCTGCACATCTTTGGACTGTGGGAGGAAAGCGGAGCATCCGGAGGAAACCCACGCACACACGGGGAGAACGTGCAGACTCCGCACATACAGTGACCCAAGCCGGGTATCGAACCTGGGAACCTGGTTCTGTGAAGCAATAGTGCTAACCACTGTGAAATGAGGGATAATGTGGGAAAACGGTGTTGTGGTAGATCAGCCAATGATCCCATTGAATGGTTCAGGCTCGATGGGCCGAATGGAATACTGCAGCTCATATTTGTTGTGATCTCCTGGACAGGAAGCTGTGAGCTTGGATCTATCAATCAGCCTGAATCAGCATCTTCAGGAGAATAGGGAGGGTGAATATTAGATACAGCAGAGTGAGAATGGAGGGAGAGTGTGTGGGATGGTGATTTACAGCTTTGGGGGAATAAGAGAGGAAAAAATGTGACATAGAAAATAGAATTGTCTGTTATGAGTTTCTATCCTGTACTGACACTGAAGAATTTTGTAAATTGTTTTTTACAGGATATTAGACGAGGAGGAATTACAGACAGAAATCTCAGACGTTACGTCTCGACCTGACAGAGTCACTCGATTCCTTGGAACCTGAATAGCATCAGCCTTTGAATCTAGAAGGTGAAATGTTTGCCCGAACTGTCAGCTAAAGATTTCAAACATCAGTGTGACTGGAAAAGCACCGAGACCCACACAACACCCACCCGAGTGAGAGTGTTCCAGTGAACTGACTGTGGAAAAAGCTTCAACCAGTTACACAGCCTGAAAAACATCACACCATTCACAGTGCGGAGAGACCGTACACGTGTTGTGTCTCTGGACGAGGCTTCAACTGATTGTCCCGCCTAGAGAGACACGAAGAGACCCAAAACATGGAGAAACCGTGGAAATGTGGGGACTGTGGAAAGGGATTCAAAGCCCCATCAAAGATGGAAACTCATCAACGTAGTCACACTGGAGAGAGGCCATTCACCTGCTCTCAGTGTGGGAAAGGATTCACTCAGTTATCTGACCTGCGGAGACACCAGCGAGTTCACACTGGGGAGAGGCCATTCACCTGCCCTCAGTGTGGGAAGGGATTTACTCAATTATCCAACCTGCAGACACACCAGCGAGTTCACACTGGGGAGAGGCCATTCACCTGCTCCCAATGTGGGAAGGGATTCAGTGATTCATCCAGCCTGCGGACACACCAGCGAGTTCACACTGGGGAGAGGCCATTCACCTGCTCTCAGTGTGGGAAGGAATTCAGTGATTCATCAAACCTGCGGACACACCAGCGAGTTCACACTGGGGAGAGGCCATTCACCTGCTCTCAGTGTGGGAAAGGATTTACTCGAGTATCCAAACTACAGACACACCTGCGAGTTCACACTGGGGAGAGGCCATTCACCTGCTCTCAGTGTGGGAAGGGATTCAGTGATTCATCCAACCTGTGGACACACCAGCGAGTTCACACTGGGGAGAAGCCATTCACCTGCTCTCGGTGTGGGAAGGGATTTACTCAATTATCCAACCTGCGGACACACCAGCGAGTTCACACTGGGGAGAGGCCGTCCACCTCTCACTGTGAGACGGGATTGCATGTTTCACCACACCTGCTGTGACACCAACAATTTCACAATCGATTACGTGGGTTGAATTCTGCTGTTATTGTTTCTGCTCTACATCCAGGACTGCATTTTGTTCATTCTAACAGGTGGTCAGTGGGGATGGTCGGAGGGTTTCTTTCTGCTGGACAGGCCGATCTCTCAACTTTGCCTCCAATGGGCTGATACTCTTTGAGCCTTATTGCTAATACCTGGCTTCGAATTGTACAAGGATCACAGAGTGAAAGGGTGTTTGGAAGTGTGAAGATATTTAGTTTCCAGTTCTATTTCAAACCCCCTAAAGCATGCCACGTTACCATGGAGATGGGCCCTGGTGGTTACAAGGTTCTTTTGTTTAATTTATCTGGGTGTTCCTCACAGAGGAAAACAACACGGTATGAGGGGCAAGTTGTCAGAGATGGAGTGGGAAACTGATTGGTACAGGGAATGCCTAATATTTAAGGAATTTTTACATATTTATCAGGGGGTCGGTTAGCTCAGTTGGCTGCACGGCTGGTTTGTGATGCAGAGCAAGGCCAACAGTGAGGATTCAACTCCCGTACTGGCTGAGTTTATTCATGAAGGCCCCACCTTCTCAACCAGGCCCCTTGCTGAGGTGTGCTGACCCTCAGGTTAAATCACCTCCAGTCAGCTCTCTCTCTGTCAAAGGGGAGAGCAGCCTATGGTCCTCTGGGATTTTGTGACTTTTATTTCACATATATACAACAAATATAGATTCCTTTAAGGAACAAAAATCCAACAGGAAAAGTGATGTAACCTTGGCTAACAAGAAAAGTTAAAGATTCCATGAGATCCATTAGAATTCAGCATAGGATGATCAAGAAACTGATGAGAGCAAACCGATAAGAAACATAAAAACCGACTGGAAAAGCTTCTCCAGGAATGTGAAAAGGAAAAGATTAGCAAAGACCAATGTGGGTCCATTCCAGGCAGAGACAGGAGAGTTTAGAATGGGGAGTAAGGAAATGGCAGATAAACTAAACAATGTGTGTCTGTCTTCACAGAGGAAGATACAGAAATTGTCCCCAAAACACCAGAGAACCAAGGGACTGGCAGAGATTAGTATTGGTGAAAAAGTTGTACTGGAGAAATTAATGGGCTTTAAAGTGAATAAATCCCCAAAAGCTGATGATCTACATCCCAGAGTGTTGAACGAGGTGGCTGTAGAGATCTCTATTCCACATTCTACATTCTCTTGACACTATATATAACGGACAAACCTTTTGTCTGAGCCAAACGTTTCCCAGTTGGGAAACTGCCATGGGCATCGCTAATAGAGACAGGAAGATGCTGGAGGACTGGCTGGGAATTGCACATCCAACCAATCAGGGTTCAGGGGCGAGGGTCACTGAGGCTGACGGTGATGTGACCCCCCAGGGTTCAATGCCCCAGTGTCCAAAGCGGGGAGTCACGGGAACACAGTACAGAGGAGCTAAAGGGAACCATTTGGGACCAGAACATTGTGAACATCCTGTTACTCTGGTTTTCTTTTTTTCTCAAGTAATTTTCTGTTAGTTTTTTTTAACCACGCTCTGTTTCATCAATAAACATTTAACAGGAAAATATTTGAATTGGTTGGACCTTTCCTGATTAAATTTGTTCACTTTCGGGTAAGTGGGTGAGATGGATTGACAGGCTCTTTAACAGAAAGTGAGTCCCTCTAAGGTAGTTGGCAAAGGAGCCAGAGGGGTAGAGGAAATTTGATTTTTCTTTTGACACAGTGTTTGAAAATGGAGTTCAGGAAGTCAATTGTGACTGACTAATTTATCAAGGTTCTCTGAGGAAGTAACAAGGGATGTCAATAAAGGGGAACCTGTAGATGTGCTTTATCTGGATTTCCAGAAAGTATTTCCCAAGGTGCCACATCAAAGGTTATTACACACAAAATAAGAGCTCGTGGTTTGGGGGCAACATATCAGCATGGATAGAGGATTGGTTAGCGAACAGGAAGCAGCCAGTAGGTATAAATGGGTCATTTCTGGGTGGGTAAGATGTGACAAGTGGAATGTCACCAGGATCAGTGCTGGGCTCTCAACCATTTACAATCTGTATGAATGTGTTGGATGACGGGATTGAATGATGGCGGCTAAATTTTCTGATGCCTCAAAGACAGGTAGGAAAGTAATTTGTGAAGTGGATTTAAGGACTCTGCAAAGGACTACGAACAGGTTAAGTGAGTGGGTAAAAAACTGACAGAGGGAGCATAACTTTGGAAAATATGAATTGTCCACTTTGTCAGAAAGTATTAAATAAAACAATATTATTTAAATGGAGAGAGATTGCAGAACTCTGAGTTACGGAGAGATCAGGGGTGCCTGATCCCAAGTTAGTCTGCAGGTACAGCAAGTGATTAGGAAGGTCAATGGAATATTATTGTTTATTGCAAAGGAAATAGAATATAAAAGTAGGGATCTTTTGCTGCAGTTGTACAAGGTCTTTAGTGAGACCATATTTCGAGCACTGTGTACAGTTTGGGTCTCCGTATTTCAGAAATGAGATAAGTGCATTAGAAGCAGTAGAGAGAAGGTTGACACCCCGGATTCCTGGGTTGAGGGGGTTATCCTCTGAGGAAAGGTTTGACAGGTTGGGCCTGTATCCATTGCAGTTTAGAAGAATGAGAGATGATGTTAGAGACGCTGAGTGGAATTGATAGAGAGAATGCTGAGAGGATGTTTCCCCTTGTGGCAGAGGCTAGAACGAGGGGATACCATTTACAAATAAGGGGTCTCCCATTTAAAATGCCGATCAGGATGATTGTTTTTCCCCTGATGGCTGTGAGTCTGTTAATCTTTCTTCCCCAGAGAGTGGTGGAGGCAGGGCCATTGAATCTGCTTTAAGGCTGAATTTGATCGATTCTTGATTGACAAGGGAGTGAAAGGCTGGAGGAAGGAAAGGAATTGAGACCACAATCAGATTAGCCCTGATTTCATTAAATGGTGGAGCAGGATCAAGGGGCCAAATGGTCAACTCCTAATTTGTATTGACCCTTAACACCTCCACTTTTCCAAACTCTGAAATGATTCACAGTGATAACCCTTATTGGTGGGAGTGGTTAGATTTTATTCAGTATAAATAAGAGCTGACACAGTCTAATGTCTGAGCAATAGTATCAAAGTGCAGCAGCATTACCATTGCATTCTGGGTAGAAGCACCATCTCCATTGGTTGTTTTAAAGTCAGTTTCTCTCTGGAGTGTGTGTCAATGCCTTGATGATGTCACAATGTTGTCTCAATCCCTTGGACACAGTCACCATTTCATCTCCTGCTGTGTCTCAAGTAGCTGTGCGTTTGGGACCCGGTCTTCAGTCCGTTTCAACATGAATTTACACTTGCTGTTTTTCACATGTACCAAATCTGCACACTCATACCGGTATCCCCAAATCATGTCCCACATTCTTAACTCTCAGATGTGCTGATGAAAAGACCAAAGTGAGTGTCTGTCTTTGTTACCGTCGCCCTTTTATTGTCACAAGTAGGCTTACATTAACACTGCAATGAAGTTACTGTGAAAAAAACCCCAGTCGCCACATTCCGGCGCCTGTTCGGGTACACGGAGGGAGAATTCAGAATGTCCAAATTACCTAACAACGCGTCTTTCAGGACTTGTGGGAGGAAACCGGAACACCCGGAGGAAACCCACGCTGTCACGGAGAGAACGTGCAAACTCCGCGCAGACAGTGACCCAAGCCGGGAATCAAACCTGGGACCCTGGAGCTGTGAAGCAACAGAGCTAACCAGCGGTTTCTGAGGCACGTGGGACTGTGGGTAATCTGGCTGCCAATTCAGACCCGATTCTCAATTAATCTTTGAATCTGGAGAAGTGAGGATGACATTCGGCCGACAGAGATTGTAAAATAAGCATCATCAAGATCCATCTCCTACCTGCTCTTTCAGAGGGTCAGTGCAGACTTTATAATTCTGCTGTAGTAATACACTGTTGTTCGGCTATAAATAAAGTCAGCAGAGTGCCAGATGACCATCGGGTGCTCTCCGCTTTGAGGGGAAGAGCTGACTGGTGGTGATGTAACCTGAGCAACACCACAACTCAGGCGAGGGGCAAGGTTGAGAAGGCTGGCCTTCTGTACGAGAATTATAGATCATAGAATTTACTGTGCAGAAGGAGGCCATTCGGCCCATCGAGTCGACATGGCCCTTGGAAAGAGCATGCTCCCCAAGCCTACACCTCCACCCTATCCCTGTAACCCAGTAACCCCACCCAACTTTTTTGGGCACGAAGGGCAATTTAGCATGGTCAATCCACTAACCTACTACACATCGTTGGACTGTGGGAAGAAACCGGAGGAAACCCAAGCAGACACGAGGAGAACTTGCAGACTCCGCACAGACAGTGACCCAAGCCGGGAATCGAACCTGGGACCCTGCAGCTGTGAAGCAACTGTGCTACCGTCCACACTGTTGACCTTGCTCTACATCATGAACCAGCTGTCCAGCCAACTAAACTAAACCGGCCCAGCTAGCCATTCAGCTCTGCTTTATACCTGAATGGGTATTGTCAGATATTTTTACCACTGTGAGCTTGGGTTGTGGATTTTAACTTCTTCCCTCTACTCTGTTCATGTTGATCTTCTCAAGTAGGGCTGCTTGGTGAAGAGAACTTTGCGAGATACAGTGACAGTGATTATGGAATATGTTTGTTTCCAAGTGCAGTGACACCTGATCTCTGACCAACTAAGTGAGTTTGTGACAATGTAACTCATAATCATAGCTACTGCAGGTGAGTCTCTGGCTACAACTGTATTGAGAAGAAAGAAATTGGAGAGGAACATTGCACCCAGCGTGACAGCAATAGTTTACAGGAGGCTGGTTTGGTCAATGGTGTCAAAGGTGCAGACAGGCCAAAAAGAACAATAAAGAACTGCTTATCCTTGTCAAAGTCACATTGGAAAGTTACTTCGATAAAGAGTTGTTGCAATGCTGTGGCATAGGCAGAAATTTTACTGGGGAATTCAAAATATAGAATTCCTGGGCATGGATTTCAGAGATGACAAAACTTTGGAGAGGAAAGGTCGGTTAGAAATAGGGCAGTAGTAATCAGGAATTCTTTTTGAGGATGGGTTATAATGATGATTTAAAGTCAAGAGGGACAATAAATGAAGAGGGAGAGAGATCAAACCATCAACAGTATCGGCAAACATGGGGAAGTTGTGAGATCTGGGATTAGAACAGGAGGTGGGTCTCATGGTCATAATGAGACGTGAGATGGCATGCGGGGATATAGGAGAGATCTAGAGGGGTCAGATGTCTGTTAAGGGGGATCTTTAGAGGCAGTGTGGCACAGTGGGCCAGTGCTAGGGAAACAGCAGAGGAAGCTGACCGGATGCTCTCAAGGAGACAAGGGATGAGAGATACTGGCAAAAGGAGCACATTTGTGTCAGAGATTTTGTAAACACTCATTACATTGCATTTAACACAAGGATGATTTATTTGACATTTATCCTTAATATTAGTACCTTTAAGGGCGCTGGATGATTAATATTAGCCAAGAAATGTTGTAAAGGGAAATTTACATTAGAGGTTATTCATTTAATCTCTTCATTTTATTATGTTTAAGTATTAGCTTATGCCTGCAATAATGTGGACTGCTGAGTCACTCGATACTAGCTTATGCTTGCAATAGTGTAACTGACAACCACAGCAATCTAATTCTGCAATGACCTGATAAGTACGGTTAGTGGCGAGTCATTCTCTAACTGACCTACTAACACATCTGCAATGTTCCGATTAATTGCTGAGTAATTCTGTAACTGACAAACTGACCGTTAACAATTGAGACACCTGTTATCCTTGTAATTGTGAACAAGGAGTTGCGAGCATTCGATAATGAATGGTTTCAGAGGAATGTGATTGGAAGCTAATTGTTGCTAGGGGGGCCTAATGTAACCCCCCCCCCCCCCAAGCTAATTAGGAACTAACCAAGTGTACATGTATAAAAGAGGCTAATTGCTGTTGTACAATTGAGAAGGTGACCACAAGCACTGCGGAGTGCCTGGCTGTCTCCCAAAAGCTTTTGCCAATAAATTGACTTGACTCAACTCTTTGGTGTGAATAAGTTATTTACCACTTCAAATATGGTTCAGTACTGGATGCGAGGAGCAGCAAAATCCTAATCAAATTTGTTACTTGCGAACTCGCTGGTGACTCAGCAGGTTGGATAATTACACAAATCCTTCCCCTTATTCAGAGTGGATGGTAGACTCTCTTCCTAGTGCACATTCACTGGTGCGAGGGCATGGCAGATGAATGGATAAATCCATTTCCACACTCAGTTTAACATCCTTTCCCCAGTTCAAATCTGCTGGTGTGCAATGAGTTCAGACGGTTTTCTCAACCCGAATGGTCTCGTCAGTTTGAACTTGTTGATGAGACATTGGTTTCTGGGCACTTGAAAGGTCTTTCATCTTGATGAATTCGCTGGTGTCTCAGCAAGCTGGATAACTGAGTAAATCCTTTCCCACACTGAGAGCAGTTGAACGGCCTCTCCCCAGTGTGAACTCGCTGGTGTGTCTGCAGGTGGAAGGACCGCGTAAATCCCTTCCCACACTCAGAGCAGATAAATGGCTTCTTCCCAGTGTGAAGTTGTTGGTGTATCATTAGGCTGGAGGACTGAGTGAATCCCTCCCCTTGCTCAGAATAAGTGAACGGTCTCTCCCTAGTGTGAACTTGCTGGTGTTTCAGCAAGGTACATAACTGAGTGAATCCTTTCCCACACTTAGAGCAGATGAATGGCCTCCCCCCAGTGTGAACTTGCTTGTGCTTCAGAAGGGTAGACAACTGAGTGAATCCCTTCCCACACTCGGAGCAGGTGAAAGGTCGCTCCCCAGTGTGAACCCGCTGGTGTTCCAGCAAGTTGGGTGAACGAGTGAATCCCTTCCCACAGTCAGGGCAGGCAAACGGTCTGTCTGCAGTGTGAGTTCGCTGGTGTACAGTGAGGTCAGATAATGTCTTGAACCCAGACCCACAGTGAGAGCATCTGAATGGTCTCTCGTCACTGTGAACGCGTTGATGGGACTTCAGTTCCCAGGAACATTTATAGCACCTCTCACACTCCAAGCATTTAAAAGGTCTTTCCCCATTGTGAAGCCGCCGGTGTGTCAGCAATGTGGATGAAGAAGTGAAGTGCTTCCCACACTCGGAGCAGTTAAACAGTCTTATCCCTGTGTGAACTCGCTGGTGTGTCAGCAGGTTTGAAGAGTTAATGAACCCTTTCCCACACTCTGGGCAGATGAATGGTTTGTTCCCAGTGTGACTGCGTCGATGAGTTTCCAATTCAGATGGGGTTCTGCATCCCGTCCCACAGTCCTCACATTTCCATGGTTTCTCCCTGGTGTGGCTGCACTTGTGTCTTGCCAGGCCAGATGATTGGCTGAAGCCTCGTCCACACATAGAACACGTGTACGGTTTCTCCCCACTGTGAATGGAGGCTGTTCTCTTTCATCTTCAAAATCCGATATTCACGTTACAGCAGGTTGAGAAATTCTGTGCGTACCTGATGTGAAGTTTTAATTTCCTGACTGAAAATCTGATCCTTCGAACACCCTGTGAAACTGATTGAAAACAGAAAATAGGGGTGAGAGAGAACCCACAAAAACACAAAGGCAAGTTGTTGAATTAAGCTGATTGAATCTGGTCATCTGTGGGGCCGGCACTGGGAAAAAGTGACTATGAAAACTGCTGGATTGTCATAAAAACCAAACTGGTTCGTTAATGTTCTTCAGGGAAGGGAACCTGCCACCCGGTCTGGGCCAACACAGGGCACTGGTTTCTATGGGTGAAGGGAGGGAGGGGGGTGGGGGTGAGGGAGAGTCGAGGTTGGTCATAAAATGTGGAATTTCCTCTGAACAACCTCTCAATATCACTTTCCTTAATAAGATGCTCCTTAAAACGTACCTCTTCAACCAAACCTTTGGCCATCTGCCCAAATATCTCCTTTATGTGGCTCTTTGGTAAATATTGCTTTGTAACATTCCAGTGAAACACATTGGAATGATCCATTGAATGAATCGTGCTGCGTTAACACACTGGTTATTGATTTGGACATGTATCAGAGTTGTGTATCCGGCTGTGGGCTTGCACAACATGTTTCTGAAGCCTCTCCACCCAGCCGCCAGATCCATGACTCCCCACATCACTGATATTTCTCTCACCGTTTGTGGATCCCAGAGAAAAGCCTCTCTCCGTCGCCATTACCCGCACTGCGTATGCTTCAGTCAAACCATGGCCCCACCCCTCATCAACTCCGATTGGTTGGACGTCCAGCCGCTCCCGCTTGGTCTTCCAGTCCCGCCCCCTCTCCCTATTGGTCCGTCAATCACTCCCCGGGCATTGTGATCTGGAGCATGCGCAGTGCGGCACATGTCGAGGGACAAGCTCTTGTTTGTCTCATTTTCAGATGGGAAGGGGGCGGATAAGCGGAGGCAGCGTTAGGGGCAGTGGGAGGGGAGGCTTCACAAACACCCAGTGGAGGCCTCAACACCCACAATAACAAACTAGCGGCACCGCCTCAACACCCAACACAATGGCAGCTGCCGCTTTCTCCCGGTGCCACGCCCCAGTGGACAAATGTGGCTTCAGGAAGGAAATGCAGCAATGGATTTGTTCAGGAGAAATTCTCTTTAACTCACTTTATTGATCCTGGAGCAGGAGGAGAGAATGGGGGCAATTTCTATCCTGCACTGCAGTCCATTTGTCCTCTGCTTCTGACAATCAAATTTGCATTTTTATTACCTATTGGTAATTCTTCAAACCTTGAAATGTTTACTTTGTGCGTCGCCGCGTGGATAAAATAATATATTGCCAGTTGCATGTGGGGAAGATGATTTTTGACCTTGAACCACTGAACTCTGTGTGGTGAAGGTGCTCCCACAATACTGTCAGGTAAGGAATTACAGGTCATTCACCCAGTGATGACGAAGAAACAGTGATTATTATTATATACGTCCAAATCAATGACATTAATTTATATTTATAATACACTTTCGATGCAATGCAACGTTCCAGTGCATTTCAGAGAGATGTTACATGGCAACATCTGACACTGAGCACAAAAGGAGATATTAGGGCAAGGGATCTAAACATTGGTCAACGAGGTAGGATGTAAGGAGCATCGTAAAGGAAAAAGTAAATTAGATGGAAAGGTTTAAGGTGGAAATTCCAAAGCAAGGGGCCCAGGCAACTGAAAGAACGGCCATCAATGGTGGAGTGATTATTATCAGGAATACTGAAGGGACCGGAATTAGATGAACACTTTTTTTGGAGGATTGTGCGGGTGGTGGAGATTACAGAGATCGGGATGATCACAGGATGAAGGAAATCATGGCTGAGAATGTTGGAATTTACTTGTTTATTGACTGGAAGCCTTTGTAGGCCAGCAAGCACAGGGGTGATGAGTAAACAGCACTTGGTGTGAGTAAACACACAAGCAGTGGAGTTATGGATAATCTCAAGATTACGGGGAGGTTATATTTGGGAGGATAGCAGGGATTGTGTTCGGAGAGTTAAATCCAGATGTGAGAAGGAATGAATGAGGTGTCAGCAGCAGATTAGCTGAGACCGGAGTGGAGTTAAGCGATGTGACTGTGGTGGAATTAAGCGCTCTTGGTTATGTGGATATGTAGTTGGAATCTCGTCTTGGGGTGAAATGTTCACACTGGGGAGAGGCTGTTCACCTGCTGCATGTGTGGGAAAGGATTCACTCAGTCAGACAGCCCGCTGACACACCGGCGATTTCACAATCGGGAGAGGCCGTTCACCTGCTCTGATTGTGGGAAGGGATTTGTTACCTCATCCACTCTGCTGAAACACCAGCGAATTCACAAATAACTATTGTGCTTGGATTTTGTTGTTAATCATATCCAGGACTGAACCATGCTCCAGCTTTGTTATACGTGTGAACATAGTTGGTCTCAGAGGGGACGATTTGTGGTCAAGATTTCACATAAAATTTCAGATCAGGATTGGATGGAGCTGCACAATTTTTCTTAACCTGAAGAGCAGAGAATTTATTTTTCAGACATATTTTTATTGAAGACATTTTTCCAATATACAAAAATACAAAAGCCAAACCTCGGCAACAGGTAACAAAGCTAACAACCCACACACCCCACACCAAGCCTGCCTTTTTTTCCCAACACCTCTGAACAAATCACCCCTAACTAACCCCCCCCCCCCCCCGACAATTAATTCACTTTAAAGAAGATGATGCATGGCTTCCTCCTCAGGGTGAATCCGCCTTCCACTCCATGTAGGACAAACTTAACCTTTTCCACGTGCAGAAATCCTGCCATGTCACTCACCCATTCCCTCGTCTTTGGCTGTTCCTAGTCCCGCCAACTCAACAAAATTTGTCTCTGGGCTATCAGGGAGACAAAGGCCAAAGCGTCGGCATCTCTCCCCACCTGAACTCCCAGATCTTCCGATACTCCGAATATCGCCACCTCCGGACTTGGAGCCACTCTTGCTCCCAAAATTTCAGACATTTCATCCAAAAACCTGTCAACTTCAGGCACACCGAAAACATATGCACATGGTTCGTCGCCCCCACGTCCTGCACACTAGGTACTCTAGATTTATAATGGGTACTCTAAATTTATAATCAAAAACTGTTTCCCTTAGGCAAGTGATACAACTCCTCAAGCTCCTCCAGGCCTGCAAACATTTCTCCCAGAAACAAGTCCCTGAAGTACTCTATCCCCAACCTGCCACCACATGCGAACCTCGGGTCCAGCCCTGCCAGCGCAAACCTATGGTTTTCACATATTATCATCCACAGTGACATGCCTTTCAGTCCGAAGTGTTGGCTGCACTGGTTCCAAACCCTCAACGCAGATACCACCACCGCTCTTATGGAGTATGGACCAGCGAGAACAGCATGAACACCAAGAACAGTGCCCTCAAACAGCATCTTATCCAGTCCCCAGACTGACCCCTCCTCCTGACGAATGTGATATAAAATAGTTACTTTAGAGTTACTAGTTAATGTAATGTAGAAATAAGCCACTTTGATTCTGGCAGTTAGGGACAAAGGGGTTTGAGACCGCATGGAAAAAGCAGGAAGAGGTGTGTCTATGAGAGTGATGCTGCATTGATAGGGGCCAGAGAAAGGGATTGGAAGTGAGCCAATCAGAATAGATTGAACAGGTCAGGAGGGACATAGGCTGACCTATGTCCGTCGAGTATGTGAAACTTGATACCATTTGAATTGATTTTGCAGAGATCCCTTTGTCTTTTAGTTCAGTCGTTTTCTGGGGTGTAAGAGGCTGGATGTCTCTTACGTTTCTGTAAGATGATTCAAGCTTGCAAGCTAAATAAATAACTTCTTTTTACGTGCGAATCCATCTCAACTTTTATTGAGGCCAGACTGACAGAGAAAGAAATTTGGGGATCAACATTTGGTGCCGAAACCCGGGATTTCTCTGGGCGATCCTGATCCAACTGCGAAATCAGAATTAGACTGATTATGAACAGGAGGATGGGGAACAAAGGGCCCTCAATGTAGAACTGGAAAACGACCGCGCATTGATTGTTCCCCTCTTCTTATCGTCTGATTAGTCTGGTCACTCGCGGTTGGCACAGAAAGACCGCCTCGACGAAATCACAGGTCAGTCTGGGGATTAGCACTTTAATTGATGGGATTTCATATTGTTGTTTCGGCTTGGGTTAGGGTTTTGGGCTGATGGGACTTTAATAATGAAGGTTCAGTCTATTATAAGGGTTCAGAGGCTGATGTGACTTCATTAATGAAGGTTCAGTCTATTATATGGGTTCAGGGGCTGATGTGACTTCATTAATGAAGGTTCAGTCTATTATATGGGTTCAGGGGCTGATGAGACTTCAATAGATGGAGGTTCAGTCCAGTATAACTGTTTTTAAATCTGAAGATGGTTCAACTCTATGTGTGAGTGTTTTAAATATATAGTTGATTAAGCTAAAATTGTCTCCTTGGACTGTAAAGTTCCGAGGTCTAGTTGAGATTGTGAGGAATGCTGCATATTGGTTGAAGCAGAAGTCTCTCAAAGGGTTAACAGCAGCAGGCGGAGTTGAAAACAGACAGTGCTTCTCACTCAGGCTTTGAGATAACAGCAGCAGCCGTAGTGTAATCGGATACCTTTCCTTTGAGTCAGTGAACACCAGCAAAGTTACGTTTTGAATTAATTAAAGGAAACCAGTGGGTTTCTCCACCTCTTTGATAAAAGTTATTATTTTCGAAAGCAATTGATTGAAATTGCCAGAATCTTAAGTTTTACTTACTTGAAATAAGGTTTATCTCATTTTATCTGGAGATTAATAGAAACTTAAAGAAGATCATGGACACCATTTTAAAAAGTGTCAATCTGGAGATGATAGTTGATTTTGCTAATACTTATGTGTATGTAAAAGAAAAAAAACTTGTTAAAAGAAAAATTGTTAAGATAAAGAAATAATTAAGTTGTAAATGTTATACAAGTTTGTGTTAAGCAAATTGTAAATTTAGTTCTGAGTTGAGATCAGAGCTAAGCTTGCAAGTTGCAGTAATTCAATTTGAATTTTCAAACATTTTTAAGTTTTTAAAAAAAAGAGAGCAAATAGAGAAAAGAAGGACACAGATCTTGAATGCGTTGAATAGCACATTTCAAAGGCCCATAAATCTTTCTGTTATCTTAGACCTAAAACCTAGGAAGATTGACGAGCCAGAGGAATTTCTGGAGCGTTTTAATGAAATCTACCGGGGGCAGTCAGGCGATTTGCTGTATCAAAATGGTCAGAATTCCCCTCAATACTGTGCTATGTTAATGCATTGCCTACCACCTTCTGTGGTTACTGCTGTGAAATGTAATAACATGAATTGGACAGAGAACGACCCTTCCCAGATGGCAAGGGCAGTCAGATTTTACTGGAAGGAGGGTGTAGGCCAAGAAGGAGGCTCAGTTACAAAGGTTAAGACTGAGTATGTAATGAAAAAGGATGATCTGTGACCCCAACAAGCGGCAGAAATGGTAGTTTACCAGCAGGAGCTCCAATATAGTGACTTTGGGTGGGTGGATCAGCGAAGAGGAGGATGAGACAACAGTGCTATATTTCTATCACCCCCCAGTGGTGGACGTTAGACGTTGAACAGTCACTGCATCACGTTACCCTGGCCTATGACAGAACTGGACGAAACAGGGAGTTGGAGGACAAATACCGGCCATTACTTGAGACCGAATGGCCAGTCAAGGTTACAGCCACAGTCACGGGAAAAGAAGGTACAGCCGATTTTGTTACAATATCACCACATTTATGGCCACAGTCAGCTTCGGTAAGCCCTCATATTACACGTCAGGTCCATGACCAGTACCATGCCAGGGATATGGGGCGAATGGTCAGCATCTTACCGCAGCTCGTCAGAATAGGTATGAGATATACCTTTTGAACAATCCACGTCTGACATTTAAATACTGTACCACTATCAATCCAGCCTGTTTTCTTAGTGGTCCCCCTGTCCATGAAGACGCACCTGGCCACGACTGTTTAGCCTTGATTCAGGAAACTACCACAATAAGGGGCGATTTGAGTGACATTTCGTCAGAACAACCTGACATGATTATGTGTGGTCAAATATCCCACCGGGGTTTAGTTAATGACCTACTGCAGGCCCTCCTTATGCCCGCGCAGATTTCCGTTATTAAATGCGCTGCCCACACGAATGGTACAACCCCAGTTGACGTTGGTAATGAACGAGCAGATCGTGCAGCGCGCACAGCTGCACAAATTCAGCAAGTGATGGTGCCTAAAATGTTAAGTCAGACTAAACGATCTACTATGAATATGTCTGCTTCTGACAAGCGAATGCCAACCATCCAAGACGTCATAAGGTTACAGGAGGACGCTCCTGAGAGTGATAAACAAATGTGGAAACGGTTAGGTTGTACATATCATTCTGTTTCCTCTTTATGGACCACGCCTGCACATCAGACTTGTATGTCTGATGCGCTGGCTTTATGGGTCATTGAATGTGTACACTTTGCAACTCATTGTGGGGCTCGAGGGACTAGTGATTTGTTGCTTGACACTTGGTGACACCCTAAAATGCAGGGGTTGGCCCAAAGTATCAGTAATCGGTGTTTGATTTGTCAGCAATATAACACCGGAAAAGGTATCCCTTGTGGGAAGAGGCAAACCCCGTTGCCCAGTGGTCCCTTTGAGACGCTCCAAATGGATTACATTGAGTTGGAAAGGTGTCAATGTTACAAATATGTTTTGGTCATTGTGGATGTGTTCAGCAGATGGGTCGAGGCGTATCCGACTATCTATAGTAAAGCTGCTCCTGTGGTTAAAGTCTTGATGAGGGAAATCATTCCTCGGTACGGTATACCAGCTCAGTTAAGTTCTGATAATGGGCCTCATTTTATTGGACAAATTAACAAGGAGTTTTGCTCCCAGTTGGGCATACGCCAGCAGTTACACTGTCCTTACAGACCGCAGGCGGCCGGGTTGGTTGAGAGACACAATCAGACCCTCAAAACTAAATTGGCAAAATTAAGAGCAGACACGGGACTGACATGGCTTAAGTTGCTCCCCGTTGCCCTCTTCCAGCTGCGGGTTACACCTGCGGGACCAGCCCGGCTCTCTCCCGCCGAGATTCTTTATGGCAGGCCTCTTAGAACTCCTTGGAGCCTGCAGGTTCCCAGACGGGTTCAGTTTCATCAGATGACTGAAGAAATGACCACCTATGTTCTAGCCCTTACGCAAGTGCTCAAGGAACTCCATGGCCAAGTCCGCGCGGCTCACCAGCCATTGCCCCAGTACCTAGCTCACTTTCAGTCCAGCCCGGTAGTTATGTCATGGTCAAAAATTGGACTAGGAAGGGGTCGGAGCCGCGATGGGACGGGCCCTTCCAAGTTCTCCTTACCACCCCCACAGCAGTTAAAGTGGAGGGGCGAAGTGCTTGGTTCCACCTACATCACTGTAAATTGAGTCCATCTCCACTACTGTAAAAGGTCGGATACTAACCTGCCTCCCTTCTCCAGTGCTATTTTACAGGTGTGGAGCATGATGCAGTGGCTATGCATCGTCTGTCTGATATTTGGCCTCACTTCGCTTGGTGTGTTATTGGCGATGGATATGGAAAAGGGGAATATTATGTATCTGTGTAGCCCCAACCAATCTACAAGGATACATCACCTATGCAAAGGTGATGTTCTTCGCTGCCCCCATATACGAGGACATGGTATCGACTCATGGAAGGTCATCAAAGTTAAGGAGAATGCAGGAGTCATGAAGCAGCTGCACCGGTCCCGGCGATGGGAAGGGAACATTATATGGACATTGCCTTGTTTTTGGAATACATGTAAATTTGATTTTGGATGTGTTAAAAGTGGTACAATAAAGGTAAAATCAGGCTGTCAGAAGAGTGTAGGAAGAGACCATGAGAAAGAGAAAGGGACTAGAGAGAGGACGGGGCGTGTGAGAAGGGAAGTACAGCTAGAACGTAGGTTACCGGGAGATACACATAAGTTAGTTAAAGGCCAAACTGAGGAAAACCCGGGTAGTAAACCTTGGGAGCCCTCGGGGCAATAACCAAGGAGTTGTCTCAGCTACGGTTGTTTGCAATGCAGAACCGGCATGCTCTTGACTATCTTCTGGCCCGTGAGGGTGGGGTATGCGCCATAGTACAGGGCAAGTGTATCATGGGTGTTCAGGACTTGACCGCTAACATTACTAAATTTATGGATCGCATACGGGATCACTTGGACGGGATGCAGGATCCTGACTCTTGGGGTAACTGGGGATTTGGAGGATGGAAGGACTGGTTGATAAATATGGCCATGTATCTAGTGGTAGCTATCGGCTGCATCTTTGTGGGCCTGGCCATCCTTAAATGTGTGATGGGTAGAATGCGGGGTGCACTAGATCAGATCACCGCCCCAATCACCGGAAAAAAAATTTAACTGTTAAAATCCATGAGGGTGAGGCAGATGAAGGGGGGCTAAGACAGGAATTGGAAATGCAGCGACGGATCTTTTTAGATGAGGAACCGTAGCTATGGATTGGATAGTTCGGTTATCATGGAATGATAAAAGGAGGGAATGACGAATGTGATATAAAATAGTTACTTTAGAGTTACTAGTTAATGTAATGTAGAAATAAGCCACTTTGATTCTGGCAGTTAGGGACAAAGGGGTTTGAGACCGCATGGAAAAAGCAGGAAGAGGTGTGTCTATGAGAGTGATGCTGCATTGATAGGGGCCAGAGAAAGGGATTGGAAGTGAGCCAATCAGAATAGATCGAATAGGTCAGGAGGGACATAGGCTGACCTATGTCCGTCGAGTATGTGAAACTTGATACCATTTGAATTGATTTTGCAGAGATCCCTTTGTCTTTTAGTTCAGTCGTTCTCTGGGGTGTAAGAGGCTGGATGTCTCTTACGTTTGTGTAAGATGATTCAAGCTTGCAAGCTAAATAAATAACTTCTTTTTACGTGCGAATCCATCTCAACTTTTATTGAGGCCAGACTGACAGAGAAAGAAATTTGGGGATCAACACTCCCACACCCATTTCCTAGTAATTGCCCAGTAGTCATTCAACAGGCTTGGCAAAGCCAACCCCCTCCCCCCACCCCCACATTTACATAGATGATTTGGAGTTGGGGGACCAAGGGCAATGTGTCCAAGTTTGCAGACGACACTAAGATGAGTGGTAAAGCAAAAAGTGCAGAGGATAACGGAAGTCTGCAGAGGGATTTGGATAGGTTAAGTGAATGGGCTTGTGTCTGGCAGATGGAATACAATGTTGACAAATGTGAGGTTATCCATTATGGTAGGAATAACAGCAAAAAGGATTATTATTTAAATAAAGTATTAAAACATGCTGCTGAGCAGAGAGACCTGGGTGTGCTCGTGCATGAGATACAAAAAGTTGGTTTACAGGTGCAACAGGTGATTTAAGAAGGTAAATTAAATTTTGTCCTTCATTGCTAGAGGGATGAAGTTTAAGACTAGGGAGGTTATGCTGCAATTGTATAAGGTGTTAGTGAGGCCACACCTGGAGTATTGTGTTCAGTTTTGGTCTCCTTATCTGAGACAGGACGTACTGGCGCTGGAGGGTGTGCAGAGGAGATTCACTAGGTTAATCCCAGAGCTGAAGGGGTTGGATTACGAGGAGAGGTTGAGTAGACTGGGACTGTACTCATTGGAATTTAGAAGGATGAGGAGGGATCTTATAGAAACATATAAAATTATGAAGGGAATAGATAGGATAGATGCGGGCAGGTTGTTTCCACTGGTGGGTGAAAGCAGAACTAGGGGGCATAGCCTCAAAATAAGGGAAAGTAGATTTAGGACTGAGTTTAGGAGGAACTTCTTCACCCGAAGGATTGTGAATCTATGGAATTCCTTGCCCAGTGAAGCAGTTGAGGCTCCTTCATTAAATGTTTTTAAGATAAAGATAGATAGTTTTTTGAAGAATAAAGGGATTAAGGGTTATGGTGTTCGGGCCGGAAAGTGCAACTGAGTCCACAAAAGATCAGCCATGATCTCATTGAATGGCGGAGCAGGCTCGAGGGGCCATATGGCCTACTCCTGCTCCTAGTTCTTATGTTCAAAGTACATAAGCTGTGCAATTCTCCAGTCGGCCAGCAGCTCCAGGAAAGACCGGGAGATTATTGCCAGCACCCCTGTAATTTACATCCTCAGTTCAACACTTCCTCCAAGCTAATTTTGAACCAATCTTGGAATAGGGTTTCCTAGTCCTGCTCCATCGGGCAGCAGGTAGCACAGTGGTTAGCACAGTTGCTTCACAGCTCACGGGTTCCACTGTCGGTGTGGAGCCTGCACGTTCTCCCCGTGTCAGCGTGGGTTTTCTCTGGGTGCTCCGGTTTCCTTCCACAGTCCAAAGATGTGCTGGTTAGGTGGATTCGCTAAGCTAAATTGTCCTTAGTGTCCAAAAAAGGTTTGGTTTTGGTGGGGTTACGGGGATAGGGTGGAGGTGTGGGTTCAGGTAGAGTGCTCTTTCAAAGACCCGGTACAGATTCATTGGGCCGAATGGCCTCCTTGTGCTCTGTAAATTCTATGCTTCTATGATTCCATGGCTTGTGCAGCAGCGACCTGCTTGGTGAAGCCAAACAATGGGTGTAGTTTCATATTGAACAGAGCGACAGTTTCTGTGTCTCATTCTTTAAAAGCCCCTTCTTCACCTTTAATCAGATAACGTTACATGAGAGAAAACAAAAAATGGGATTAGAATGGATGGTTGTTTTTGACCGATTCATATGCAATGGGCAGAAGGGCCTTTTCTGTGCTGTGTGATTCCATTTTCTTCTTTTCTTTAAATAAATTTGGTTAACCAATTCTTTTTTCCAATTATGGGGCAATTTAGATGGTCAATTCACCTACCCAGCACATCCTTGGGTTGTGGGGGTGAGACCCACGCCCACGGGGAGTATCCACGCAGACAAGACTTTGTCTATATAAATGTTTCCGGAACCTACCTCTTCATTCACCCGAGGAAGGAGCTGCACTCCGAAAGCTAGTGATTCGAAACAAACCTGTTGGACTTTAACCTGGTGTTGTAAGACTTCTTACTGTTCTAATGGTGACATTCCCTGGCTGTCCAGTTATTCCTTTAAATGAGCCCTTGAATTGTTTCGGCCTTGCTGCATTATGCTGCCAGATTACGGGGGCGAATGTTTTTTTAAAATATGTTTTATTGAAATTTTTTTCCCAAACAACAATTTTTCCCCTCTTACAAAGCAAACGCAACAATAACAATACAGAAATTTTTAACAATACACAAGTAACAAAACCCCTTTATCTTTGACCTAAACTAAACTAAACCCCCCCCCCTCCCCCCTGGGTTGCTGCTGCTGGTCATCTGTCTTCCCTCTAACGTTCCCCTAGGTAGTCGAGAAATGGCTGCCACCGCCTGGTGAACCCTTGAGCCGATCCTCTCAGGGCAAACTTTATCTGCTCCTGTTTAATGAACCCCGCCATATAATTTACCCAGGCCTCCAGTCCGGGGGGTTTCGCCTCCTTCCACATGAGTAGGATCCTGCGCCGGGCTACTAGGGACGCAAAGGCCACAACGTCGGCCTCTTTCGCCTCCTGCACTCCCGGCTCTTCCGCAACTCCAAATAGAGCTAACCCCCAGCCTGGTTTGACCCGGGTCTTCACCACCTTCGAAATCACTCCCTTCCAATACCCTGCCAGTGCCGGGCACGCCCAAAACATATGTGCGTGGTTTGCCGGGCTCCCGCCACACCTCCCACATTTGTCCTACACTCCAAAGAACCTGCTCAATCTTGCTCCCGTTATGTGTGCTCTATGTAGCACCTTAAATTAAATCAGGCTAAGCCTGGCGCATGAGGAAGAGGAATTTACCCTGCTTAGGGCATCAGCCCACATACCCTCCTCTATCTCCTCCCCTAGTTCTTCTTCCCACTTTTCTTTTAGTTCGCCCACCGACTCCTCCCCCTCTTCCCTCATCTCTCGGTAAATCTCTGACACCTTGCCCTCTCCGACCCACACCCCTGAAAGCACCCTGTCCTGTATCCCCTGTGTCGGGAGCAACGGAAATTCCCTCACCTGTTGTCTAGTAAACGCCCTCACCTGCATATATCTCAAGAAATTTCCCCGGGGCAACTTATACTTTTCCTCCAATGCTCCCAAGCTCGCAAAAGTCCCATCTATAAATAAATCTCCCACCCTCCTAATTCCCAACTGGTACCAGCTCTGAAATCCTCCATCCATTCTTCCTGGGGCGAACCTATGGTTGTTCCTGATTGGGGACCCCACCAGGGCTCCCCGCACCCCTCTCTGTCGCCTCCACTGTCCCCACGGGGGCGAATGTTGAAATGTTTGCTCCCCATCCAGTCGGTTTCCTCTGTTCTCTCATCCACCCTGTTCTCCAGTCCCACCCCCTCTTCCTATTGGCCGGGAGTTGCCGTCAATCACTCGAGCATTGTGAGCTGGGGCATGCCCAGTGCGCACGCGCAGCGATGGTCCTGACCAGAGAGACGGGTCTCTGTCCCGGAGAAGCGGAGTCAGCGTCAGGTGGCAGGACCGGGGAGGATCCGCAAACCCTCCACAATCAATGTCATATCCCTGGTTTGTCACCTGGAGCATGCGCAGTTCCTGGCTGCAGATGGTAAGGATCTCGAGCGAGCGGGTTTAAAATGGAGATTTTTACAAAGACCGAAATAACAACTTAAATGGAGCCGGCGGATGGGTTGCGAATTGTTATAAACACCCGGCCAGAAAACCCTCAGTTTCCGAGGCAAAATCCTCGGGCCTTCCTAAGATTGTCAGGCCCGAGTTAACATCCGCCATCGTGAGAGAGGACAGTGAGCTGCAGGGCGCATGTGTGGCCGCCATCTCTATAAGGGGCAAAGAGGAATAGGACGCATGAGCGGCCACCATCTTTGTAGGGGTCAAACCCGGATGAATGACCTCGGGGACAAAATGAATCAGAGAATGAGTTTGCTTGTGAAATCAATGGGTTTTGTAAAACAGGTCAGGGTTACAATCAACAACAACTTATAAACCATCCCAATACACATCACAGGAAAATTATAAAACAAAGTTTGACAAATCTGTCCTGATGAGTGCATGATGAAAATCTTCCACAGCATGTCTCTTTTTACAACAATACACAAGTGTCTTAACAGTGGAAAGTGAGGTAGACAGAAAGAGAAGTTGGGGAATGTCAGAGCTTGGAGCCAAGGGAACCGAAGGCCCGCTTGTTAATGATGGAGAGATTAAAAGGGGAAAGCACAAGAAGCCAGAATTAGAGCAGTGCAGATATCTCGGAGGGTTGTGGGTCTAGAGGAGATTCCAAAGAAAGGGAGGAATGAGATCCTGGAGAGATTTGTTCCAATTGGTTGTAAGGATACAGAAAGCAATGTAACACGATATTTAGAATTCAGCCCAGGGAGAATGTCTGTGACGGGGATTTACAAATTTGTGGGAACAAGAGAGGAAAAAATGTTCCAGAGAAACTAAAATTATCTGTTCTGAATTTCTATCCTGGACTGACAAGTGATGACCTTTGTAAATTCTATCTGCAGGCGATAAGAAGGGGAGGATTTTCAGACGGGAAACTCAAACCAAACATCACATCAAAATTTGACAGTCACTCGATTCATTAGGATCTGAATATCATCGGCCTTTGAATGTGGAAGGAGAAATGTGCGTCTGTTCTGTTTGTGGGAAAAGATTTCAAACATCAGTGTGACTGGAAAAGCACCGAGACACACCCCGAGTGAGAGTGTTCCAGTGAACTGACTGTGGCAAGAGCTTCAACCAGTTACACAGCCTGAAAACACATCACGCCATTCACAGTGGAGAAACTGTACACGTGTTCTGTGAGAGCGCGAGGCTTAAACTGATCATCCAACATGGAGAGACATGACAACATGGATATCATGGAGAAACCATGGATATGTGGGGATTGTGGGAAGGCATTCACTTGCCCATCTAAGTTGGAAACTCACCAACGCAGTCACACAGGGGAGAGACCCTTCACCTGCCCCGTGTGTTGGAAGGAATTTACTCAATCATCCTGCCTAACATTGCACCAGCGGGTTCACACTTGGGAGAGACCTTACACCTGCTCCGTGTGTAGGAAGGCATTCATTCAGATGTATAACCTAACATTACACAGGCGAGTTCACACTGGGGAGAGGCCATTCACTTGCTCCATGTGTGGGAGGCGATTCATCAATTCATCCAATCTAGTGACACATCAGCGGGTTCACACTGAGGAGAGACCTTTCAGCTGCACTGACTGTGGAAAGAGCTTCAGGCATTCATCCAGCCTTAAAGCTCACCAGCGACTTCACACTGGGGAGAGGCCATTCACCTGCTCAGAGTGTGGGAAGGGATTCACTACCTCATCCCACCTGGTGACACACCAGCGGCTTCACGAGTAACTGCAGGGAGTGGATTCTGCTGTTATTGCTGTTAACCACATCCAGGACTGAGCCACATTAATTCTGAGTTGGGGTTTGTTTCCGCTGATGTTAATCATCCCTGTAACTGGACTCAGGTTTAATATTCTGGATCTACAGCTGTATTCTCGGACCTGCAGTGTTCTATTACGAACCGCTGTCTGTGATCTTTCCCCATAATTCAGGAACTCATTCTATCAGCTTTACAGTACAGAAGGAGGCCATTCGGCCCATTGAGTCTGTGCTGGCTCACTGAAAGAACATTCTGCAGAGTGCCACTCTATTGCCTTGTCCCATAACCTGGCATTCTTTCTTTTCCTCCGCCCTCTCCGGAAGTTTGTTCCAGGCACCAACCACCCCCTGGGTGAAAACTCTTTTCCTCACATCACTTCTACTCCTTTTAGGATATGATTTATTGTCATGTGTATTGGGTACAGTGGAAACTATTGTTCTGTGTACAGTCCAGACAGATCGTTCCATACATGAAAAAACCTACGACATACAATAAATGGACAATATAAATACATAGACACAGTCACCAGGTGAAGCATACGGAGTGTAGTATTACTCAGTCGAGAAGATGTGTGGAGAGATCAGTTGAATCCAGTCCACCCAATTAATGTAAATCTGAGTCCTCTTGTTATTGATCTTCTCTTGACAGGGAACAGTTTCTCACTGCTTACCCTGTTTATACCCCTCAGGATCTTGAATACCTCAATCAGGATTCCCTCAGCCATCTTCATTCTGATGTTAATAATCTCTGTAACTTAGCTGGAGTTTAATGTCTTGATGCCTGTTAAATAAATCAGTGTTGTTTCAAACACACAAGAGTGTCAAGTCCTTGTTTTCTCCAGGATAAGAGGTGATTAATTGATGTCCTCTCACCGATTGTTCCATTTCTGGATCTCATTTCCTTTCCAACTATCGATTCTTTCAAAGTACAGCACAGGAACAGGCCCTTCGGCCCTCCGAGCCTGCGCCGATCAGGCTGCCCGTCTAAACGAAAACCGTTTGCGCTCCCAGGGTCCGTATCCCTCTATTCCCATCTTATTCATGTATTCTTCACGATGCCTCTTAATCGTCGCTATCTTTCCTGCTTCCACCACTTCCTCCGGCAGCGAGTTCCAGGCACTCATCAGCCTCTGTGTACAAAACGTGCCTCACACATCTCCTCTCCACTTTTCCCCTTGAACCTTAAACCTAGTTGCCCAGTTATTGACCTTTCCACCCTGGGAAAAAGCTTCTGACTATCCACTCTGTCTATGCCCCTCATCATTTTGTAAACCTCGATCAGGTTGTCTCTCAACGTCCGTCATTCCAGTGAAAACAATCTGAGTTTATCCAAGCTCTCCTCATAGCTAATATCGTCCAGACCAGGCCATGTCCTGGTAAACCAAACCTGTACCCCATCCAAAACATCCACACCCTTCGGGTAGTGTGGCGACCAGAGTTGCACACAATATTCCAAATGTGGCCGAACTAGGATTCTGTACAGCTGCAGCATGACTTGCCAATTTTTATACTCAGTGGTCCGACCAATGAAGGCAAGCATGCTGTATGCCTTCTTGACTAACTTATCCACCTGCGTTGCCACTTTCAGTGATCTGTGGACCTGGATACACAGATCTCTCTGCCTGTCAATACTCCTCAGCATTTTACTGTATAATTCCCACCTGTATTCAACCTTCCAAAATGCCTTACTTCGCATTTTTTCACTCCATCTGCCATTTCTCCATCCAAGTCTCCAACCGATCTATATTGTACTGTATCCTCTGACAATCCTCTTCACTATCCGCAACTCCATTAATCTTTGTGTCGTCTGCAAATTTTCAAACCAGACCTATATTTTCCTTCAATTCGTTTATATATACCATGAGCAGCAAAGGTCTCATCACTGATCCCTGCTAAACATCACTGGTCACATCCTTCCATTCGGAAAAGCACCCATGACTGAGCCAGTTCTGTATCCATCTTGCCAGCTCATGCCTGATCCCATGTGACTTCACCTTTTGTACCAGTCTGCCAAGAGGGAACTTGTCAAAGGCTTTGCTGAAGTCTCTATAGATAACATCCACTGCCCTTCCTTCCTTCAATCATCTCCGTCACTTCCTCAAAAAACTCGATCAAGTTAATGAGACACAGCCTCCCCCTTGATAAAACCATGCAGCCTACCGTTAATAAGTCCATTTGTTTCCAAATGTAAGTAAATCCTGTCCCTAAGAATCTTCTCCAATAAGTTCCCTCCACTGACATAAGGCTCACCAGCCTATAATTTCTTGGATTATCCTTGCTAGCCTTCTTAAACAATGGAACAACATTGACTATTCTCCAGTCGTCTGGGACCTCACCTGTACCCAATGAGGATACAAATATTTCTGTCCAGGCCCCAGCAATTTTCTCCCTTGCCTTCCTCAGTATTCTGGGGTAGATCTCATCAGAACTTGGGAACTTATCTACCTTAATGCTTTTTAAGATGCCAACACCTCCTTTTTGATATTGACATGACCCAGACTATCTAGACAGTCTCCCCAAGGCTCATCATCCACCAAGGCCTTCCCTTTGGTGAATCCTGATGCAAAGTACTCATCAGCACCTTGGTTATTTCCTCTGGCTCCAAGTATAGATTCCCTCCTCTGTCCTTGAGTGGGACAACCCTTTCCCTCTTGCTCTTAATATACGTATAAAATGCTTTGGGATTCTCTTTAATCCTGTTTTCGAAGAAAGTTTCATGACCCCTTTCAGCCTCCTTGCTCAAGTTCCTTCCTACTTTCTTTATATTCTTCAAGGGCTTCATCTGTTCTCACCTTTCCAGGCCTTATGAATGCTTCCTTTTTCTTTTTGACTAGGCTCGCAATATCCTTCGTAATCCAATGTTGCCGAAACATGCCATACTTATCCTTCATCCTCACAGGAACATGCCGGTCCTGAATTCTAATCAACTGATGTTTGGAAGAGTCCCACATGTCAGATATTTATTATTATTATGTATATGTTCCTATTTCTTATGGTCTTATATTCCCGCACTCCATCTGAATCTACGAAAATAATGGATACAAGAAACAGAAGGATTTTCATCTACGTATGTGTTGATTTACCCTCAAACAGCCACTCCCAATCTAAATTCTTCAGTTCCTGTCTCATATTGTAGTAATTAGCCTTTTCCCAATTTAGCACCTTCACCCGAGGACTACTCTTACCCTTATACATGAGTACCTTCAGTTCTCATACATTTGGTGACTCTCATTGACAAATCGCAGCTTCCCAATCCTTTCAGAATATCTCTCCTAACGTTTAGATCCAGGGAGACTTTCAGAATGATAAACAGAAAATGCTGGAGGTAAGAATCCATACTTTTCCAAGTGTCAGTTGATTTTGTCATGAACATTTTTCTTCATCTTTTCCCCACCACTGATGTTAAGCAAATTGGCTGTAATTGTGTTTTTGAACAGGGATGTAACATTTATAATCTGTCAGTCCTCCAGCAGCACTACTACATCAGGAGGTTTGGAAGATTGTGGCCAGAATCTTCACAAGCTCCATCTGAAGAACACAGTTTCTCACTGTGCAGCAGTCCCTCAATGTCACACTGGAGTGTCAGCCCAGATACTGTGCTCAGGTTGATGAACATTTCCTGTTGTTACTGATGTGGATTATTCACAAACAATGGACTCTGATGATGTCACAAAGACTATTACATAATACATAGAAGATAGGAGCAGGAAGAGGCCTTTTGGCCCTTCGAGCCTGCTCCGCCATTCATCACAATCATGGCTGATTCAGCTCAAGAGCCTAATCCTGCTTTCTCCCCATAGCCTTTGATCCCATTCTCCCCAAGTGCTATACCCAGCCGCCTCTTGAATATATTCAAAGTTTTAGCATCAACTACTTCCTGTGGTAACATTTCCACAGACTCACCACTCTTTGTGTGAAGTAGTGTCTCCTTATCTCTGTCCGAAATGGTTTACCCTGAATCCTCAGGCTGTGACCCCTGGTTCTAGACATACCTATTATTGGTGACATCTTCCCTGATTCTGCCCGGTCTAGTCCTGTTAGAATTTTATAAGTCTCTATGAGATTCCCCCTCATTCTTCTGAACTCCAGCGAGAACAATCCCAACCTCGTCAATCTCTCCTCATATGACAGTCCGGCCATTCCTGGAATCAGTCTGGTAAACCTTCATTGCACTCCCTTGAGAGCAAGAACATCCTTCTACTGCACACAATACTCCCAAGTGTGGCCTCACCAAGGCACTGTACAGCAGAGCCAGGGTGGTGAAAACAGTTTTGTTCAAGATGGCAGCAAGTCCATTATAGATCTAAAAATAGAATTCATGGGAATACAAGTGCGGCAGCACATGAACATCAGGAATTGCTTGACAAATAGTTTAGGGGAGATGTTGGTGCAGTGGTAATGTCACTGGACGAGTGATCCAGAAGCTCAGACTGAGGAAATGGCTTCAAATCCCACTCCAGCAGACAATAGAATTTAAATTAAAGTGATAAAATCAGGAATTGAAAGGTAGTCATGACATTTTCTTCCAAAAATGCATCTGGTACACTCAGTACTTTATGGAAGGAAATCTGCCATCCTTGCCTGGTCTGGCCTCCATGTGACTCCAGATGCGAAGCGTCTCCAGATGAGAAGCAATGTGGCTGACTCTAAACTGCCCTTGGATGTCGCTGAACAAGACACTCAGTTCAAGTACAATTAGGGATGGGCAACAAATGCTGGTCTTGTCAGCGATGCCTACATCCCATGAAATAATTTAAAAATATATTAACAATGTCTTGGTATCTGCTGGGTATGGTGTAACACATATCCTCGGCCATTCGGACAATAATGAAAATGGTCTCAGATGACAGAATCAAAACAACATTATATTCTTTCTCCTTGAAACCTATCTTAGAATTCTCTTCATCAACTGGACCATCAATGTGAGGGGAATTTGCATCTTCAATTATTCCAAGAACGAAGAAGAGACTGTGATTACCCAGGGATGTTGTTCTGTAATTTACACTATCTCCCACCAGGGCTCTTCACCCAGGCTGGCAAGAGACTGCTCAATGGTAATGTTTTGTCATTGCTGCTGTTCCAGATGTTGTTCAATATATAGTCAAGATTCAGAGAAAGGAGTGGAAATGGGTCATCAAAACTGCTCACAGTTCCTGGAGGATAATGTTTACTTGAATTTCTCAAACATATTTGTTTGCATTGGCCACATGATAGGACAGGAATTGTCTCTGTGTGTGCCTGTGTGGTCATGTCTATTTGTGTGCCTGTGTGTGTAAGAAAGGGAGAGAGGAAGTGTGTTTGGATCTCTGTGTTTGGGTATCTGTGTGTTGCTTCTCAGCAGCTGTAACACCAACATTCCTCTCCAAGCAGACAATGTTGGTTCTCTGAGTCCCATTGAGTGATTTCAATGGAACCTTTCAGAGATTCTCTATCCAGGGTGAAACCTCAGGCTGCCTGTGTGCTGTGTAAAACCTGAAATCAAATTTAGCTACACAAGATGATAAAAGGTATGGATAAAGTAGATGTGGAGTGAATGTTTCCTCTTGTGGGGCATTCGAGAACAAGAGGTCATAGCCTTAGGATAAGAGGTAGCAAACTTAAAACTGAGTTAAGGAGAAACTATTTCTCCCAAAGGGCTGAATCTGTGGAATTCACTGTCCCAGACTGCGGTGCATGCTGGGACAGTGAGTAAATTTAAAGAGGAGTTAGACAGATTTTTAATAGGTAATGAGTTGAAGGGTTATGGTGAATGGGAAGCACGGTGGAGTTACGGCCAGGATAAGATCAGCCATTATCGAATGGCAGAGCAGACTCGACCGGCCAAATGGCCTAATTCTGTTCCTATATCTTTTGAACTTATCTACACAACCAGACCCCACTTCCATTGGAACATCATGAAGTGTCTGCTGCTTTCCAGATCACTGTCGAAGCCAGGTATTTCTAATGCACCTAATATAGGTAAAAGATAGCTGTTTAAGCGTAAGTATTAAGCCCCAGTCAACATTTACAAAACATAACAGTTTTCAACTTTGAATCAGTGTAATATACACAAATATGCAGATACGCAACAAATAGAAGTAATGTTACATATTGAAGATGGACGGCTTGCCGTCAAATCAAATGTGTTTGAGTCTAACCCAAACCAATTAGGATTATATTGGGGTGTGATTAGATGACTTAAGACAGATATGAAAGAGTATAACTGCAGAAGTTTTGGCCAGCCTCATTGAGTTTTAGTTGGGATTGGGTTTAGTTGTAGATTAGGGTAGGAATTTGTGGGTAGTTTGTTAGTTTCAATGGTTTGAAGCTGAAGATTATCTCTCTCTCTTTTTCATATTTTATTTTCAGACTTTGACTTTTAAAAGTCATTGTCGAGCTGTTTCCCAAAGCAAGAAGATAATGTCTGTGATTCTTTGAAAGCTTCAAATTGTCTACAAATTGCCTTTTAAATGACTTTTAAATTGTAATCAATAGAAGACAAACAAAACAATTCCTATTGGCACCTGAGAAGTTTTAACTTACATTTCTACTGAGTTCCAGTAATCGCAAAGTGCTGCTGGTAACCAAATGGTAGAAATCCTTCCCTCAATTTATATTAGATTTCCTTTGCAATAAACAACAATATTCCATTGAGCTTCCTAATCACTTGCTGTACCTGCTGACTAACTTGGGATCGGGCATCCCGATCCCTCTGTACCTCAAGAGTTCTGCAATCTCTCTCCATTTAAATAAGATTGTTTTATTTAATACTTCCTGACAAAGTGGACAATTCACATTTCCCAAAGTTAGGCTCCATCTGTCAGTTTTTGCCCACTCACTTAACCTATTTGTAGTCCTTTGCAGACTTCTTAAATCCACTTCACAAATTACTTTCCTACCCGTCTTTGAGGCATCAGAAAATTTAGTTGCCATACATTCAATCCCGTCATCACATTCATACAGATTGTAAATGGTTGAGAGCCCAGCACTGATCCTGGTGACATTCCACTTGTCCCATCTTACCCACCCAGAAATGACCCATTTATACCTACTGGCTGCTTCCTGTTCGCTAACCAATCCTCTATCCATGCTGATATGTTGCCCCCAAACCATGAGCTCTTATTTTGTGCAATAACCTTTGATGTGGCACAATGGGAAATACCTTCTGGAAATCCAGAAAAAGCACATCTACAGGTTCCCCTTTATTGACATCCCTTGTTACTTCCTCAGAGAACCTTGATAAATTAGTCAGTCACAATTGACTTCCTGGGACTTCCGGGTGCGGCGATGACCAGCTAAGTCGCACGTTTCGGCAGCTCCCGGTGGAACGGACTTTTGGGCTCTTGATAGGAGCCCCAACGGCAATTTTAACGGCTAAAAACACTGTGCGGTAAACCAGAAGGGAATTCCCCCTGGACACGGATGGAAAAAGGAGAGGAAAGTGGCCGGATTGCAGCGGATCCTTTGGAACAGCGGCAAGGAAGGCAAGCAAAAACCAAGATGGCGTCGGAAGGTGGCAGTTTCATATGGGGCCCTGAACAACAAGAGTTCTTGAAATGCTGCGTGGAAGAGATAAAAAAGGAAATGAAGAAAGAGCTGTTGGCCCCGATATTACAGGCGATCGAAGGGCTAAAGGAGGAACAAAAGACCCAGGAGCAGGAGCTTCGGGTTGTGAAGGCGAAGGCAGCCGAGAATGAGGACGATATACAGGGCCTGGTGGTGAAGACGGAAATACAGGAGGCACATCAGAAACGATGTGTGGAGAGGTTGGAGGCACTGGAAAACAACGCAAGGAGGAACAACCTGAGGATTCTTGGTCTTCCTGAAGATGTGGAGGGGGCGGACGTCGGGGCATATGTGAGCACGATGCTGCACTCGTTAATGGGAGCGGAGGCCCCGACGGGTCCGTTGGAGGTGGAGGGAGCGTACCGAGTTATGGCGCGAGGACCGAGAGCAGGAGAAACTCCCAGAGCCATAGTGGTGAGATTCCTCCGTTTTAAGGATAGAGAAATGGTCCTTAGATGGGCGAAGAAAACTCGGTGCAGTAAATGGGAGAACACGGTGATCCGCGTTTATCAAGACTGGAGTGCGGAGGTGGCGAGAAGGAGGGCGAGCTTTAATCGGGCCAAGGCGGTGCTTCATAAAAGGAAGATAAAATTTGGAATGCTGCAACCGGCAAGACTGTGGGTCACATATCAAGGGAGGCACCACTACTTTGAGACGGCGGATGAAGCGTGGACTTTTATTGTAGAAGAAAAACTGGAATGAGTGGACTATTAAAAAGAACGTTTGGACAAAGTGGTGGGGCGAATGTGGGGGGCGAAGAGGGGTTTTATGTTCTAATCCTGCGGTATGGTAACTTTTCTCTCTCCCACAGGTGGTGATGGGGGGAGGTGGGGAGGGAGAAGAGATGGGGCGTTGGCCATGGGGGGCGGGGCCAAGGGAGAAGCGCGGGCTTGGCTCCCGCCCTATGATAATTATGGCGGGAATGGAGAAGCAGGAAGGAGGGGGCGTCGCACGGTGCGAGCCGTGGTCACGGGGGGAAGCCGAGGTCAGCCAGAGTTTGCTGACTTCTGGGAGCAACATGGGGGGAGTAATTACGCTAGCGGGGGGTCTAGCGGGGGGGGGGGTGGGAGTGGGGAATTACTGGGTTGCTGCTGCTGGGGAAAGGGGGGAGCGGGTATGGGAGAGGATGGGCGGGGGGGCACCGCCTGGGGGAGATACAGCTGCGTGGGAACTGGGTGAGGAGCTGGAAAAAGGTGATGGCAAATCGGCAAGGGGGGGGGGGGGGTGGGAAGCCCCCCCAACTCGGCTGATCACGTGGAACGTGAGAGGGCTCAACGGGCCGATAAAGAGGGCACGGGTACTCGCACACCTTAAGAAACTTAAAGCAGATGTGGTTATGTTACAGGAAACGCACCTGAAACTGATAGACCAGGTTAGGCTGCGCAAAGGATGGGTGGGGCAGGTGTTCCATTCGGGGCTGGATGCGAAAAACAGGGGGGTGGCTATATTAGTGGGGAAGCGGGTAATGTTCGAGGCAAAGACTATAGTGGCGGATAACGGGGGCAGATACGTGATGGTGAGTGGCAAACTACAGGGAGAGATGGTGGTTTTGGTAAACGTGTATGCCCCGAACTGGGATGATGCCAATTTTATGAGGCGAATGCTGGGACGCATTCCGGACCTAGAGACGGGAAAGCTGATAATGGGGGGAGACTTTAACACGGTGTTGGAACTAGGGCTGGATAGGTCGAAGTCCAGGACTGGTAGGAGGCCAGCAGCAGCCAAGGTGCTTAAAGATTTTATGGAGCAGGTGGGAGGTGTGGACCCGTGGAGATTCAGTAGACCTAGGAGTAAGGAGTTCTCGTTTTTCTCCTATGTCCATAAAGTCTATTCGCGCATAGACTTTTTTGTGCTGGGTAGGGCATTGATCCCGAAGGTGAGGGGAACGGAATATACGGCTATAGCCATTTCGGATCATGCCCCACACTGGGTGGACTTGGAGATAGGGGAGGAAACAGGAGGGCGCCCACCCTGGAGAATGGACATGGGACTAATGGCGGATGAGGGGGTGTGTCTAAGGGTGAGGGGATGTATTGAAAAGTACTTGGAACTCAATGACAATGGGGAGGTCCAGGTGGGAGTGGTCTGGGAGGCGTTGAAGGCGGGAGCTGATATCAATAAGGGCACATAAAGGGAAGCAGGAGAGTAAGGAACGGGAGCGGTTGCTGCAAGAACTTTTGAGGGTGGACAGACAATATGCGGAAGCACCGGAGGAGGGATTGTACAGGGAAAGGCAAAGGCTGCATGTGGAATTTGACTTGCTGACTACAGGCACTGCAGAGGCACAATGGAGGAAGGCGCAGGGTGTACAGTATGAATATGGGGAGAAGGCGAGCAGATTGCTGGCACACCAATTGAGGAAAAGGGGAGCAGCGAGGGAAATAGGGGGAGTGAGGGACGAGGAAGGAGAGATGGAGCGGGGAGCGGAGAGAGTGAATGAAGTGTTCAAGACATTTTATAAAAAATTATATGAAGCCCAACCCCCGGATGGGAGGGAGAGAATGATGGACTTTTTGGATCGGCTGGAAATTCCCAAGGTGAAAGAGCAGGAAAGGGTGGGACTGGGAGCACAGATCGAGGTAGAAGAAGTGGTGAAAGGAATTAGGAGTATGCAGACGGGAAAGGCCCCGGGACCGGACGGATTCCCAGTTGAATTCTATAGAAAATATTTGGACTTGCTCGCCCCGGTACTGACGAGGACCTTTAACGAGGCAAAGGAAAGGGGACAACTGCCCCCGACTATGTCTGAAGCAACGATATCGCTTCTCTTCAAGAAGGAAAAGGACCCGCTACAATGCGGGTCCTGTAGACCTATTTCCCTCCTAAATGTGGATGCCAAGGTCCTGGCCAAGGTAATGGCAATGAGAATAGGGGAATGTGTCCCGGGGGTGGTTCACGAGGACCAAACTGGGTTTGTGAAGGGGAGACAGCTGAACACGAATATACGGAGGCTGTTAGGGGTAATGATGATGGCCCCACCAGAGGGTGAAACGGAGATAGTAGTGGCGATGGATGCCGAGAAAGCATTTGATAGAGTGGAATGGGATTATTTGTGGGAGGTGTTGAGGAGATTTGGTTTTGGAGAGGGGTATGTTAGATGGGTGCAGCTGTTGTATAGGGCCCCAGTGGCGAGTGTGGTCATGAATGGACGGGGATCGGCATATTTTCGGCTCCATAGAGGGACAAGGCAGGGATGTCCTCTGTCCCCATTACTGTTTGCACTGGCGATTGAGCCCTTGGCGATAGCGCTGAGGGGTTCCAAGAGATGGAGGGGAGTACCTAGGGGAGGAGAAGAACACCGGGTATCTTTGTATGCGGATGATTTGCTACTATATGTGGCGGATCCGGCGTAGGGGATGCCAGAAATAATGCGGATACTTGGGGAGTTTGGGGATTTTTCAGGGTATAAACTGAACATGGGGAAGAGTGAGCTGTTTGTGGTGCATCCAGGGGAGCAGAGTAGAGAAATAGAGGACCTACCGTTGAGGAAGGTAACAAGAGACTTTCGTTACCTGGGGATCCAGATAGCTAAGAATTGGGGCACATTGCACAGGCTAAATTTAACGCGGTTGGTGGAGCAGATGGAGGAAGATTTCAAGAGATGGGATATGGTAGCCCTGTCAATGGCAGGGAGGGTGCAGGCGGTTAAGATGGTGGTCCTCCCGAGATTCCTCTTTGTGTTTCAGTGCCTCCCGGTGGTGATCACGAAGGCTTTTTTTTTTTAAAAGGATAGAAAAGAGCATCATGGGTTTTGTTTGGGCCGGGAAGACTCCGAGAGTGAGGAAGGGATTCTTACAGCGTAGTAGGGATAGGGGGGGGCTGGCACTACCGAGCCTAAGTGAGTACTATTGGGCCGCTAATATTTCAATGGTGAGTAAGTGGATGGGAGAGGAGGAGGGAGCGGCGTGGAAGAGATTAGAGAGGGCGTCCTGTAGGGGGACTAGCCTGCAGGCTATGGTGACAGCCCCATTGCCGTTCTCACCGAGGAACTACACCACAAGCCCGGTGGTGGTAGCTACACTGAAGATTTGGGGACAGTGGAGACGACATAGGGGAAAGACTGGAGCATTGGGGGGGTCCCCGATAAGAAACAACCATAGGTGTGCCCCGGGGGGAATGGATGGGGGATATGGAATGTGGCAAAGAGCAGGAATAACGCAACTGAAAGATCTATTTGTGGATGGGAAGTTCGCGAGTCTGGGAGCGCTGACCGAGAAATATGGGTTGCCCCAAGGGAATGCATTCAGGTATATGCAATTGAGGGCTTTTGCGAGGCAACAGGTGAGGGAATTTCCGCAGCTCCCGACACAAGAGGTGCAGGACAGAGTGATCTCAAAGACATGGGTGGGGGATGGTAAGGTGTCAGATATATATAGGGAAATGAGGGACGAGGGGGAGACTATGGTGGATGAACTAAAAGGGAAATGGGAAGAAGAGCTAGGGGAGGAGATCGAGGAGGGGCTGTGGGCAGATGCCCTAAGCAGGGTAAACTTGTCGTCCTCGTGTGCCAGGCTAAGCCTGATTCAGTTTAAGGTATTACACAGGGCACATATGACTGGAACACGGCTCAGTAAATTTTTTGGGGTGGAGGATAGGTGTGCGAGGTGCTCGAGAAGCCCAGCGAATCATACCCATATGTTTTGGTCATGCCCGGCACTACAGGGGTTTTGGATGGGGGTGACAAAGGTGCTTTCAAAAGTAGTAGGAGTCCGGGTCGAACCAAGCTGGGGTTTGCTATATTTGGGGTTGCACAAGAGCCGGGAGTGCAGGAGGCGAGAGAGGCCGATGTTTTGGCCTTTGCGTCCCTAGTAGCCCGGCGCAGGATCTTGTTAACGTGGAAAGAAGCCAAGCCCCCGGGGGTGGAGACCTGGATAAATGACATGGCAGGGTTTATAAAGCTAGAGCGGATTAAGTTCGTCCTAAGGGGGTCGGCTCAAGGGTTCACCAGGCGGTGGCAACCGTTCGTCGAATATCTTGCGGATAGATAGATGGGGGGAAAAAAGAAGGCAGCAGCAGCAGCCCAGGATTTGGGGGGGGGGGGGGGGGGGGGGCGGGGGGGGGGGGTGTAGCTTGTGACAAGGCAGTTGCCAATTAGGGCCAGTTTTCATTTTTGTTATTTAATATTTATTCATTTTTTGTTTTTTGTTTATATAAAATAGGTCATTGTTATCTGTGTTGTTATAATATTGTGTAAAGGATGCACAATGTGCTGTGTTGGTTGACCAAAAATTTTCAATAAAATATTTATAAAAAAAAACAATTGACTTCCTGAACTCCATTTTCAAACACTGTGTCAAAAGAAAAATCAAATCTCCTCAACCCCTCTGGCTCCTTTACCAATTACCTTAGAGGGACTCACTTTCTGTTAAAGAGCCTGTCAACCTCTCACCCACTTTCCTGAAAGTGAACAAATTTAATCAAGAAAAGTCCAACAAATTCAAATATTTTCCTGTCAAAAGTTTATTGATGAAACAAAATGGTTAAAAAAAAGTACAGAAACTACTTGAGGGTCATAGACAACCAGAGTAACAAGATGTTCACAATGTTCTGGTCCCAAATGGTTTCACCTCGGCTCCTCTGTACCCTGTCCCCGTGACTCCCCGCCTTGGACACAAGGGCACTGAACCTTGGGGATCGCACCACCGTCAGCCCCGGTCACCCCCCCCCCCCCAGAAACCTGATTGGTTGGAGGTGCAGTTCCCAGTCAGTCCTCCAGCACCTTCCTGTCTCTATTAGCAACGCCCATGGCAGTTTCCCAACTGGGGCACAGCCCTGTTATTCTCAGCTAAATTCCACCCTCAGCTCCATCGCCTGGCTGTCAGTGACACGAGCAATAGAGACAGAAAGGTGCCCGAGGCTCAAATAGGAAGACAAAACTTGTGGATAAGGATCTCCATAAAGGTCAGCAACTTCTTATAAAAAATCAAATTCCCAGTCAACAAATTAAAAGGATCACACGACGGGACTTCAGGTTTTACGACTTTTAATACAACAAACAAACAAACTAGAAGCTACTTTAACTCTGAAACCTACACAGTAAACTACAAAATAGAATTATTCCCTTTTACATAACTTAAAATCACATTCCAAGATTATAGTTACTCTGTCCTGGAAGTTGAAACTTAATTGTTTCAGAACCAGTCCAGAATGATTCATTCCCGAGGATTTACTTCAGTTCTTCGACCAAGACACAGAAACAAAGGGAGAATAGAATAGAAGCGAACTAGCAAAATACATGAAAATGGACTGTAAAAGCTTCTGTGGCTACGTAATAAGGAAACGTTTGGCTCAGACAAAGGTTTGTCCGTTCCAGATAGAGTCAGGAGAATTTAGAATGAGGAATAGAGATCTCTACAGCCACCTCGTTCAACACTCTGGGATGTAGATCATCAGCTTTTGGGGTTTTATTAACTTTCAAGCCCATTAATTTCTCCAGTACGACTTCTTCACCAATACTAATCTCTGCCAGTCCCTTGGTTCTCTGGTGTTTTGGGGACAATTTCTGTATCTTCCTCTGTGAAGTCAGACACACATTGTTTAGTTTCTCTGCCATTTCCTTACTCCCCATTCTAAACTCTCCTGTCTCTGCCTGGAATGAACCCACATTGGTCTTTGCGAATCTTTTCCTTTTCACATTCCTGGAGAAGCTTTTCCAGTCGTTTTTTATGTTTCTCGCCAGTTTGCTCTCATCAGTTTCTTGGTCCCCCTTGGCTGAATTTTAATGGATCTAATGGAATCTTTAACTTTTCTTGTTAGCCACGGTTCCATCACTTTTCCGGTTGGATTTTT